>NW_017306511.1:0-58410 GCF_000935625.1 Nanorana parkeri
GACGTATGTCTTTATTCAACCCCAAATACTATGTAACAGCTGAGTTGGATGACAGGCTGGATAATATAGATGTGTGTAGTCCCTCCAGTTCAGCCATCCAGTATATGCAGATCCCTACCTGAGAGCAAGATTTGCTGTGACAGCCCCTCCTAGACTTGGGGGCAGCCTGTGAGATACCTCACAAAGGAACACATATCACCAGTGGGCTGGTTTGTCACTATGTCTCCCCCAGGCTAACAGTGCCCCCATGTTGGTAACAAGCAATCTGTGGTGAGAGGCAATCCCTGGCCTGGAGCATAAGTATTATTCCCCTATGCCATGATGGGCACCTATAGGGATCAGTCCTGTGCGTACCTTCTCTCTCTCCCCCCTTGGTATGTCACGGGGCACTTAATGCTTGTCACAGTGGCACGTGCTGGCTGCAGTATACAATATGCCTCAGCCGCCTATTCTTCATTTTCACCTTTGCTTACACCACTAACTCTATAGGGTTCATTCGGACGATGCCATGGCAGTCTACACTGCAGGAGCAGACAATTGGCAGGAGGATTACCTAAGTTGTCAGGACTTAAATCAACAGGAAATGGGCCCTCCATCCAGAGGTTATCAGATATGTCTGAAATGGGGGACCCAAGACATGGCCCTTCTGTACTCTTGATTAGATTGGAAAAAAAAATTGTGGCCAGAATGAGAGATCCCTGGGCAAATGCAATGGATGCCTTGGTGGCACTGTAGGACAGGTACAATCTCATCTATGCCTTTCCTCCTCTGAAATGTCTTCCACCTACGTCAGCTGGAAGTCAAGGGGATATTGGTAATTCTAGTGGCTCCCAATTGACCTTGCTACACAGACATCATGCAACTAGTCGCAGACATCCTCTGGTGGCTTCCTCTTTGACCAGCCCTTGTCTCTAAACGTCCCATCTGTCATCCTGCTTTACCATCGCTGGTTTTAAATACTGTACATGGCTATTGAGAGCAAGGTACTAAGGGATGGGGTTATCTGAATCTGTCATTCCTACCATGCTTAAAGCACCTAAATCTACTTCTCGGAAGATATACAACTGTACCTGGAAGGTCTACATTTCATGGTATGAGAACCTTCATGTCTCTCCACGTGCTTTATCGTTCAGTTGGATTTCCCCCAAAGGGGTGTTAAACAACAGCTAGCTCTAAGTACTATTAAGGGTCAGGTCTCAGCTTAGCAGTCTACTTTCCGCATCCATTGGCATCAAATTTGATAGTTCATACTTTTATCCAAGCGGTGTTGCATGTTTCGCCCCAGTCAAGTAGCTCGTCCCCAATGAGACCTGAACCTGGTGCTCTTGGCCTTGCAGAAGCTTCTCTTTGATAGTATACAGGATTTGACCTTGTTGCAGAAAGTGACCTTTTTTGGTAGCCATTACATCGACCTGCTGGGACTAACAAATGGTTGTCTTACCCTTTTCTGGTTTTACATAAAGATAAGGTGTTTTTTCAACCACAATGTTCTTTTCTGGAAAGGTGGTGTCTGCCTTTCACCTTAATGAAGATAATGTCCTTCCTTCCCTTTGTCCTAGTCCGACGCAACCCAAAGAGATAGCACCTAATTGGCTGGATGTAGTTAGGGCATGTTTATTGTCTGCATGCATGTATGTTTATTTGTCTGCTACTGAATCCTTCTCTTTGCATTCATTAAAGGATATCACCCTCCCTCTCTGGTTCTTTGTGCCTCTGTCCTACTCCTTTGTGACTAACTGAGCTGCATCAGACAGATGGGGGTGTGGGCAACAGCAGGAGCTGTCCCCTGGACTGAGCTACTTTTTTGAGCCTACTCCTGCAAGTGGTGGTATAACCCATCAGTGCAGAGATCAAGATCTCCGCTGTGTCCTTCAATAAACACAGAGAACAGGATTTAACGGCAACAAACAAAACAAAAAAGTTACAATTACTATTTATTTCATTGTAGCACCCTCTTACCTTGGGCACTCCAGGTAGCTCAGTGGGATAGGATTTTCACTCAAGGTAGTGGCCCTGGCTTGCTGTGAGGTGAGAAAGAAAATTGGTGCTGGTCACTTTAGTTAATTGAAGGCATTTATTTTGCTTAAAGGGTTATGGCGCAAGACACTCCCAAAACAAGCAAAATCATCTCAGGACCTTCTGGAAACAGTCAATACAGGCTGGGGTCTTTTAACTCTCGCTGTCACAGCTGTAAGGCTTACATCAGAGAAGGCAGAGACTTGTAAACAGACTCCCACTTTCTTTAGCAGCCAGGAGCTGATTTACATACTTTCTGCAGGCTGTCGGCTTTTTACTAGAAGTTATTTTGGTGGCTGTAAAAAGATTCACTTTAAGACCTTGTTCACACAGGTTTCATCTTTTGTAGGACCAGTATGTACAGCAAGGTTTTAGAAAGTACTATAGTATCTGTTTGTGCTACGGTAGAGCTGCGCCACATGCTTGATTACAATTCTGTAACAGGAAGGTAACAAAGGATTAGTTCTTGTCCAAATTGTGGATTAGGGTCCATTCCCGCTTGTGTATATCAAAAGCTGGTTGCACTAGGTGTACTGTGTCTAAAAAATATATACCAGCTGCAACAATATGTGGTAAACCCGTGAACAATCAATTGCTAGTAAGTTGTGCTAGGTGACACGGTACTACAACTCCATCTCTCCTTTAATCAAATTATGATCTGTGAATCCACAATTTATCGGTGAAAACAAGTGATATTATGAACTTAGTGCATAAATATTGTCAAAAATATATATACTGTCTAAATAATTTCCTTTTATTGTGATCCGTGTAGTCTATCGGAATATGACTATCGTGATGGTGATTGTTAAATACTCAATGTTATTTCCCTGTTCCTGCTCACTGGAGGGACAGGCAGGGTAAATGGCAGGCACAGCTGGCTGTGGCTCTAGAGCAGGGGTAGGTAAACTTGGCACTCCAGCTGTGCTGAAACTAGAACGTCCATCATACCTATACCGCTGAAAGTCATGCCTGTGCCTGTCAACGTCTTGCAATGCCTCATGGGACTTGTAGCTCCACAACAGCTGGAGTGCCAAAGTTGCCTACCCCTGCTTTAGAGAGACAGAGCCAGCTGTCAACCAGGCAGTATTGTTGGGATCCTTCCTCGCTGCAGCGTGGCTATGCAGATTTTGGGTTGCAGGAGTACATTAGTACTTGCTTATGAATAGTTTACAATTTGCTTCTGCGATCACATTGACTTATATTGGGGACAGTTTAAATGCAAACAAATGCTTGTGTACACAAATGAGGTCAGTGGGGCTGAAATTACACTTTACCAGCTATCCTGTGATTATCACCTGCCCTGGCATAAGTAAGCCATTTCACAATAAACGTGTGCGCTTTTAGGGCAGGTTACAGGAAAACCTTCCTGAGTGAAACACAGAGGCAGTCACTGTCATCTTCCTGGTCTGAAAATGCCAGCTGCTTGGCTATGCTGTCACAAACCCAGAGTTTGCTGATATGGACCTTTTGCTGTTCCTACTTTCTCCAGCTTAGTTTCACCTTTTGATAAACAATATTACATGCACTCATGTTGATAAAAGAAAAACATTTTGCATTTTTACATATTTTGCATTCAAGCCTGCAGGGCATTGCAACAACAATCAGTGTCTCACGGATGCATGGGTTAGGCTTCTGCATTGTTTACATCCCAGCCCCAGGTCTATACAGAGGTACTAACGTTTGTTGGTGGCTGGAGGTGGTAAACAATGGACTCTAAGAGCAGTTGATGTCACCGCACTTGTGCTTCACTGAAATCTGCAAGTCCCTCTGCTGCAGTGGCACATGGGATTTGTAGTCTTTCAATAAACTATCTGTTGTCACTGGCACTGCTGAAGGCCATAGTACAACCAGTGAAGCAGGATCGCACCATAGTAAGTTTATGACAGGAAGGCGTGGGTCATAAATGGAGATCTTATCTCTTGGAAAGGATTCCACGCATAGCACCCTGTGGTGTTTCATGTTAGTCAAATTTGCAACAAAACCACCCTTAAGAGGTCCAGCTGTACTGGGAGAAATATCTCCTGTCTGTCCATCACCTCAGGATCAAACGGCACACTGTGACCTGTTTGCCCACATTATGACAGCTCCATCTGTTGGAGGATTTAAGTATGCACTGCCAAATGTTATGGGATCTGGACGAAGAACTCGGAAGGGTAAGAAGGAAGTGCAATTGTGTTATGGGTATTAGTGGTAGCTTAAAATAGAACTGAAGCCAAAGCTTTCACTGTACATTTCCGACACGCTCTTGGACTCTGCAAAATGCAGAGGATGTAATCCATTGCCGAGACAATGTAACTCCACCACGCATGCACAGCAGTTACATTAGCAGTGGTCACCCAATGGCTGATGAGAAAAGGCAGGCTGGAAGAAACAGCAGAGAATATGGCAGCTGCAGGGAAGCCAGTGATTAGAGAGACATTATCTGGACATCACTGGCAACGGAGGAGGGCAAACCCAGAGGTAGGTCTGCCATAATGAGTAAGTATACTATGTAACTTCTGGTAAAAGCTGGGCTGATCATGCATGCCACAGATCCACTTTAATAGAACATCCAGGAACGTAGCATTTTCACCTGCAATATTTCTGTTGCTTCTTCCTGTCAGCACTGTAGTAATTTTCTGTTGCTTGCTGATAGCACGTGACAGATCATTTTTGTAGTAATTTGTTACTGCATGAGGAGCCAGAGCTGCATTAGATTAGCCCTATTTAAAGATGGCTGGAAGACAAAGTGGCAGCAATCCACCTTCAAGCACAATTCAAAAGAAATTTGTGTTGAGCAGTCAATTCAACCTCTGATCCCAGCACTTCCGCAGACACTAATATGCAATGTTCGCCCAATAAACCAATGCAATTTAAAACAGCACTTTAGGCTTGGTTCAAACAGGTATACAAGCTGTTACCTGGTTTAAGGAAGTTTCAAGCAGCAGCCACCACTTTGTAGGGTAGTTAAGTGTTGCTGAAGGTGGCAACTAAATTGTATGTTTTGCTTACACGTATTAGCAGGAACTTCCAGGTGCCTGCATGCTGCCTCTAAACCCCAGTAGAACACTAAAATACACCTGTGCTGTATTGCAAATACACTATATTACCAAAAGTATTGGGACGCCTGCCTTTACACGCACATGAACTTTAATGGCATCCCAGTCTTAGTCAGTAGGGTTCAATATTGAGTTGGCCCGCCCTTTGTAGCTATAACAGCTTCAACTCTTCTGGGAAGGCGTCCACAAGGTTTTGGAGTGGGTCCATGGGAACGTTTGCCCATTATGCCAGAAGCACATTTGTGAGGTCAGGTACTGATGTTGAACGAGAAGGCCTGGCTCGCAGTCTCCGCTGTAATTCATCCCAAAGGTGTTCTATGGGGTTGAGGTCAGGACTCTGTGCAGGACAGTCAAGTTCCTCCACGCCAAACTGGCTCACCCATGTCTTTATGGACCTTGCTTTGTGCACTGTGGCGCAGTCATGTTGGAACAGGAAGGGGCCATCCCCAAACTGTTCCCACAAAGTTGGGAGCATGAAGTTGTCCAAAATGCCTTGGTATGCTGATGCCTTAAATGGTTTCTAAACCCTCAGCTTTTTTTGCATATATGTACTGCTAGCAAGCCCCACCTACTACTTCAGTATGACAACCCCATTGCAAAATAATCAATTATAGCATGTCATATTACTGTTGAGATGTAATGTGCGTGCACACACAATGACTCAGAAGTGATATGTCCCCCAACTCTCCTAGCAAACTACACCTATATCATTTTTAAGTTAGAGGCAGTGCTGGGCTTTTTTTTTAATAGCAAGCCCAGCTTGCTTTGCAAACAAAGTCTTATATAAACTAGTCTGTGGTAACTATTTCTAGAATAAGGATTTTATAGAATTAAACATACTGTAATTGTATATCATTTTAATAAAGAATAAGTGAACAAAGTGCACTTATTCTTTTTGGTTCCTACCCTCGCCCTTCATAGATGTATACTTACCCAGATCTGAGGGCCACTGTTTGTTGACATCCAGTTTTGCAAGTCTCCCTCACCTGTATGCGTCTATGGGGCGGTATGTGCAGGTGTGGCCCACATAGGGAGCACTTTGTGTAAACAATAGCCAAACCATGCCTGTCAGATCTCAGCAGGTCCCGATCTGCAGAAGGGGAGGGTGGTATCATTTAGGTCCTTGGTTCTCAACTGGTGGGTCGTGACCCAAAAGTGGGTCGCAGCCCCGTGTTCAGTGGGTCGCCGCGTGCCTTCCACTTTTCTAGGTGAGAGGCTCCTCTGCCTCCCCCTAGCGCGGCACTGTCAGTTCTCATGCCAACAGCCATCCAAAATATGCTGCCCGGCGCCGAGTGTCAGCTTGAGGTGGGATGTGCAGAGGCTATGGCCGCGAGAGAGCTTCATCCATACGTGCATTGCTTACAGCTCCCTCATGTGCCTGGATTGGAGTGACATCACATTCTGGCTCCCAGCACCTCTACAGGGTGCGCAAGGGAATTGTAGAAGCAATGCACATATGAATGGAGCTCCATCACAGCACAGCAGCCCACACTGGACCCCCCCGACTAAGGATCCACTCCAGTTCTTGTAAGGTAGGGAGACTGGGTGGATCTTAAAAAGAAAAAACTAAATGTTTTGAGAGAGAGAGAGAGAGAATATATTAGTGCAGGATTTTATTACATTCAGACAGAATACTGAACATATCGTACTTGGGAACTTTAAAGCCCAACCACTCCCAATATAGTTTTTAAGCTTGGATATGATAGAGGATTACAACCCCGATTAGGTATATCCATCTTGGAGATTTTGCTGTCACATTGTATACGACGTCAATGTCCCGTGAGAGATTTTTCTTTTCATTGTGTTTTGTTTGACATCTGCGGACACAGAAAACAAAAAAAATAGTGACCATTTCTAATATTTCCTCACTCTAAACTTGGATTTCTTGCTGCCCCTGTGAGCAGATTTCTCCTTATTTCCTGTCAAATAGAAATTAGGGCAATCTTGCAAAATGGAAACATGGCCATAAAAAGCTGACAGGTGGTCTAAGTATCCAACACTCTATGCAAAGCAATAAAAAAAAACTGGGGAGTTTGGGTTAAATTTAACCCCTTCGTGACTGACGACGTACAGTGTACGTCGCCAGCATCGGGGCTGTTTAAACAGACTCCCGGTGACTTTTGCCGCCGGGACTTGTTTAAACTTGTAGAGCCGACTGTCATGCTACCAAGGGGTTCATTTTAATTGCCTTATAAGCATAATTTGATGTGTAGCAAATGAGGACCCTGCTAGTAAGGGTTAAAACCAGACCTTAGGATGATTAAGATTTCACAATGTAAAGAAGACCTTCTAGAATGTTTTAAAATGAAATTGCGTTTATGTACATTTTTATACTGTTTGTGTTTTGACATTTTACATATGGGAACTAGAAATACATCAAAGTGCACCAATAACAGAAGAAATGTATAAAATGTTAAGATGTTAGTGCATGAATAGGCCTCAAAAGGGTACCCATGGAGTGATTGGGTGATTCATGCCACTAAATGACCATCAAAACCAAATTATAGTTTTGGAAAGGGATGCACAGATGCAGTATTTGTGGTATCGAGTATTGATTTTTTTTTTTTATACTTGCCGATGCCGGCATCCGTGGGCCTGGATTATCAGGAAGCCGGCAGTGGGTCCTGGCTTCCTGATTGCCTCCGAAGCTGGCATTCTTTTAAAAGAACACTGGCTTCCGTTCCCTCAGGCAGGTCATGGCGTGCCCTGGCCAGGCAGCCGGGTCCATGCTGCCTCACAGCACTGCTGGTCAGATCTCCCTCTGACCAGAAGTCCCAGTATCTGGGGTATCTGAGCATTTGGGCGAGTACGAGCCCAAATACTCTGTATCGGCACCGATACCAGTATCACTGCATCCCTAGTTGTGGACTATAAGGACCTCTAATAAAAAACAAACCAATATTTACTAAAGGGATGCACCAAAATTTTGGCCGAAAATGGTACTATGGGCAAAATGCAGATAGTACCATAACGAATGACAATGCGGCCAAAAATTCAGTGCATCCTGACCGCTTCTCTCCTCCCTGCTGGGCGCCGGTCTGTGTCCCCTTCGATGCCCACTGCTCTTCCCCGCCTGTGTCAGCAGAGGCAGCAGGGAGGGGTGGGGGACACAGAGAATCCAGCAGGGAGGAGAGGTTTCAGGAGGCCGAGCAGGGCAATGCGTAAGGAGAGAACTCTCAGGATGCCGATCGGGGTGGTGTGGGTAGGAGAGAGCCGTCACAGGAGGCCAAGCTCTCCTACTACACAGACGAGGTTGGAAAAAATAAAAATCATTTTTCGGTTTCAGCCTGACAATTTTTATTTTCGGTCTAAAAAAAAAAAAAATTCATTTCAGTGCATCCCTAGTTTACCATTTATATGCTAAACTTACAAAATAATATATGTAGGAAAACTATGACTACAAGTATTTTACACATTTTAATAGCAAACCATCTACACAGAGCAGAATGAAAGCATGTACACATATGGCAGATCAAATATATAAAACACATACACTGCCAAAGAAATTGTTTTACAGTTAAAATGTACAACAGATTAAACAGATTGGTGTTGACCACTGACATGGGACCACTGGAGACCCAGGCTGCTGCTTATGTGTGAGAGCAATAGGGTCTGACTCTCCACGGGACTGCCAGCAAAGGAAATTTTAACCCTTGCTGCAGCACAAGGGTATATGCTGCTTGACTGCCTAAATACAGAGGGTTCAAATGGTCTGTAACAGGCATATATAAAGCTTGTGTACAAAATTTAAAGCATCAACTAGGTTTATTTGAAAGCCATTGGGGGTACAGGAGGGAGAGAGAGGTGTAACAAAATATGAAAAAGACAACTGTAACAATAAAAAATAAGTAAGTCTGTACATATTTACACACATTTAGCGGTAACATCTAGAACTAAAAACATACTTTTTGCTCATAGCACCGTAAAATGTCATGCTGTAGTAGCAGCTAAATACAAAAAGCGTATTCACATGCATGTCCAAGTAACCAACACAGCAGTGCAACAATGGCTTAAAAATATTATCACTTATCTACATTGGCAGGAGAGTGCAAAGTGTCAAGTGCACAAATATAAAAATATACATTCGAGATCTTCTACTGAAATGTCACCTTCAAATAAATAACTAACTAACGGTGGAATGTACTGCTTCACAATTACTTACACAGATCTGTTTTGGTACCAACAGGTCACACAGCAATGACATTACATTATACGCAGCAAAGTCGGTGCTACATTACTACAGAGCGTTGGTTGAAGTGTCACAACTTCCCTTCTTGACACCAATATCCACTGTATTAGTGTGCAGATGTATACTACAATCAATGTGTCTTTTTGAGGGCAGATGAGGACATTGTTTACACATTCACCACAACTTACTTAATGCAATTAATATAGCATGAGGTTTATAAAATGACCTAGGTCTGAACCAATTATAGAAAAACTACAGAAATGGAGAGTGGGCACATTATCCACTTTAAAGCCTAACTGCAATCAAAACCGCAATTTAAATTTTGGATCAAGTGGGAAAAGGTTACACCGCGTTTTTAATTGCAGTCTGTATCCTCATAGGAAAGATTCTGCCCTCTTGTTAAAGTGGAAGTACAAAAAAAACCAAAACTAACCATTGCCGATTGGCAGGCTTTCTATGCCAGAAGAGACTGTGCAAGTCTTTTCTGCCAGAAAAGCTTCTAGGTGCCTGCCAGCAATTCTTTTTTTCCTGTACACATGCATCATCAGGGCCTAGCCAGTGAAGCAGCCCAAGACTTGAAACCCAGAAGACGACCAGGTTGAAGATAATGGGCCTGTTCACATATGAAGCGCTAATACCAGGATTAATGAATCACACAATGTACCTAGCGTGCATTACCATGCACTACGTGAATTGGCATTCTTTTGAATGGCGCACTAACGCACCCACTGGCCGCATTGTAGTGCACGATGGCCAGGAGCTATGCTGGGGTGTCATTAAAATGAATGAAAATGCAATGTACCCAGTGCACAGCAATGCAAGCTAGGTGCGTTGTGTAATAGCAACCTGTAATCACATGGAATTGTGCAATCAATGCTATGCTCAAAACTGGCTCTTAAGCCCCAGCGAAGGAGCATCAATAGAGGGGGATTGCTTTTGCAGGCAAGTATGCTGTGCATTAGGGATGCACCGATACAGATACTAGTATCGGTGGCGATGGCGATACTGAGTATTTGGGAGAGTACGAGGTAGCCTATGCCTATCCCGATACCAGAACTTCCGGTTTCTGGAAGCCAGGCAGCGAGTCCTTACACACCCCCCGGCTTCCTGATTGGCCGGAAAGCTGGCTCCATGCCCTACTTGGTGAGGGAGCATGGAGCCGGCTTCCCAGCCAATCAAAAAGCCGGCACTGTGGACTCACCGCCCGGCTTCCTGAATGGTCGGGAAGCTGGCGAATCAGGAAGCCAGGCGGGGAGTCGTTAATCCGCCCAACCCCTTGGCTTCCCGATTGGCCAGAAAGTCGGCTCCATGCCTCCGACACCAGGTGACGAGTGAGCATGAAGACGGCTTCCCAGCTAATTGGGAAGCTGGGGGGGGGGACAATTTAAGACGCGATAGGGAATTAGCTTTGATTGAGTAACAAACAGCAATAAAAACACTTTCGTAGAGCTGACCCTTATGTCCATTTAGAACAAAGCCAGCAATAAATGGACAAAGGATAGATTTTTCCCTTGCTTATTGCCTCAGTGATACCCTATCACTTCGAGAGACAAAGGGGGTCACATGGCACAGAAAATAAAGGGGGTATTCTTCCTTAATGGGACCCAGAGCACTAAAACCTAGAAGAGGTCTAACTCTTTCTCACTAATAAAATAAAAAATACAATTCTACCTGTCAGTTGTGATACAGACCATGGTCTCAGTTGGACAAAATAAGAACGAACGGACATGAGAAACTAATTTGTAAACACAAACATTAATGTGGACAAATAGGCATTCATAACATACATTCGCTAGCTCAAATAAATTAAGTAGACGGCAAGTTAACTTCCAGCGATACATAAACCAGTAAAGGTCATGCATCCAGATATACGAAAATATTCAATATGTATACTTAAAGGGGGTGTATAGTACACCTCTCTGTAGAAATGCACAGGAAGGGATACAAAAAGAAAGACACTTGTAACAGCCTGAGAACAAAATCTCACAATGTTTGCTACTCTGCAACATAAACCAATGTAAAAAAACAATTACTTTTGGTGCCCACTGGTAAAAGTGTCTCCCAGGAATGCATGAGGCATGCAGTCCTGCTAGCCCTGCAACACACCAGCTGCATTCTTTAAAGAAAGCCTGCCATTAAGTAGATCCAGAGGCTGCCATATTCGACCTCAAACTGCTAGATGTCCAGTCCAATATCTTCTGAATCATTCAGCTGCCACACGTGTGCAGTTCAGGAGTGTCTGAGTAAAGTCAGAACTCATGGTCTGCTAACTTGTTCAGGAAAATACTGAAGCTGGAATATTAGTGCTACCGCCAGACAACTAGCATTTTCAGGAGGAGGTCAGCAATAGCAGCCTCTGCGAAATTCTTTTCTTTAGGGATGCACCGATACTGGTATCGGTGCTGATGGAGTATTTGGGCGAGTACTCGTACTTGCCCTGATACCGGAATCTCCAGTCAGAGGAAGACTTCTTCTGACTGGTAGTGCCGTCAGGTAACATGGAGCAGGCCAATCAGGAAGCCGGGAGGTGGGTAATGACTCGACGTCTGGCAAGCCAAATCCATGCTGTTTGGCCAGCTCGATGCGGATTGGCAGCTGGCTTCCCAGCCAATCAGCATCAAGCTGGCCAACGACATGGAGTTGGCTTCCCAGCTAATCAGGAAGCCAGGCAGCAGGTAATGAAACGCCGGCTCCATGCTAGCGAAAGTACTGGCATCAGTACTCGGCATCGACGAGTTCCCGAGATATTTTTTTTCTATCAGTACTCTATACCGAAAAACCGGCATCTGTGTATCCCTTCTTTTCTGCAAAGACAAATGACTGCTTCTGTTGCATATAGATGGGCAGACTTGCCAATTTTAAATTATGGGATCATATAACAGTATACATATTTTCATGGTACGATTCAGTCAGGCCCTTAGCCTCTGTTCGTATCTATGCGATGGAGAAATGCTCACGTTCCCGCATAGCACAAGATTGTGGGTGACACTGTTAGCTGCTCTGCAGTTCAATTTGTTAACCTAGCCCTTGCATGTGCATCGCACAACACATAACATTGCCATGCGAGATTAAAAAACTGCATGTGCGCTGTTGCAGGTGTGCACGGGGGCTTAAAAAATGTAAATCGGGCACCAAATGTGATTCACGTGTATTCACAGTTTAGGAAAGTAGATGTGTAACAGTTAAGCTTCTTATTTTGGGAAAGGGATGCAAATAAAAATAAAAAAAATTCTAAAAACTAAGCAGAAATAAACTAAAATGGGCAATATACAACTATAAAAATAGTTACATTGTTGGGACAAAACTTCTTTGAACCCCTTCTACAAAGGGAGTTTAAAAAGCAAAAGCTATGTTTAACAAAAGGAATCTTAGCAGGCAGGTTCTTCATCTAGGCTCACAACACATGCATGTTCCTTCAGAGTCCAATTCATCAACAGAAGTATTTCATGCTGCGAGCCTTTCCCACTGACGTCTGGCATTTGGCCTCTAAATGTCAACAGATCCTGATACATTTCATTGGTGACATCAAGAAGAGTTTGAAGTGCAGAGGTCTGAAATTCAAGATGGTTCTTAGCGTTGAAATGGCTTGTCCAGTTTAATAACATCCATATCACAGGTTTAGCTTCTTGAGCTGTTCATATGTAATAAAGAACTGAAGAGAGTTAAGGATACAAAGCTAACGACCAATAAAACACAACCATGCATTACTTAAAGCAAAACTGTACTTCAATCTTTTTCCTCACCCACCTTTAACCCATTAAAACTATCTTTTTCCCCCCTCTTTACCAAGTCAAGTGAATTTATAATTTATTATATTATAATTTTTTAATTTTGTGTTTCAAACTTTATCATACCTGGGATGTCTACTGGACTCTTGTTTGGACAGATTTAGGTGAGTTATTCCTAGGATTTACTAAGAACTACAGGCCTACAATGTAAAACATATTTGCTTGAAAAACAATGTACTGCTTTTGGTACCTAAAATCCTGAATAATCATACCGCCAGGGAGGTTAAAGTCTAAATTTGGTTACAGGCAGTCCCGGACTTGCGAACGCCCGCCTTACGAACCGAGGTCCGATTGCCTCTACCACCCACAGTGTAGTGACAAAACTACATACAGCGGTCACTCAGTGCCACAGACTTTACTGCAGTTCATTGTAAAAAATAAAATAAAAAAACTTTGTACAATGAACTGCGTTAGTGACAGCTATATGTACCGGTGTCGGCAGTATAAAGTATTTTTTGTTGTTTTTTTAGTTTTGATAGACTGGGGAGAAAATCAAATACTGTATCTCATCAGATTTTTGAAGAGCTGAACAGTTTAGTGGCATTATGTTCCTGAACAGATTAAGCCTCGCTTTCTGTGTTGTCACTGGGACAGAAGCGAGGGGAAATCTCTCCAATGGGCACACAGACCCCCCAACAAACATTAAATAAACTGCTTATAAGACAGCAAATATAACAAACATTAAAACGGAGTGTGAATAGTAAAAAGGATACAATAATGTTCCATGGTCCCAGTCTTAACCAGTTTGGCCAAAATCCTTTGTACAAAGCAAAGAATCCTTCATTCTTCCAGGTCTGAAAAGAAAAACACCATGTGTCAGCACAAAAATAGACATTAAAAAGGATAATGCAGCTTTTTAGACCATGCTTTAGATTACATCTATATTTAGAGTGAAGCATGGCTGCGCCCTAAACCAAAATGCCCAACTTCCTTACCTGGCTGCTTCTTACTGTACATTGATTGATTGATTGATTTTTAACTTGGTGTGGCGGTTTGTGACTCTGCCCGCACAGCCACGTCATCCATTCCCCGGGATAGATGAAAATACAAGTCCCACTGGCAACCAGACGTCACAGCAAATGTAGTCCAGCCAGCACTTATCTTGCCTCATAACAGAAGGTCCATACCTTTGTACAGACCTGGGGCAGGTGTAACACTACAAGAACCTGTGCATTGCACCTATGACATGTTGATCTCCTTTGCAATGCTCTGCAGGCCTCATTTCTATTATGCCAATGTGTGTGCATTTACTAACAGGAGGAAGAGTTTGGAGAAGGCAGGAGAAGTGAACAATCTAGGACAACATAGCTGAACTGGAAAAATCATCCAATTCAGCTTACTTTCCAGTTCAGCTATGTTGTCCTAGATTGTTCACTTCTCCTGCCTTCTCCAAACTCTTCACGCTTTAGTGAATAACCCTGTACATTTTTTGCAAATAGGTGGGCTGTGCCTTTAAAATGATAATAAACAGAGTGTGAAATCTCTGCTATTTTGTACGTTCAAAACAATGTCAATAATGGATTTATAGAAGGCCCCAAAACATTTGGGATTATTAAAATGGGCCCAAGTTTAGTTTTTTTTCACAGAAAAGTTCCCCAGGAACCAATTTATATGCAAGGCACATGGTAAAAAACACCCCCACTGAAATAAGCACTACATACCTGCAGCAGACAATCCAGAGTGCCTTTGTAGCTTGACCCATCACAGATGGCACTTTGGTTCATCATACGTGTGCGAACAACATCCACAGGATTGGATGCTAAAGCTCCCGCCAATCCACATGTAAAACTGGACCTAAATGAAAGAATACCTCAATAATCAAACAAATGTTTACAATAGCCAGGAAGAAGAAGAAGAAGAATTTGATGATTGCATTTTGCTTATTTAGCATTCATACTGCCCTCCAGACTATAGGGCTCGGCATTATATTGTCTCCTTTATAAAAAGAAAATGGGAGAACATGCAAAATAAAACTATTACCTGTTCTCAGAGCAAAAAACAGAATAGTATATACACAGAAAGCCTCCGATATTTTTATTTTATTTTAGACAGTTGCATAACATCTAATAGAAACCTCATATTGGGGGAACAACCTATACAGCAGTACACTAATCCCTAGAATATTTCTCATGCAGTAAATAACAGGAATAAGGTTTTTGCAAGCCACGTAAGCATTGTTAAGGGTTGAAATATACCCAATGCAAGGCAACTATTTTCACACATCGCATTGGAAAAAAAAACAAAAAAAAAAACAAAACACATTTTTGGGGCAATACATGTTAAAATACGAATAAATGTGTAGTAACACAAAGCAGTTTAAAGGCCAACTCTGATGTAAGAGTTAACTGCTGGTTAAGTCTAGGGGTGCAAGAAAGAGCAATACTTGCCTCACTCCAGCAGGCTACCTCTACATACAATACAGGGTTAATAGCCCTGCATTGTACATGATGACACTGAGGAACCACCCACAGCCTGGAGACCACGAGAAAGCTGCAGCAGGGAGGTTGCAGGTAAAAGGCAAGTAATCTCTTCTTGTACCCTCTAGGCCTATCATTTAACCCTTGCAGGGACTGGGCTGACCACTAAGGATTTTTGTTCGTCTTGTGCCCGGAGTGGAGCCTTAAATAAAAAACACACAGCACCGTCTACTCAAATATTTATAGAACTTAAATCATTCACATTATATACACCTCACAACAATAACGGAACCTGAGCACTTACACAAAGTGTGTAAACATGGTGTCTCCCATCAGTCCAGACAGGATGAGGTGTTTCTTGGTGATATCATACACGGGTAACTCCACACCTACTACTATAGCTGCTCTCTGTGCAGTGAGCGACACTCCCTGGAAAATGGCACAGATGCAACACATTACTCACTCATCTTAAAACAGCTGGGTCAATCACATGCCATCAACTAGTGACAAATAATTCACCTTCCACAGTCCTCTGGTCCCTTCCTGCTGGTAAATGCTGATAAAGTTCCCAATCATTCCCCCTTGAAATGTGCTTCCTTGTGCCTGCATTCTTATCTGTGGCAGGAAAAGTGAAATGGGTAAGGTACAATAATGAACTCTGCACACTGGACTGACATTTGCAAATTGCAGTTACATGTGTTTTATGAATGGTGATACACAAAAGAGACTGTGGTCCCATTCACACATTATACACTATATACATTATACTATATGCATTATACACAAGCAATAAAGTGTTTTTTTTTTAAAAAAGGTAAACAAACGACAGCTCTGGCAGTGTGTGTTTTTTCACCACATCATCAATATACAGAAGTGGATACAATTTGTAAAGATGTAATTAAAACTTTATAATATGAAATATCAAAAAAAAAAGAATATGAATCAATTAATACACAATCAAAAGCCGTGTCAATTAAAAGCACATTTGTCCCAGGGAAAACTTAAAACAATAATTTTCCATGGGATGCTAGGCTTCACCAGCGCCAGAGAACTGCAGTTTCTTCTGCAAAATAATGCTGTCTCAAGTATTGATAAACACATGGAAGACAGAGGGTCAGGATAAGAGCCAGGCAAACTGTATTCCCAGAACGAGGTCTGAAATGGCCACAGCAATGTTTCATGACAGATTCCCTTAAATTCAGGTTAAAAATTCAGTTTTGAGTATTTTTGTTTTAGGCCAATGAAAGCTAGCACTAGGGGGAGGAGATGGTTGTTAAGCCTTGAAAAATGCTAACATTTTGGTTCTTGAGCATTTTGGAGCTTTGAGCTACAAGCTATAAAATGCTCAGGTGTGAACCAGAGCTTAAAGCGAAAAAAAAGGCCCCCTCAAGAAAGACTTTCTTTCGCTCCTCCCTTCCTGGCGCTGCTTTCTTCTTTTGGGTCTGCCATATTTTGCCTCCTGATTGGCCAGCCTGCACAATGTACTTCCTGCACATGCAAGTTACTTTGTTTCGGCATGCTGGGTCTATGCGCTGAGCTGCGCACCCTAGAGCAGAAACAGAAAAAAACCCCACCATTTGCCGACAGTCAGACAGAAGCGACATACAGTCCCTTCTACCATAGAAAGCCTAGCAAATCGGCAATCTTTTGGGGGAAGACGCTTTACATCTGCTTTAAAACAGGCTCATAAAAACCAGTAACCATCCCCATCCAAGCTCTCAGGTTTTATCCAGCACAGGCCTTAATCTGAGCCATCTATGATTTGTACAGCATGATGTGTTCCACTATTTATAGTCCAGCTAAACAGCAGAGCTAGTACAGATTTATTAATAGCCAAACACAGCAAGTGCTGTACAAGACTGGCCCTCAGATAAGGGAACAGATACAGTTCCCAAAACAATTTTTGCATCCTAAATTCCCACCAGTCAGGAACAGTACATCGTGTATAGGTTAAGTCAAATAGTCTATATGTCAGTTGTTATTTTAAGTAGTACAGAAATCCATGTTCTCCCATTTCAGGCAGACTGCCAAGTATTCTCGTCTCCTATTATAGGAATACAGGCATCTGAGATGAAGCAACATATGTTTGGTATGAATATAATATATTCTGTCCACTGTGCTCCCACATGGGTCTCCCTGAACTCTGCCCTGCTTCTGACAGTATACAAAAACATGAACTAGAAGGCACATTACACTTCACACCAGTTCCTCGTGCTCAGCGCCTGTATTATGAACAATGTCCTCATCACTCCCACTCCACACATCCGTCACATGTTAAATACAAAGTAAACACAGCACCGTCTGTTCTGATTTAACCAGTGTGCTGAACCCTTTAAAGATAGCAAATGGATGTACAATTTTTCAAAGTAATGGCTTGAATTAGTTGGCTTACATAAAAACAACAAATATAAATATAGAATGGCCTTCTTCTTTACAATACATCTCTTCCAAGAGGAGTTTGTTTCTCATTTTAGGATAAGGTGCAGAGCCATGTAAATTATTTCTTTAGGGCCCATTCACACCCCAACACTGTTGTAAACACACATGAGGACACTTTGTGCTGCAATAAAAACAGCCCATTCAAAATGAATGGGCCGAAATGCAGCGGGAGAAAAAAAAAAGGGAGGGCAGGATTTTATAGCAGTGCACAGGACACCACATATGTGTTTTAGAGGTGCATTGGGATGCCCTTCACAATGAATGGTAAAGCAGCGCACCAACATGTAAAGTTCATTGCAGCATATTATGGCAATAATGTGAATGGGCTCTTAAGCTCCTGTGGAATTTGTTTCAAGTATACTGGTTTATAACATATGCATACTTACTAGGGATGCACCATTACCGGTTTTTCGTGGAAGAGTACCGATATATTTTTTTTCTCCGGTACTCGCCGATACCGAATACTGGAAGTCACATGAAGGAAGCCAGGCGGGCCTGTGATGACATGCCGCCCAGCTTCCCGATTAGCCGAGAGGTGTGTAATGACTCGCCGCCCAGCTTCCTGATCCCTCATCACCAGGTGACTAGGGCGCATGGAGCCGGCTTCCCAGCCAATCAGGAAGCCGGGCAGCGTGTAATTGCCTTGCCGCCCAGCTTCCTGATATCGGAAGTTCCAGCAATGGGAGCATTTGGGTGAGTACGAGTATGACTCGCCCAAATACTCGGTATCGGCGCATCCCTAATACTTACTTTGGGCCAAGAAATGTAAATATGTATAATACTTTATACCTATGATAAAATGAAGGGCTAATAATTAGACCCACAAAAATATTTCAGTTACATTTATTTCAGTTGAAAAACTGCAACCTATGCTACAGTTGTCACTGCGATACTAGCAGAAGCTGGCAAAAGGTCCCCACCGATTGCAATTAATAGATGTAAATAAAATTAGAAGTGGCTTTTGTGCACTTTCACAATCAATCACCTAATATGATGCAATGGGTGGCCCATTTCTTTCAGTAAAGAGAAGGAAAAAGAATAAAAAAGGGGGAGGTGGGGCTACCCCAATCGCACAAAAGGTTCTTTGCTATACAATACATGCACTTCAGCCAATGAAACATTACCTTTAAAACATCTGTAGGGTTGGCAATACATGAGGAAACCACTCCAGACAAGACACCACAAAAAACATTAAGAACCAACGTCTCATCTATAGGAATGAAAGGGAAAAAAAAAAAGTTCAAGAAAAACAAGGAAAAAAAAAAAAAAAAAAAACTCACTGAAGTTAATCTGAAAGTGTGAGTAATATGCATTTAAAAATGTGTTCTGGGGGCCTATTCACAATTGTGCATTTTGGCAACAAATGCTAAACCGCACATGCTAACACATTGCCACAATGCATGGCAACACACCAGCTATAAAAGGCAGTAGAGTGCAAGGCATGATGCACCACAGCAGATCGCTTTAGTGTAAAATTAGCACTACATAACAGGGTTTCAGTATGCCTGAATATTAGGTCAGATGGTTTTATTTTACTAAACAAAAATGCTCTTCTGTGTACAGTGCTTTGCAAGTTCTCAGCAGTTATTTACATATCAGGTGCTCCTGTTATACAACCTTTAATTCCCTTGCATAAGCAAGGCCCCATCAATTAAAACACAGATCAGCAGTACAAAATAGATACAACTAAAATTAGAGCTCTTCTGGATTGAGCTAGAGGACTTAAAAGGGAACCTCCATCATCCAAATAGGCAATATTTCTTCACCTATGAGCACGTACAAATTTATAAATGTACATCATGCAGATCAGGGCCATCTTAAAAATACACTACACAAAGCAAGACTGAAGGTGTATAGCAGCTCCATAAGCTGCCTGTTTCTATGTTTTCAGTATTGACCTCACTTGTTCCGAAAGCCAAATGCTTACACAGGGGTTTGAGGACAGAGCTGATAAAAAAGGTACGAGTGGACATCTCATGAGGTCTTCCTACTTAATCTACAGTACAACAACATATCTAAGGATAGGGGATAAGGACATTAGGGCAGGGCTGGACAAATCCTAGGAGCCAGGTAGCTATTGTGTTCTTAAAAATGACAGCTGATGCTTAACTTTTGAGGTTCTGGCTAGTTGTTGTAATCAATGGAGTGGGCTCCTAAAAAAAAAAAAAATCTTGCTGGCTCCAGGATTGGACAGACTGGCTCCTGAATTTCATATTAAATTTGTCCACCCCTGCATTAGCCTCAAGCCCTAAAAGAGTGAACAACATTATAAAACTCCTCTGCAGCAAAATAACTAGATGCACCCTTTTTACATCAGTATATTTTCCTAAATATTTCAGCTATTTTCTGCGTGCTTAGGATCTTACATCATTAGACTCAAACATGGGAGTTGTTTGACAGACCTAAAAGCTTTATACATACCTTCAGGGCGATCAACAAATAATCTCTTCAGGCTGTGATAAGTGCCGATTTTAATAGTTCCATATGATGCCTGGCGAAGCATTGCTGGTGCAATCCTATGCAGGAAAAGAAAAAAGAAAAACTTAGACATTTGCTTTTTAAGAAGAACTTGCTTCTGTGACACTACCGGCAGGATTAGCACCTCATTCATTGATGGCAATAAATCTTTTTGCTACCCTGGCATTTAGCCATCTCTTCAACAAATCATATCTTACACAGCTAGAACACTCTCAAGCAAATAGAGTGTAATGTACAAAGACCAAGATTATAATCATCAACTGGACACAGAATTGAGGCTAAAAAGCTTAGCGTATTTCCACTTTTGCAGTCCAAATTGAGAAAACGCATACATACACGTGGGTGTGTGGGGTGGGTGTGTGGGTGTTCCCATGCACACATCATATGGAAAAATATTTTAACTAAAAAATAATTTAAAAAGGATTCTTAGGTTTTAAATATTTATTTGGAGCAGGCCTTTGGGCAGACCACAGGCTACTCCGAACAGTTTCAAAGCAAGTCTGTCCCCAAGGCAAGTTTCCCCTCATTACCATACAATGCTAGAAGCCAAGTATTTAGAACGTTAACCCTTTGTTAGGACACTGTTCAAATATAGTTTACAACTAAGATCTGCCAGCACAGTATAAATAGGGTTAAATATGGTTAACACTAAACTCCCCGACCCCTTCCATGAAATTACAGCAAATGGAAAAACTTCAGGTTTTGGAGTTTCAGAAAACAGCAAGCAAAATGGTAAGCAACAATTTGTAAAGCTATATGATGTGTATGGGAACATGTAACAAATCTAAAAATAAATAATAATAAAGTGTTGTCCTAATTTGGCTGCATAATTGGAAATACCCTTTAAAACCAATCAGTCTAAAAAAAATTAAAGTGGTCAAGTTGGTGGTAATCACATCACAGATACTTCTCTCCATATATGTTTCTGTCAGGTAAATCTTTAACTGGATAGTTACCGGTAATACTTTGCTTTCCGCTTTTGAGGGTGGAGGTAAAGCTTTAGGCTCCTTGTCGTGTTTTACAGACTCTGATCTAAACCCTGGTAAGAGTTTGGTTAACAATTTAGTCACTTGTGACTCGTCCCTTATACAGCTGGGCACAGTTTCAGACAGACAAAGCCTCAAAAGCAGTCACTAATGATAAAGCCCACAGCACTCTGGAAATCCTTAGTCTTATTAAACATTTTATTGTAAAGGAGAGATTATACAAAATATACTGATAGTATAATCAGTGGTGGGTTCTCGAACCTTTAGCACGAGGTCTACCCAACGACGGCAGAGGCAGCAATGAAAACTTGTAGGAGGTTACAACCTGTCCCCATTGTAAATGAGCCGACATGAAATGAACAGACATAAGAAAAAAAAACAGTGTATGATCTGCAAAGCCACACTGAATTAATGCTAAAGATTTGTTTAGCAGATAGGGAATATGGCAGTATATACAACATAGGATTTATATGTTTTCAGTAGGTTAAGAAAAATTATGGGAATGGCTGAATTTATTAAGTGTTCTGCTAGCTTTGCATAATTTAGTTCCAACAGGACTGTACTGAGATCTCCAGACAAGCATGTGGATTTAGGTGAAGGTTCAGTAGTGTTTGTACATTGCTCTGAAGATTTTGTAATCTGTATAAATAGGGAGGTATTCTCCGGGAGAAAGGACTTCTAATAACATCCACGTGTCTGGCTACTCACAACAAACAAAAGTATTATGAACTTTTCTACAAAATGACTGAAAACCACAACACAAATATACAGTTTCTACACTCTCATAATACATATGACCATTTTAGTGATATGGTCTACCTGTCCAATATTGTAGGACGTTTAACACACACAAAAACGTAGTATTGCAGTGTGCAATGATACCTTTCTTTTCAGACTAACAAAATATATAAAAGACAAGCTTTTGAGAGTGAACCTCTCTTCTTCAGGTCAGAAGCAATACTAATCAACATGACAGTTTGTCAGTTAAAGCAAGAGAAAGCTGTTGTTAGAGGGGGAGGGGGGGTCATAAGGCTGGGTTCACACCTAGGCGGATTGAATATGCACGTTTTTCGCGCTTTTTTTTACCGCGATTCGCGGTAAAAAAACCGCGCGTTTCCGAGGGGTACTTGGCTGTATCCCAATAGAACCGCCCGACCAAAACGCCCCAAAGAAGTACATGTACTTCTTTGGGCGTAGGGCGGTTTCCCGCACATTCGTACTCGTGGAAAACCGCCCAGATGGGAACCATGCACATTGAAAATAATGACATTTCCCTGTTTGAGCGTTTTTCCGCGAGTACGACAGCGCGGAAAAACGCCTAGGTGTGAACCCAGCCTAAATGTTGGACCTGGGAGTAAAGAATGCCTCCTGATAATCAAAAGACAGAACAAACAAACATAGGGTGACAAATAAACCCTAAACAGATCAGAGATATACAACATACATGAATATTGTGATGTTCTGAAGATTCATAAAAAAGTTCAGGTATTGTGTCAGAAAACCAGAATCCACATTAAGTCCCTCCAACAACTAGATAGTGCAATGTCAATGAGAATATTAGGGATTGTAAATAGGAGTTCCCTATCGTGCCAATTTGTGTCCAGGAAAACCCAGAAAGCTGCTAAGCCCTATAGGAGAGGAGTGCTGGATCTCAAGTGATTAAAAGGAAATGTGTGTCATGCAAGAAGCAGGGAAGCTGCCATTGCAGACCAAGCCTTTTGAAAATGCATGTTGATTGGCTTTTTCCCCGACCCTCTTGCTGGAATACTTTGTGTCCCTCATCATACATGGGAATGCCAACTAAACATTCCTTTCAATATTTGCATACACCTCCTTCTCGTCTCTGGAAAAACAGGATATATAAATCTAGCCAGCCAGAGTACATATAGAAAAATATGTTACTTACCCAGAATACAGAGCTTTAAATCCCTCCTCTTGACCTATTCTGACCAGTGCATGGAGCATTCCTCGGTAGCGGATTTCTTTGTATTTTGCATCATTTGCTTGTCCTTGCACCTGAAGCCGTGTTTTTGTCAAGTCTATAGGAAAAGTGCCTAGGGGGAAACAAAAAAACTCAAATAAAAAAAAATAAAAAAGGAGAAGGACTTTCAACCTTGAAAAGGGAGGCTGTTATCAATAACCATGAGGCTCATCCACTGCTTTGGGGTCGACACTTTGATTCCTAAAAGCAGCGCTACCTCTGGGGTTGGCACAACACTGCACATTTCTGCAGATGTATGATTTGCCTGGGAGCCAGGACTTGGACAATAGCAGCTTCCGGTACAGGACAGGAGCCTTGGCTGTGCCAGATAACTAGATCAGTTCGCTGAATAGGTCAAGCTAAATATCTTTCTGAAGGGGGTACCAATGACAGACTTACAGACTACATGGGCATTCCAGGGACATAAAAAAACAAACCATTACGATTGTGACATGTTTGCTGGAAAGTCATACAATTTAACATCAGTGTGTTATTAGGCCAGTTAATGCAAGAGTACAATTCAGCCATTGTTCCATGAACACAAAAATACTGCAAAAGTAAACAGTAACTGCACACCACTCAAGGGTGCTGACCCAGGGCAAAAAAATAAATCAAATTACCCCAAAAATCCAATAATTAGCCATACACGAAGGGACAGATAAATAAAAAACACTTTATTGCAGTATTTGTGTTACTAATGAGCACATGTAACTTAGAAAGCAAATTAGAAAGGGCAGGGAGGCTTCCAGGCAACTGTGCGCCAGTTCCTTTTTTGTCTGCTATCACATTTCCCAGGCTATCCTTTTCAGCACAACCGAATGTAATAAATACTTCCCCCCAGCTTTCAATGAATACAGAGTGATGAATCAACTAAGCTAAAAGTTCTGCCTTCTAGTAAATCACCCAGAACTTACCACATTCAGCTGTAATTGACGCTAATCCTCCATATATAAAAGGCTTCCAGTTTAAAGCAGACATGGTAACCTCCGGAGTCTCTATTTTGCCTGCAACATACAGATCATAAAATTTTAGTTGGTGATCAAGTCAATGAATGGATTAATAAACAGTACAGGGGGAATAAATCTGATAAAAACTACACCAAGAATATGTGAAGGATAAAGATTGGTTCATTATCTACAGGATAAAATAAAATGATTAAAGCAATTCCTAAACATGCATGCCAACTATTTATAGAGCCGATTGACTGTTTTAGCTGCTCCGACTCCCTAAACAACAAAAATAATACAGTTAATAGTAGGGATGCACCGATATATCGGCCGCCGAAACATATCGGCCGAAAATGGAACTTTTGGCATAATGCCGAAAGAGGCATGTTTCGGCCGATACATCGGCACATCCCTGCTTTTTCTCCCCGCTGGACGCTGTTGCAGCCGGGAGAAAAGAAAGTGACAGCCGGCCGAGCGCTGCAGGACGAGTGCGCTGTGAGCGGCCGGCGTCTCTCCTCCCACACCGCTCAGCCGCCTATCACAGTCCGGCAGAGCTGTGTGGGGGCGGAGACAGCGCTGTCACAGGAGGCTGGGCTTTCCTCTCTACACCGCTCGATCAGCCTCCTGTGACAGCGTGTCAGAGAGAAAAGCAATGTACACACACTCAGTGATCGCTGAGTGTTTGTACATAATTGAGGATATGGTAGGTTAACTATATCCTCAATTATGAATGAATGGGAGTGATCTACATCACCCCCATTCATTCATAATTGTGGTTATAGTAAACAATATTCTCAAGTTATCAATGAACAGGAACACTCAGAGGATTCCTGTTCATTGATAACAGGGGGCACAGAAAAAAAGGATTGGAGGACTTTGTGTTCTCAATCTCTTTTTCTATTTTAAAAAGGGAAATATCAGGGGTCTGTTTAGACCTCTAATATCTCCCCGAAGCCCCTAAAAGTAAAGTAAAAAATAAATAAAAATAAATATTGAAAAAATAAAAAACATTTTCGGTATCGGTTTTGGCCTGACTTTTTTTTATTTCGGTTTAGTTTCTAAAATTTCCATTTCGGTGCACCTCAGCTTATTACATAGTAAACCTTTATTGCATACTAGTGCAGAAATTAGCTTTCAATCAGAAAAAGTTGGCTTATTTGTTTAAAAAAAAAAAACAGCACAAAAAAAATAAAATCACAATACGTTATCTCTAATAATAACTATACTAGGTGTGGATGGCTGCGACTTATTGTACAAATTATACATTGATTGAAGCTGGAGAATATGCATAGCGCTATATTTCTGGCACTGCGGGGATGAAGAGTAGCTGCTGCGACAGTGAAGGACTCCAGTTATATAGCCGCTCACTCCTCTCCTCCTCACTGAACACCTTTTATTGCAATTGTGTTTTGTGAATGGATTTGGGGGATTCAGTCATATACCCACCCTCCTCTCACTTCCCCCATTTACAGAATACCATGCATTCTTTGGTATGACACAAGGCTTTTTTGTGAATGGACGGGGAGAGGAAGGGGCAGGTACAAAACCAGACCCCTTCACTGACTTAGCTCTTCATCCCTGTAGTGACTGAAATAGTGTTGTTTCTAGTATCCTGCTTCAATCAATATATACACCAATCAGTCATAACTATTATGACCACTGAGAGGTGGAGTTAATTACTTTCTTTATATCATTACAATGGCACCTGGAAGTGGGTGCGATATATTAGGCAGCAAGTGAACATTTTGTCCTTGAGGTGTTGGAAGCAGGAAAAGAAATGGTTAAGTATCAAGATTTGAGCAACTGACAAGAGCCAAGTTGTGATAGCTAGCCAAGTTGTGATCAGAGCAACTCCAAAACTGCAGCTCTTGTGAGACTTTCCCAGTCTGCAGTGGTCAGGATCCACACAAAAAAAAAAAGGAAAATCAGTGAACCAGCAACAACATCATGGGCGGCCAAGGCTCATTGATGCACGTGGGGAGTGAAGGCTGGCCTGTGTAATCTTATCCAATAGAAGAGCTACTGTAGCTAAAATTGCTGATAAAGTTGAAGCTAATGCTGGGTCCGATAGAAAGGTGGCTGAACAGAGTGCAGTTTGTGGTGTATGAGGTTGCATAGCCGCAGTCAGGGTGCCCAGGCTGACCTGTGTCTACCGCCTACAAAGAGTACATGGGCATCAGACCGGACCACAGGGCAATGGGAGAAGGTGGCCTGGTGTGATGAATCATGTTTTCCTTTACATCATTGGGTAATGCCATTGATGTGGAAGTTACTTTGATATGCACTACCTACATAAACATTGTTGCTGACCAAGTAAACCACTTCATGGAAACGGCATTGCCCTCTTTCAGCAGGATAATGCGCTCTGCCGCACTGCAAAAATAGCTGGTTTGAGGAACACGACGAATTTGAGGTGTTGACTTGGCCTCCAAATTGAGCATGTGCTGTAAAATCCATGGAGACCCTACCTCGCAACTTACAGAACTTAAAGAATCTGCTACTACTGACAGCGGCTTGGGGCCAGATGCCACAGCATACCTTCAAAGGTCTAATGGAGTCCATCCCTCGATGGGTCAGGGCTGTTTTGCTGGCAAAAGGGGGACCTACTCAAGATTAGATGGTTGGTAATGTTATGGCTGATTGATGTAATTTTTAACCAGCAGCCTTCCTGAATAGTCATTACTAGAGAATTTTTTTTATTATTAAAAAAAATAAAAAAAAATAAGTGTATGGAGTTCATCTTTAACTAAAAGACCCCTTTGTATTTTGGATGGAAAAGATGACACAAAGATCTCTTTTTAAGTGATGTTGATCTAGAACGCAACAAAGACAACCCGCCTCTAACTCTAATCCTTTATCAACTGTCACACTGAAATCCAACACATTCTTCTGATGACCTACTAGTAAACACAAGCTCAAATAATTCCGACAATGGTTAAGAAGGACGCAACACTGCTGGTACATTCTGTTCTGGCTCCAGCATTCCAGACAAGTGCCGCCTATTAAAGTATAACTCCTTCCACTAAAATTCCTTCTTATGCAAATTAGGATTTATGTAATACAGGTCTGCAACACTTAACGGTTTATATACTCCACAAAAATTAGTGTCGTACCAGCAGAGAGGGAAAAGGCTTTGAAAACCACGTATAAGAAGTCACAATCCTCAGGCTGTATAGGACGGTAAGGAAATACCAGATATGTATATACTTGTTTTCTGGAATTCAGCTGGTTTTCCAGAGACCAGAAATCACTTTAAATTTTGACTTATAGATGCATTCTTCCTGTGCAGCAACCACACACACATTTTACCTTTTGATGCAAAATCCTACACGCAGGTCTGTTCCAAATACTGTATTAGAGATGGCAGAGACTTGCAGCATGTTTATGCATGTGCAGAACCCTCACCCAAACACCCACCTAAGTGGACATCCAGCACATCTCAGGCTGGTCCAAAGAACTTGAAGACCTGGAGCATGTCTGCATATGTGCAGAATCTCCATCATGCACATACTAGAAGTCTCAAGATGACAGTTCAAGTACAGAGTGAAGCAAGGTAAACAACGCTGGACCCCATGAACAAAAAGGTAGGCAACCTTAGCACTCCAGGTGTTGAACTACAAGTCCCATTAGGCATTCCAAGACTGACAGTCACAAGCATGGCTCCCAGAGGAATGATGAAATGTGTAGTTTTACTACAGCTGGAGTGCCGAGGTTGCCTATCCCTGGACTAGTAAGCAATCTTTTTTTTATTCTCATACAAGGGCAGGTATTACATAGACTGAATTTAGTTTTCGCTAGGGAGATTGAAGTTCCTCCATTTAAGCGAAGGCCTTTGCTGCATGAGACACGAGTGTGCTGAATCCAGGCCAAGATGCAATAACTCACACTGCATCCGCTGATACAAAGCACACAGACATAAAAGTGGAATGTCCTCGTCTTTCAGCAAGGTCACAACAGGAAATAACCCCCAGGATTTAGCAGAAATGTCCTTTCTCTAGGATCTGGTAGAGGCAGACAAACTGGTTTTTGTGTTGAAGGGTATTCAAGGAGTTCCTTGAACAAGCGTGATGCTTCCAATACTTTCTGGCAGCATCTCATTTAGACTAGAAATACTTCTTAGTTTATGACCCTAGAACAGCAGGGTGCACTGCAAACCTGAACAGGCAATACACACAGGACATGAAAAGCAGATTGTCAGAAGGCTCCAAGCGACTGGAATAGGATAATGCTTGTAGCGGATTGCTGGCTAAATACAGAGCTCTGAACCCGGTGAACTCAGGCTAGGCATGAGGGTGGCTTTAAAGAACTAAGAATTCTCTCCCCACAGTGTGGATTTCCAGTACAAAGTAGCAGCTTTAGGCCTCATTCACACTACTACATATCCGTGCTGCATGCATGGCCGTATTGGGCAGCACCCAGGAAGGACAGGTGCTGTGTGTGATTGTACGCAGCAGCCTGTTCTATGGGAGTACGCAGCTGTGCGCTCACCCGAACTGTACGTCCATGCGGGTGTCCATACTTGTACGCGGACAGGATGGATCCTGTCTGCGTCCGAGCAGGGACACCCACACAGACGTGCAGTTCGGGTGAGCGTATGGCCGCGTACTCCCATAGAGATAAACAGGCTGCTGCGTGCAATCAAACAACAGCACCTGTCCATCCCAGGGGCGGCCCGATACGGATCTATACGGGCCTGCTGTTAGTAGCGTGAACGAGGCCTTAGGCTGGTGCGTTGGGGCTGCGCTGGCTGCCTTTTCCATGCTCCAATTAGCTTGGCTTCTAATGGGCTCAATTCACACTACCACATTTCCCATAGAACTTAAAGAGGAACTGCAGCTAGTACTACACTTAACTCTTCCAGTGGGGCTACCCTCGCACTGCAAGGGTTAACTACTCATTTTGGTCTACAGACTGGGATAAAGAAGATTTGCTCATGTGATCCTCAGTCCTGCGACAACCAGTGCTCCCCTCTCTTCCTCTGCTCCAGCTGTGGTACGTCTCACAGCGTCCTCACGTCTACTGCAGGTGATCTGCATTAGACATGACGACATCAGTGTGGCGCAGCTCAATGGACATGGTGTAAACAAGCCCTACAGTCCACCCAACGCACTCATTCTTGAAACTCCCTACGAAGGTGATTCAATAAAGAATTTCCAACACTTTTCTGGCATTATCACTATCAGTCCTGCGCCAAATTCATGAAAGCAGTGCAATGTTTTCTTGCCATTTACACATGCAACAAATTCAGGTAGTTTTTTTTAAGGTAGTGGCTGGGACAAATTCATTAAGAAATACCACTGTATTGGTCATAAAGAAAATAAAACTTCTGGAGTGAAGTGTGTCACACATGGCAAAGTTTTGATCTGTGGAGAAATTCTGTATGCAGCAATTCTACAACCTATTCATATTACACCTTACCGACAGAATCTGGTCGCAAATTGCGCCATTTGTTGCACGGACAGGAGACAGATTCCGAATGAGTGTCTACGACACACTTTATGAATAGCTTGGTTTACAAATCAGAGAACACAACTGTTAAGGCTATTTCACACCACAAACAGTGCGTTTCGGCCCGATTTGGTTCCGGAAAGCACTGGATCGCATCTAGGCCAGATCCCTGTGTTTAGAGGCGGGAAGGGCGTAGCAGTGCATTGAATTCAATAGCACCACAGCCACGCCCTCCTGACCGTAGTGCGATCGCCAGGCACCCGAACGTGTGGCACATCAATGCCTGCGCTCCGGTTAGGAAAAAAATAGTGCATGCAGCATATTTTCTGACTGCACCGGACCAGAACGCAGGCATTGATGTGCCACGCGTTAGGGTGCGGACAAGCGCACTGCGGCCGGTCGGCGTGGTTGCGGTGTCATTGACTTCAATGCACCGCCATGCCCCCTTCTACCCGTGGACACAGGGAGCCGATCAGGATGCGATGCAGTGCGTTCCGGCACCAAATCGGCCCGGAGCGCACTATTTGTGCTGTGAACTAGCCCTGAAACACTTATTTCTGAGAGAACAGACCCATCCAGTTAGGCTCCATTACACAAACAGCACAACATTCATTCATTTCTAATGATGCTTGGGTACATTTTGTTTTAGTTTAAAAGCACAACGCTTTAATTACATGAACAGCCGTGCCTCATTTAAAACACATTCATAGGAGCCAAGTAACAGATGGTGAGAAATATTTAAAGGCAGGGCTGGACATATCCCAGGAGCCAGGTCGCCAATGCTCTTTAAAAATTACAGCTGGTGTCCAATTTAAGCGTCTTTTAGTTGCCGTCAATGGAGCTGGCACCCAAGAAAAAAAAAAAATCCTGCTGGCTCCTGGATTGGACAAGCTGGCTCCATATTTATTATGTCCACTCCTATATTAAAAAGGCATAGTCCACCTTATGCAAACATGTCATAAATACACTCATTAATGTGATTTAAAAAATGTGCATTTATTAAAACGTTTGCATTGTAATCTGGAAAGCATTGCAACCACAAATCAGTATGTATCTTGCATTGTTTACATCCCAGCCCCAGGTCCCTACAGGGGGTACGGAACTTTTGTTATGTGGCTGGAAAAGGTATTCAATGGGCTACAAGTGCAGTAAAGTCACCACACTCGTTCTCCATGGACATTCCTGAATCACACTACTGCGGTGGCAGATGGGAAAACATGGGACTCAAAACATCAACAGGATGCTCCAGGGAGAGAACACAAGAGCTGGAGAGAAGATATCATTATCTTCTCTTTACATAAACACAGGTCTCAGACATTTAGGCCGTGTTCACAATTGCAGCACATGTGAAAGTGTGTTCCATTTACCGTATGCGCATTTTGCTGTGTATCAGCATATTTATATCTATGGGTTTCTCTACACACAGCAAACAAGCTCATGCAGCAGTTTGAGATGCAAGCTTCATGCATTCGGTTACGGTGCCTTTTTTACGCGTCGATACATGGGCAATGATACAAGTTTTGCCTGCTGCGTTTGGGGTTCCATTAGCAAGTGATGGTAAGTGCATCGTGTGGTTTTCTTGTGTTGTGTTAATGTTTGCCAATGTGAATGGGGCCTTAAAGTGACATTAAAGGCTAAAGTGTCATCCCCCGCCCCCAGTGCTATAGTAAGGACTTACCTTAAATGATGCCTCTTAATCCGATCATCGTCTTCTTTCCTGTAGTTTTTAGTTGTCCCTCCAGCGCTGGTCTCCAATCCAGCGCCGACTCCTCCGTCCTCCTCTTCTCTCATGTCCCACGGAGTCTTTGCAGGTGTGCGCTGCTCCATTGACTTACCTTGCGTCTCTCCTCATCTTCCGAGCGAGCATCTGGACTGCGTATGCGCCTGCCCCCAAGATCCTTTGCGGCCGCCTGAGAAATTTTCTGACGTTCGGAAGGGAGCACGTGGCGGACACTCAGGTAAGCATTAACCATTTGAAAAACGTTTGTTTTTTTATCGTTTTGCTAGCTAGCAGTAGATATATGCAAAAACAACCCTTTAAAACCGGATTTACACTGCTGTGCTGCATTGAGGTCATTCATTCAGCATGGCACCTCAAACGCACCTGTGTTTTGGCACACAGTAATGCACTATGGTTTTTTTAAACCAGTGCACGTTCCTTATTTTGGTGCGTTAGGTGGCCCATTCAAATGAATGTGTTGCCTTAATGCAAGTTAACACACATGAAGTGCAGCACAGAGATGTAAATGAGCCTTTACAACCACTTCCAATGTTATCTATGCACCCGATTATAAAAGCAGGGTTTACAAAGTAAACGGTTACCCATTGATGTGTGGACATTACCATCACATCCTGCCTACAGCCCACCTTCAAACATCCTAGTTCCCCTCCGTTTAATATTCTATTCTGACAATTATTTACCAGCATTAGTGCTCCTGATCCGGCACCCTCCGGGAGGAACACAAATCACAGTCTGTGGCAGGAGGAAGAATTCCCCAGTTCATTTCACTTTACAAGCTTCTGTGCTCCCTGACCAAATGCAACACAATCTGTGCAATCAGCATTACATTGACCTGCCATGTCTAACAATCCATTTACATCCAGACAGACACTTGTGCTACAAAGCTGAATGAGATTGTATTATTAGACTGTAACAACCTATACCGTACACCTAATTATACAGAACTAGACCACCATCTTGGTGCCCTTTATTCAAGAAGCAGAGAGGGGGACAGGAATACGTACTCATTAGCACTTCTGCCCTGCAGGTCTTCAACTCAAATCCAGGCCAGGACACTCTACATGGAGTTAGCATGACCAATAGAACTATTTAAGCAGCACTTTACATACTGCACATTCACATCAGTCCCTGTCCTCAAGCAGCTTACAATCTAAGGTCCCTATCTCACATAGCAATATAGGTCCGATTTAGACTGGAGACAATTAACCTTCCAGCATGTCTTTAGTGTGGGGAAGGAAACCCACACAAAACATACAAACTCCATGCAGATGGCATTCTGGCTGGTATTTGAATCAGGTACCCCCCAGTGCTGCAAGGCAGAAGTACTGTCCTCACTGTGCTTGCGTGGATTTCCTACCAAATTCCAAAGACATGCTGGTATGTTAACTGGCCCTGGTATGTGTATGTATGCGATATAGGGACCTTAGAACGTAAGCTCCCTGAGAGCGGGGATTGATGTGAATGGATAGTGCTGCATAAATGATCAGTATACAGCAATAAATAATCATGTTTATCCTTAAAGGCCAACTCCAGGCGCAGTAATCATAGAGCAGTTCAGGATGTTGTAGGGTGACTTTGCTGTATAGCCACCTGCCATAATCCGATCAGCTTCCTTCACCCTGCAAACCAAAAGTTATGTGCCTGCACCAGATCTCATAGACCTCAGGGCTGCAGTGACATCTCCTCCTGCCAAATCAAAAAACAGAGCCTGGGGCAGCTTGCTTTGCGATTGGCCAGGAGGAGAGGCAATCACTGCACAGAGGTCACCGTCAAAGTGACCTGCAGTGCTACAGACAGGATGGGCACAGAAGTTCAGCAGGATCTGGATTTCCACCCGCAGGTATACTGATGATTTACGGGGGGAGAAGGATCCATGTCTGTGACAAAGGGCTTTACATCACTCTGCAACTTACTGATCTAAGATAATTGTGCCTGGAGTTGGCCTTAAAAGTAGATATAGACCCTAACTGGGTGCCATTTATCTTGCTATAACTATGTATTAAACAATTGCAAATAAAAAAGGCAACAATGGATGAAAAAGCAGCAAAAACAGCATCGCTGATCTCCTTCAGCCTCTAGTAGCCACCTCCTGTCTACATGTACTCCAACATCTGCTGCCCAATATTTGGACCTTTCCTGACAGTGACAACCGGGAACTAAGCCTGTCCGGTGTGTCAGCACCAGGGGAGCATGTGACGACGCAGGGAAAGATGTAAGAGACGGTTCTCACCCTGTAACAGAAAGTGCTTTGCCAAGGACCTCTATGGCAGGATGAGCAGGGATTAAACACCGATATCAGAGATGATCTAACGGATCACACAAACATAACTGATACAGGGGCCGTATAACCACCATCGCTGATCAGTGCTGATACGGATGAACTTAGCAAGATATCTGATGTGTGTCACTCCCTGTACGGAGGGATCGCATGCAGACCATGTACAGAATGGGATCGTCACACTGTCAATGTGATCACACATACAATAAAGAGTCTCCACCACGTGTTCATTGACTGCTTATTATATTCCACATCCGTTCATACAGAATAAGATAGAAGAGACGAAATTCGGGGCAAACAATGCTCCGGCCACACATCCGCCCCCATCCCCCTTCCAGCACATACCTCCTGTGTGTGTCTATATTACGTCTGTCTGAGGCCTGGACACAACTTTGCTCGCACTGGAAGGAAGACGCTCCCGATTACTAAAGGGCCCTGAAGACGTGTCTCCGCCCACAATCTTACTGGATCCTCCCAGTCCCACCCGGGCAACTCCCACCCTATCGCGAAGCGGAAATCTAGCAAAAGATCACATGGCCCCGCCCCCATGCCGGTCGCAGCTGGATCCCATTGGAAGGCGGACGGATTATGTGCGGTAGAAAGCACGTGAAGGGGGAATGATCGTGCCAATAGGCGGAGAGTTCTTTATTTATGGGCGGGGAGTGAGCGCTGTCCCCATCCTGAGTATTCGCTGGGGGTCACATTGAGGCGAGAGGTGTCAGGATTGAAGGGGTGAAGGCAGTGACCAAATGGGGGCTCAACATTAAAGAGCGAGAAAATGTACGTCTGCTTCTGCATAGGGCGAGACCGATTGCTGACAGTCCCTGGTTTTCAATGTGTTCACGGTTTATAAAGTCTTCCATAAACTTTAATTGTCTTGCATTTAATATTTGGGAACTAGAAAATGTGCATTGATCATTTATTTTCCATTGGGGCCTGCAAAACATTGCAACCATGATCAGTGGATGGCGGGGGCAATGCTCAGGCTCCCGCAGACTGATCCCCAAGCCACTGTCCATAGCCAGTTACGGAGCTGGAGGAAGTAATCAATGTACTACAAGTGCGGTGACATCTCTATTAAGAACCACAAGTCCCCACAGTGCTAGATGGAACTTGTAATCCAACATACATTGATCCTGTGAATGAATGACATGGTATAGTAATGTCTATTTATCCTATGATCCGCAGCTCCATCTAGTGGGTATAATGCAGTACTTGCTCCATTGTAGATCATGCAACCAGAAATTGCTCTAATTTGTTTTTGCCTCATTCTAACAAAAGCTGGCTAAAGTGACATTAAAGGATATTCTCCCCCACCCCAATGTTGGTGTAAGGACTTACTTTAAATTATTCCTCTGGACCCAATCATCCTCTTCTTTCCAGTAGTTTTCAGGAGTCCCTCCAGCGCTGGTGCCGGTCTCTGATCCAGTGCTGACTGCTGTGTTGTCTGTGTCCCACGGAGTCTGTGTGGGTGCATGCTACCTGCATTGACTTAAACTGTGTCTCTCCTCGTCTCCCGGCCGCAGATTTTTACTGCGCATGCCCCGCCCCATAATCCTTTGGACGGGAGCGCGCGGCAGAGACACAGGTAAGCTTAAGCCTTTGATGTAACTTTTTTTTTTTGGCTCGCTAGCAGTAGATATATGCAAAAACCGCTGAGGGTTTAAATATTCTTTAACTCACATAGAACAAATGTGGTTTTGCATGTGCATGCAGGTTTCTAATGTGCAGGCCGGTTAGACTATCGAAGTTGGGGAACCAAAAAATTGAAAAGAAGAAAGTTAGTGGGAGAAATGAGGTAAGTTGGGTTAGGGGAAGGTGAATGCCTTGAAGCTTTGCTGGAGAGTCAGGGTTTTGCTGGCTTAAAGCAGGAGCGGCGGATTCAAAGACTTATGAGACTAAACCGATAGGAAATGAGTGATTCATAGGTCCCAAATCTTCATGAATTTAGTCATTGTGCCTTTGAGTATCCCTTTAATTTTTCATTTGTGAAGGTCCAGTGGAGTCTAGCTTTGACCTCCATAGTTTGTTATGTCCTCTGTAGTTTGTTATGTGGCCATTAAGATGCACATCATAAGAGCAAATTGGTGTTTCGTGAGACCTTCTGGTCGTAGATTGAGAAGTACTTAACAGTAGAAGTAGCATATGGCACACCTTCATTCATAGATGTTGTGCTATTGGGGTGTTTATATCATTTCTTGCCTTCAGGCAGCACTCAAAATAATTATGTGCGTTGCCGGTAGCAATATGAGCAAGACGGCTGGCCACCAAATACCATCTTTTTAGATGTTGGTCTCACCATTTTACTGAGAGGAGGGAAAAAAACAATTTACTGAGCAGACTATAGGTAAACATTATTGTAAGAGATCCCCAGTAACCGCGCATGCGCCAAGCGCACCTTCCCGTCCCGCATGCGCAAAGGCTGTGGAGCTGCCGCGGATAAGCACGGCGAAGTGACTCATCACCCTGTTAACTTCCCCTATATAAACCAGGCCTGAGCACCACCATATTGCTGGTTTATCGTCGGCTCTCCTGTGAACTTGTATGCCTTGTGTTATTATCTGACTGACCTGCTGTGACCCGGATTCGTCTTAACTACTCTTGCCTGCTGCCTGCCCCTGACCTCGGATTTGCTTACTGGACTCTGTTTCTGCCTGACCCTTGTGTACCTTTTGCACGATTGATTTGACCTTGGCCCGTTTTCACGGATATTGGATTTCGCCTGGGAATCATACAAACCCCTGGATTTCGGCTTGCACGGTGTTATCACCACTGGCACCCGTGCCACTCGCTGTCTGCTTGGACTCTGTCTCCATCCTCAGGGTCCAAGGGACACAAGGTGCAAGGGAGGCCTCCTCACACATTCAGTCTCCAAACCAGGTACATGACAATTATATTGTGAGGGTGTAGAACCTTGGTTCTCACCTGGTGGGTCGTGACCCAAAAGTGGGCCGCGACCCCCTGTTTAGTGGGTAGCCACTTTTCTAGGTGAGAGGCTCCTCAGCCTCCAACCAGCGCAGCAATGCCCGTTCTCGTGCTGAGCAGACATTAAGAATATGCAGCCTGGCACAGAGTGTCAGCTTGAGGTGCAGTGGGCTGGAGCTATGGCAGAGAGGGAGCTGGAATGCCATGTGTTCCATTGCAGTGCAATGGGTCGTGACTTAATGACCAATGACAAATGTGGGTCCTGAGGTTACGCAGGTTGAGAACCGCTGGTGTAGAAGATTATTAGGAATCATTTAAAGGTTATAAAGATAAAGTAATTTGTCAGACAAATGTACCCTCTTACCTCTCAATTAAGGTCTGAGAGGACAGAAACTATTATCTACTATCATACCAATAATCACCCAACTGTAGGAGGTACAAGATAGAGCCCACAAGCTAACTAAACTGGAGCCTCTCCTCTGCAGTGCCCCTAGTGGCAGAAATGCATATTTCTTTTTGAGTTTGAGAACTGCATTGAGAAGTACAGTGTTACTTGAGTTGTAGTCCAGGATATGCTTGGCTTCAGCTGAGAGAATGTGCAATCATTATATACTTTACATAAAGTCTCATAAATCTTTCATTAAGGTCTTCATGTTATATAGCTTGAATACCATGTCAAAGATATATCGTTGTAAAAGAACATATTCCACACTCCTTTTTTTTTATTTAAATGTTTCTGGAAAAAAACAAAAACGGCTTTAGAAAAAAAGGGTGAAAAAATGTTTTTTTCTTAATTATTCCGGGTTTTTTTTCCCAGCCCTCTCCATCTCTAGCTGTGCCTGGGAGTTTGCACACCTCTCATAGGTTGTGGAAAGGTGAGACAGAAGTGGAAGCAGGTAATACCAGATCTGAGTCACTGTTTAAATGCTCCAGAGGATTCGATCCCAGAAGGAAAAAAACAGGTTCTAGATAAAAGACATAAGTGGAAGGTGGGGAGACAAGAAGCCTCCTGAGTATTTTTTTCATCCCATAACTTAAAGTGACACTAAACTCAGGAGTTAATCTTAAAAATGCATTCACGTACCCTAACTAATAACAAAAATGTATCTTATTTGTGCATCACCCAGATGTAGATCCTCAAATCATCTCTGAATTGGTGCTGACACCGTCCTTCCTTCTGGAGGGTGGCTACTTTTGTTCCCCATGGTGCCTGTGTGTGTTGTAAAGTAGCCACCGTTCCAAGCTGACTCCCCGCATGGACTACAATCTCTCATATAGTTTGTATTGAGATTGTAGTCCATCACAGGAGCGAGCTTGGTGCGGTGACTACTTTACAACACACACAGGGACCATGGGAAACAAAAGTAGCCACCCTCCAGAAGGAAGGACAGTGTCCGCACCAATTCAGAGGTGATTTGAGGATCTACAGCCGAGTGATACACAAATAAGATACATTTTTGTTAATAGTTAAGAAACTTAAATGTATTTTTGAAATGTAACTTCTGAGTTTAGTGTCACTTTAAGGGAATGTTAAAGGGTTCTGTAGGAATATTCTGTACTTCAGTAGAAGCCATATTGCATTGTCAGTGCTTAGGAGGGTCACAGTGAATTCCTTCAGGGGATGCACATAAGGGAATTGATATTTCTCCTAATCGCCACTAATTTTGGATTGAAAAAGAGTATGGTTTGGGAGCGTCTGTCTGTTTTTGTAGGACCTGTCATTGGAAGGTATTAAAAGGGAGGGGGTGGGAAATCGGGATTGGTAGGACATGGATATGCAACCATGACAATGGATAGGTGTCCCAGGCTGCAAGAAGGTTATTAAAGGAGAACTATGAGGTGAATGCTTTTCACTCACTTCATAGTTCTAGCCGACTTGTGACAATGAGACTGTCACAGGTCGGCTCAGTAGACCGGGAGGTGAGCGAACACATACCGGCGTTCGCTCATCTCTCGATCCTGTCACGGCTCTCTGCCGTGACAGGGGAGGGGCTAGATTCCCCCATCCCTGCCCTGATCCTCCAGTGCTGACTGGCGGAACAGACGGGGGCGGGTACAGCTGGCTCTGCCTCTAGATAGGCAGAGCCAGCTGTCAGTCACGCACCTGGGCGGATCCCGGCACAATTGTCGGGATCAGCTTCAGCTGCGGCGTCTCAGTATACCGCGTGCTACAGCTCACGTTATACTGAGCCTAGGGTGACGGGAGGACGCTAGTTTGTGTCCTCCCGTTACCCTAAGGAGAACTATGGGGAAAAGCCTTAACCCCATAGTTCTCCGTCAAGGAGAACTATGAGGTGAGTGAAAATCACTCAGCCTCATAGTTCGCGCCGACGTGTGACAATGAAACTGTCACAGGTCGGCTCAATAGATCGGGAAGTGAGCGAACACATACCGTCGCTCGCTCACTTCTCGATCATGTCCCTGCAGAGAGCCGTGACTGTCACTCACAGCTCCCTGCAGGGATTCCCCCCCTCCCCTGTCCCATCCTCCAGTGCTGACTTGCGGAACGGACAGGAGAGGGGGGGCGGGTCCAGCTGGCTCTGCCTCTAGATAGGCAGAGCCAGCTGTCAATCACGCAGCTGGGTGGATCTCGACAGCTGTAGCTCGTAGTATACTGAGCTTTGGGTCAAGGGAGGATGCTAGTTTGTGTCCTCCCGTGATCCTGGGGAGAACTATGGCGAAAGCACTGAAGAGAAAAACACTGTTTACAGAAAAGAGGCAGATAGTTTACAATATATAGAATCTGAAAATAGTGAGGTGATTAGGTTCACACTTGTATGGGGAAGATCTATGCAGGGTATGAACCATGGAAAGCCGTAACAAGATATTGAAAGCTATAGGTTTGGTGTGGTTGACCTGGAGGCCTGATAGACTGCTGAACTGTTTAAGCAAGGTAATCAGGCAACTAACAATTTGGTGAGGAACAGTAAGATGTCATTGGCAAATGGGCTGAGCCTATCGTGATGTCTGGCATCATCGAGACCTGTGATAGGGTGATCTCTGATAAGTTGGCCCACAGGTTCTATGGACATTATCTCCCGCATAAACCTTGATCTTCATGAATCAGCCTCTCGATGCTCAAGATTAGTTTAACAGCGAGAATTATCAGTAGACGCTTATTGTAAATATTGAGTAGAGATAATTGTCTAAAATTGGCACACCTAGTGTTGTCGGTATTAGGTTTCGTAATCATTCATGCAGTCGTTGTAAGGGACTCCAGTCTAAAGGTGGCCATACACTTTACAACTATCGCAGGACCTTAGTCTTGCGATGGTTGTAAAGTAATTTAAAAAAACGTACGATCTGCCCATCTTGGACAGGCAGATCGTACTCTCGATCACCGCAAGCCGCCCCGCTGAGGGGCGGGCTTCCAATGACCGCAATGCTGAACGGCCAGTGTGCACACCGGCCCGTTCGGCATTTGCCTCCCGAGCACCGTTCAAACCAGCCGAAAATCGTACGATTTTCGGCTGGTTTTCTAGCATGCTCCTTAGACAAAAGACGTGCGACCGTACAGTAGAAACGGTCTCGCGTCTTCGTTCACACTGCTCGATTCTCGTACGATCGCGGGATTTCCCACGATTCTCGTACGAGAATCGAGCAGTGTATGGGCACCTTAAGGGTATGCTTATGTCGTAGGCTGTTGAAAGCGTCCATTATCAAGGAAGGGCAGGATGTCAAAGAACGTTTTGTAGTAAATAAGAACTGAAATAACAACTTTGTAATGACACACTCCATGGAATATCTCTCCTCCTGCACTATTGTATCAAAAATATATATTTCAGTCTCCTCTGTTGCACTATTTTATCAGTTGAATAAGTTTCAATGTAAACATCTTCCTGACTGTGTATCCCCCACAGTGGTCACAACCTCATTGGCCACATTTAGTATGACACTCTTAAAACCCTCTGCACAGTTTTATATACATATAACTCCAACGCAGCAGCACAAATAGGAACAGCATCCTTCTCCTCAATCTCTGTCACCATAATAGCCTGCTTTTTACAAGATTATAAACATGTAGAATAATGTCTCTCTTCCCCAGTAACACCCCACCAATATCACTATTCTAGGAAATAGTACCGTATTCTGGCACGGGACACTGCCTTCTGTTGTCACTCCACACCATTCTCACCGGCATTTCTCACGCAGCTGATAGACCTACATCCAGGTTCCAACCTGATGAATGCTGCGCACACGGTCTCAAATGGAGTTGGGGGAGAAAATAGTCCTTGGCAAGAGAGGAGAGAAAGTAGCTAAGTTGTGTGATTCTCCATTATTATTACATAGTATTTATATAGCGCCAACAGTTTGCGCAGTGCTTTACAATATAAGGAAGACATTACAATCACAAAACAATTCAAGACAAGATGGTAGGGAGGGCCCTGCCCCTGGGGCTTACAATCTAAAAGAGGAGGGGGAAGTGATACATGAGGAGGTAGCTGTGTGGGGACGAATTGTTTGAGAACGTGATGGTTGAGTGGTTAGGTTGAGGTGGGATAGGCTTCCTTGAAGTAATGAGGGTATCCATTTGTCAATACCCTGGGCAAACTATTGAAGTAGACCAAATAAGTCTAGAAAGTGGTTCCTAAAATAAATATGGAGCCTTTTAAAAAGTGGGTTGCTGAGGATTGAAAGAAATATCAAGATGCCCTGGTGCTTCCTTTTAGAAAACTGTGGATGCAGCATAGGCATAGCCAGGGCAGCCATCAGGGGGGTACAGCCGATGGTCATGTAAGGGGCCTGGGGGGCCCGCCCGGGTCCCTTACATGACTATCGGCCGACAGTGAAGGGCAAGGAGGCGGAGGCCTGGCCCTAGCAGCGCAGGGCACTAGAATTGCCGCTCCAGCGGCTTTGAGACAAGCTAGGGCCCCATCAGCGACGCTGCTCGTCTGATGTCGGACTGGCCGTTCCGGCGTCAGACGAGGCCATGTGTGCAGGTAAGAGGAGGTAGGAAGGAAGGAAAGGAGGGATGCAGCCCTGACCAGCCCACCTGAGACCCCTTCAGAGCCCACCATAGACAGTCTCAGATGGGCTGTGCAGCATCTATGGTGGACTCTGCAGGGACACTCTCAGGTGGGTCCTGTGTCCAGCACGTCACTAAGCCCTGCGTCCAGCGGGGGGGGGAGGGTTACCGGCCTGAAGCCGTGTAAGGGGCCCCAAAATTTCTGATGGCTGCCCTGGGCATAGCATATCTCTTGGTCTCTGTGATGGTTGGTTGGTGTTGATGGGCCTATTGTGCTGTAAATGCAGTTCAAGTCCTGGTCGTTGGTTCGAGTCGAGTTCATCTCTCTGTCACTCTATCTTCCTTTCAGCTTGCTCCTTGAACTGCAGTACAACTAATTGGCTCCTTGTGCTGCTTCTCCCTCCCAATTCTGAGCTCTGGTGGGACTGCAAAGGGCTACTACCAGCTCAAATGAAGGTACTTACACTGATTGCATTTAAATAACGCATTGAATAATGTATTAGTAAATACAGTACTGCATTCATTTGTAGATTCTATATTTACCTTAACCCACAAATATAGCGACAATGTGTACAGAACAATATGGCAGCCAGAATCACCCTTTGCAAAGATCTGCTTCACCAGCTTCTTCTCCGGATATAGCAGCCAGAGAAATGACAGGCTGAAGTGAAACAGTACACATCACGTCCACATTCGGTGATGGTGGAAGTGTGCTGATCTCCCTCCAATCTCTGTACAGAGAGCCGCTGTGCCGGTCCCAGGCCCGCATGGGGGTTGGCGGGCAGGTATTTTTAAGAGTCATCTCCCCGCCACCCCAGCAGATGCTGCGCGGCCGTGCCACATGCTCCCTTTGCACCCCCCAGCTTCGGCATTGGCACCGATTAACCCCTCCCTCTCACTGCCCTGCTCGGACAAGCTTCGGTCCGTCGGAGCAGGCTATGCTTGGGCATAGCAGGCCAGGCCGCACACTTCCTCCTCTCTGGGCCCCCCCAACAGGCGGAACGCCAGGGCCTGGTCGCGCTTGTGACCTCTGCGACCCTGGTAGTTCCGCCAGTGGTGGTTACATTGCCACGTCTGGGGGCCATATGGGCAAACACCAGCCCTCTAGCTATAGTTAAACTACAAAATCCCATTACGCATCTGTCTGTGGGAGTCATGCCTGTGGCTGAGAGAATCTTGCAATGCCTCATGGGATTTGTAGTTTCACCACAGCTGGAGGGCTGGAATTTGCCCACCCCTGATGTAGATAAAAGGTAGCCACCGTCATAAAGGAAGTAAGAGCAATGCAGATTTGAAATTCAGATTTTGGGATGTCTATAGGTAATTGTATTGAATTTGATTTTCTGTTCTATCTCATTGGTTTGGCGACACTGAGCTGTAGACATAATTTCTTTCACCGGAAAGAAACTTCCAATTGGGTCTTCACTCTGTCCGCTAGATGGCGCAGCACACAAATGAACAGTCCCAGTGCATAGCGCAATCGGGCGGAGCGAAGAGTGCGCGCTGCGTCCCACTTCAGTAGGCGGGCCTCGGCGCTTCTCACTGCGCATGCCTATATGACGTCATGGGGCCGCGCCGCCCCTATATGAAGCAAGCGAGGCGCTGACTCGTTCCTTTTTACTCCCCACCCTTAGCTGGCGCTGAAGCTCCAGCAGCACTCTCCGGGACGCCGACACCCAATTCACCGTCACCATGATCATCTTCAGGGATGTCATCAGCGGTAAGTAGACGGTCCTCGGCAGGTTATGGTCGCCGCTCGTTTTGCCGGCTGCTGTTGGTCTGGTTAGATTACATGATAGTATTGATGGCTCAGCGGGGCCTTCCTGTATGCGCGCGCCGGTGTGGTGGGGGAGGACGGATACCAACTATACATTAGTCGCGGTGCTGAATTTATTGCTTCCCGGTCTCTTCAATCAGAGGCCGCCTCGTGGGCCCATTCTTGGGGGAGGGGACGCGTTCTATCTGGCTAGAAGGCGCCATGTTTTGTGAATCCGGCACACGAGCCCTTATAGGGACACGATTTAGACCGGCTGCGTATTGCGACACCTTTTTACTGGCTCGCTCGGGTTCCCCAGTCTGTGTGGCGATAAGTCTGCGACGCCACGGACTTTTTGTGCGTCATCCTGTGAAGGAGGAATGGGCGGGAAGCTGCGGATGTTGGGTGTGGGAGGGGTGTTGCCGGGCAGATTAGGTGAGAGGGCGGGGCCACGGCACAACTTTGTGATGACGTTGGAGCTGCTCTCAGTTTACTTAGGTTGGAGAGCGGATATCTGCTCCTGTCCCATATGACCGGATAACTCGGCCCTCACAATAAATGGAGCCTTGGCGCTATGACTGAAGACACGGCACCGTGTAATTCTAACCAGCTGCCACACACAGGAGGCAGTGCTGGAACCAGGCCCAGATCTGGTGATGACTGCATGAGATCAGCATGTCCACTGCTGTCTGCAGTATTTCCAATTGTTCTGGCTGGATTAGAATGGTGTTGGGCGCTAATCTTCCTTTCACAGTTCTATTTTATTTATCTAATGCGGACTTCTTGCATAGTGCTTTACTTGCTGTATGTTCACATCTGTGTCCCTGTATTTGGAGCTTACAGTGTAAGGTCCCCATCTCGCACGGATGGAGGGAGCGTACAGTGTAAGGTCCCCATCTTGCACGGATGGAGGGAGCGTACAGTGTAAGGTCCCCATCTTGCACGGATGGAGGGAGCGTACAGTGTAAGGTCCCCATCTTGCACGGATGGAGGGAGCGTACAGTGTAAGGTCCCCATCTTGCACGGATGGAGGGAGCGTACAGTGTAAGGTCCCCATCTCGCACGGATGGAGGGAGCGTACAGTGTAAGGTCCCATCTCATTTATATGCACAGATACTAGGACCCGTTCAGACAGGAACTAAAAACGTCATCCCCTTTGGAGTATGGGAGGTAATTGTAAACTCTTACAAGTGCTAGGAGAACCTCCAGATAGTGTCCTGACTTTAAAGCAAGGACAGAAATGTTTAACCCCAAGTCAATGTGCTGCCTAATCTCATTGGGTTTGCTGTCTTTCTATAATTTAAAATTCTTGATTCTCTAAATACCTGAAGTATGAACACATTATTTTTAACTGCTGTGGGTTGCAGCTCAGTTGGACCACAATCTGGTGGATAGAGTAGCAGGCATGACATAATTGCAGTGTTTAGTTAGCCAGGACATCTGTTTGCTGTGACAATGGTGGTCAGGCATGTTAGTTACTTTGAGCTCTCGCTGGTAAAATCTGAATTCTAGCCTTCCTTCAGTCTTGCACACTTGTACAAGCTCCTCTCCTGGCATTGAAATGGCTTAAAGTGACATTAAACCATCAGATTTTTTTAACATAAACCAATACTGTAATGTGTGCCTTACTGTAATCCATGGTTGTTTCCCTTCTCTTTGCTGCTCTTCCTTTTAAATCCTCATGTCTTATGCTTGGGGAGAACTTCCCTTTGCAGCTGAGTGCCTCTTCCTGTAGTGCTGGCTCAGGTTGCAAACCTACACACAGACACCATGTAGCCATTCCAGAGACAAGGCAGTCTGCTGCAAAACAGTTCTGCCCAGCATGAGAAGAGATACGGATTTAAAAGGAAGAGCAGCAAAGAGAAGGGAAACTACCATTGATTACAGTAAGGCACACATTACAGTATTTTATGTTACAAATCTGAGGGTTTAATTTGACCTACACATTGAGCTTCTCATATTGTGCATTAGTTGCTGCACCAAGTCAGAGCCTGCCACATATCCTGGCTCAGACACCCAGCATTAACTAGCCCTTTCATCCCCAGCCTGAACTGGCCCATCCCATTCAGTCATCGGATTTCAGCTTTTTCAGTTGTAGAGGCTCAGCATCGGATGGGCATTACCTAGGGTGTTCTGTAGACTTTAGAAATGCCTAGCACTGCCAACTAATCTCCACCCCTGAAGGTGGTCTGATCCTGCTTCAATCTGCTGTTCTTGCAGAACCCTGTCTTTGCTGCATTAACATTACAAGTAATTGTGTTAGCTCTCTGGAGTTATGCCGGGTGTTCTGTAGTCTAACAAGGATAACAGGGTTTGGGATTTCAGTGCCACGGTAGCGCAATTCATTTTTTGTGAGGTATACAATACTGTAATGTGTGCCTTACTGTAATCCATGGTTGTTTCCCTTCTCTTTGCTGCTCTTCCTTTTAAATCCTCATGTCTTATGCTTGGGGAGAACTTCCCTTTGCAGCTGAGTGCCTCTTCCTGTAGTGCTGGCTCAGGTTGCAAACCTACACACAGACACCATGTAGCCATTCCAGAGACAAGGCAGTCTGCTGCAAAACAGTTCTGCCCAGCATGAGAAGAGATACGGATTTAAAAGGAAGAGCAGCAAAGAGAAGGGAAACTACCATTGATTACAGTAAGGCACACATTACAGTATTTTATGTTACAAATCTGAGGGTTTAATTTGACCTACACATTGAGCTTCTCATATTGTGCATTAGTTGCTGCACCAAGTCAGAGCCTGCCACATATCCTGGCTCAGACACCCAGCATTAACTAGCCCTTTCATCCCCAGCCTGAACTGGCCCATCCCATTCAGTCATCGGATTTCAGCTTTTTCAGTTGTAGAGGCTCAGCATCGGATGGGCATTACCTAGGGTGTTCTGTAGACTTTAGAAATGCCTAGCACTGCCAACTAATCTCCACCCCTGAAGGTGGTCTGATCCTGCTTCAATCTGCTGTTCTTGCAGAACCCTGTCTTTGCTGCATTAACATTACAAGTAATTGTGTTAGCTCTCTGGAGTTATGCCGGGTGTTCTGTAGTCTAACAAGGATAACAGGGTTTGGGATTTCAGTGCCACGGTAGCGCAATTCATTTTTTGTGAGGTATTTTTGTGTTCTCAATCGGCCGTTCTCTTTTCACAAATAATTACCGGGTGAACTAACTATTGCTATATGGCCTTTGGGGCTGTGTGCTGTCGTCATTGCAGAGTACTGTGGTAAGGACTATGGGAGGGTGTTGTGACATCACTTTTCAGCTTTTGTGAACGCTTTACGTACATGCAGAAATACAGCTTTATGGCTGGCATAACCTCTTTAAACTGGATTTCTGATGTTTTATTTCAGGAGATGAAATGTTCTCAGACATTTACAAATTAAAGGAAGTCGGTGGTGGGCTGTGTTTTGAAGTTGAAGGAAAGGTGAGTGTTTCCTGGAGAGGAGCCTGTCTCTGTAAAGCCCCTTTCAGACAGGTGGTCCGATCGAGTCACCTGTCAGACCCAATCAGATGCTCAATGTAAGTCTATGGGCAGATCAGAAATCTGTTTCTCCAGGCCTGATTGTGCTGAATTGGGTGTAACCTGAGCACTGATGCCTTCCTGATCAGCCTGTTTGAGAGGGGCCTAAAGAAAATGTAATTGTAAAGTTAATCGGCCATATATGTCTCCTGTTTGTGGGTTCTAGTAACCTGGTGTGGCAATCAAATACTATATAAACAGCGGAGTAAAGGCCTCAAAAGTACAAGGAGATGTGTAGTGGTGGTGACTAATTGTATCCAGCTCCTCTTTCTAGAGCTGTTTGGAAAATGTTTGCCATGGGCAGTACCACATCCCCCCACTTGTATGGCACTCCTTCAAATGTAATGTCTACTTCAGTAGTGAGTGAATGATCTGTTTTTAATGAGGTGACCTATTCTTATTTAGACAATCAGCAGAAAAGAAGGCGACATTTCTGATGCTCTTATCGGTGGAAATGCATCGGCTGAGTGCCTGGAGGAAGGAGCTGAAGCTACAACAGTCACTGGGGTTGACATTGTGATGAACCACAAACTCCAGGAAACTGGCTTCACCAAGGACTCATTCAAACAGTACATTAAGGACTATATGAAATCGTAAGTGATTCATGCCATCGGAGATGTGTTGTGGACCTGAAAAGGTGTTTGGGTCTAGTGACCATGTGATAAAGACTGCAAGAAGCAATTGACTCCACACTGTGTGAAATGGGAATAATAAGTCACTTTGGATAATGCCATGGCCCTCCATGCCCTAAACCTTTGCAGCCATTTTCCTTGTACGGTCTAATACTTTCCCATTGCTTCAAAATTAGTCAGTGTGAAAAGATACTTGTACAGAGTAACAGGATATTGCTGACTTTTCTGAAATCGGTTCCCTGTCTCTAGCTTCTAGTTGCAGATGGAAGTTGGCACTGACCTACATGCTTGTCCTTGATGTTTAAAGCCATTGGATGAACATGACAGCCAGGTACCTGTGCATATTGGAGTCACCAATGCCAGCCACCTTATTTATGTTGGTACAGGTTGCCTAGAAAGCAGAAGTCCCAAACTATAACCCCCTCCCCAGCCATAAATGTTTAACATTGGTTATGCCACTGGGGAGGTTTTCCCACAACCTGTGACATGCATACAGGTAACTGGAAGTGTGGTTGTCCCTGAATACAAAGGAATGAACAAAAAAACCTTGTCAGAATTTCTAACACTACTAAAAATTGTTTAGGAGAAGATTCATGCTGCTTCCTGCCCTGAAAGTGAGGGAGAATCTCCCTTGGGGGCAAATGAATTGCATTTACAAGTTGGACTTTCACATCAGCTCCACTGTCTCCCCTCTAGATCTACAGTGCAGCAGCCTGCCAATCTGGCGACTGTCCTGCTGAATTTTGCTTCTGGGCGACAATCCTAAACAAGTCCCTAATTCAACTTCTATATAATGCACAAGTTAACAAACATCCTTTACCTTCCCAGACTGAGCCAAGTCCTTCAAGTGACCTTAAACCTATTTATTTTTATAAATTGCACCTTTAATTCCGGACTCGCACATTTCTTGGCAAGCCACACCCCTCTTCCCACCTCCTCACAGTACCTGGGCAGCTGCGGCAGTCTGTTGCTGCCATTAGTGGCCTCAGGATCCTACCCCTCAACACAACTTTGGGGAGACCAAGCAGATTGTCTGGGAGCCAGTGACTGTGATCATGGACTCTAAGTGTTTTAGGGGAGACATTGAAAGGTAGCAGGGTTTTTTTAAATTTACCTTTTAATGCAGATAATGCATTCAGGTAAACAATTGACTTTCAGTATTTAACTTCTCACATTCTTCCCCTCCCAGACACTACAGCTTACAGTGGGTGGGTTTTGGCAAGAGGCAGGGCCATGGGTCCAGAAAGCAGGGGGCAGAGCGAGATGTGGCTTGGTGGTGGTTGACAAGCCGGTGGCTCCGAGAGCAGCAGGGACTATGCTGACGGCCATGCCCCTTGCAGCATCTTATCCCACAATAGTGCAAGCAGGCACAGCCTACAGAAGTGCTCTGAATTCAGGAGCAGCCCATCACCTTTGCCACACATTACAGGAAGCTGAGTTGGGTGGCTTTCACTGGCTGAATCAAGTATTTGTAGGGCTTTGCAGGGGGACGAAGAATTCAGTGTTTCTGGTGCAGCAAATCCTTTTTTTAAATGGGAGGCCATACATGGTTCAACTTGCCAAATGAGCTGAATCAAGACTATCCCATCACCTGCTATATTGCTTCGGTTATGGGTGGAGGTGAACTAAAATTCACATTTCATCTGTTTTTATGGAAACAATTTGACAATGATGACTATCTTAGGACACCTTTGGAGGATATGTTCCTATGAAACCAATGATACGTCTGAGCATTTGTCTGAGTTGGTGGTGGTGACCTTTCATAATATTGTGCCTATTTAACTTGTTTGTGGGTTTTTTCAGACTCAAATCTTATCTAGAAAAGAACAAGCCTGACAGAGTGAAGCCTTTTATGTCCGGAGCGTCAGAAAAAATCAAAGAAATACTTGGAAACTTCAAAAACTGGCAGGTATGTGTTGTAATAGGACTGGCGGATGAGAAGTCAATGTGTTGGAATGTATTGGGCTCTGGGTATGAAAATACTGACTAAGCTGTTCTCTAGTTTTACACAGGAGAGTCAATGAATCCAGATGGCATGGTGGGGTTTTTGGATTACCGTGAGGATGGTATTACACCTTACATGATTTTCTTCAAAGATGGCCTGGAAATTGAAAAATGTGTAAGTTGATGCAGTTTAACTTCATTATTGGCTTTCTTGAACAGGTTTTCACTGGAAACTAATATTGGTTTCACAAAGCTCTTATTGGATTTGTGGCAGAGGGAAAGTATAGAAGGCTCAGTGACACTCCAGGCACATACAATGAATTCAGCTGCACAGGAAAACCTGGGTTATCCATAAAGCTACTTCATCTCCTGTTATGGGGGCTGATCTGGTCAACATGTCACTTTGCTGGGTGACAAGCGCCTATCTGCACCCATGTAGTTCAGTGCTGGCAAAGATGTTCAAATGCAGAGACTCTTTGTCTGTGGGGCAGGGAGAGGCATTGCAGCTGGCCACTCCTAAGGGATGCAAGCCATTCTCTTGCTGACACACTCATGAGTCAAACTACATAATGACTTGCTGCGCAGGGTTCATGGGAGTGGTAGTTTGAGAGCGGATGAAAGCTTATGGCAGCCTTGGTTCTGATTCAGATTTCTCCCCAGACCAATGTGAGGAGCACTACTAGTGTGCTAAATTCTGCTCCCCATTCCCTCTAAGTGTAACTTTCTAATCCTGTCCAGTGTACCATGAGTTTTAGGTATCATTTTAATGGTTTAGCCCAGGCTATGAATTCAGGGGTTCCTCCATGGTAGAGTTTGGCATAGGGTGTCCTGGAACATCCTCCTTAGGATAGTGGAGTTGTCTGCACTATACCAGGGCTATTGCTGGAGACTTGATACCTGGAGGGTGTATCTGAGTAAAATAGCTGGGCTCTACTGAATTTTAAAAGATAACGCTTCACCCTTGACCTTATTATAGAATGGATTGGGCAGGTTTGAGTTATACTGTGTACACGTAGATTGGGGATGGCCTTGGAACACCGTGAATGCCAATCACCTTGCATTTTCCCTGACTGTGCTGGTTTTAGAGGGGCTCTGAGCCACCACTTCAGAAAATGCCATGTGCTGCCCACTGTGGTATGGAAAATAAGTTATCTTTTGTGGGTGCACAAGTTATCTGGTGTTTCCAGAGTTTTCTGGGTACCAGAACTTTATTTCAAAGCTCTGATATGAGATTTATTTTTTAATTGGGGAATTTATTGGTAACTTGTAGGGTTATAGCTTCATGAATGGAAGGTGGATTTTATTAGTGGCTTTTATTCCAAGCTTACAGTTTATGCTATTGGGCAATGGGGAGTTCAGTTTAAGAACCCTTACTCAGTGTATTGTAGACATGTGAACAATGAAGCTGGCAATACGAAGTCTGACATTTAGGGAGATATTTTGGTAGCCTGTGGACTCTAAAATGACTACTTTGGCCTACAACTTAATCTCCTGCATCCATTGATAGACCATGAGCTGCATACAATTGCCTTCTGGTTTGCACAGAGATGCTATAGAAACCTCCTCGCGCTTTCTGTCAGGCTGACACTGTAGCTTGATCAGTTTGAATAGAGGAGTACACTTTGCTGTATGGAGTTTAGGTGAAATAACACCTCATGTATCTTTCACTTTTTAATGGGGTATTTCTCTATTTTACAGTAACAATTTGGATTGTCTGCCACAACAAACTGCTGCTGATTTCCATTCATACCACACCAGGATTAAAGTCTTATGACCAACTCAAACTGGACTGTTATCATCAGGCGTCATTATTTCACCCCTAAATTATTGGAGTGGAGGATATTTTTAAACTTTTTTTTTTTTGTCATTTAGTCCAAATAAAATCATACTCCACTCTAGTTAATGCTTTGTGCTGTCCTTGCTGTTTGCATGTGTTCAGACTGCAACTGTGCCTGTTGCCTCATTTGATCTTTGCACACAAGTGGGACCTGTCTGTGATAGTTCTAGGAATGGATTGCAACTAACTTCAGGCTACCTCATCGAGCTGCTGTAGCTGTATGGCACTCCACAGAAGCCAATTCACTATCACTCTGAAGTGCCTACAGACTATGAAAATAATCATGGACATTATATGATCTCACTTGTCATGTAATACAAAGAACTAGTTTTCTCCAATGGGAGGAGGCCACAGATGAGCACTGTTTACTGTTGTGGTGCAGTGTGGTTTGAAAGGGTAAATGCAACTTAAATAAACACTGTATCCCCCTAAACCGGTTACAGATTGTGAAAGGTCAATGGAGCCTTTACATGGGACACTCTGATCTAAACCCTGCCCAGTGACATGTTCTGTGTCAGGTCGGTATTGCCATTTTACAGTTTAGGGTATTGTCTGTGGACTTGCTATACAGGAGAAGGCACAACGCCTCAAACTGTTCTGGGAATATTTAGGGTAACTGCCAATGAAGGAGACAAATGCAATTTTGTGCAGTGCTTGGCATACAAGTGCCTCTCCGGCTTCAAGAGCAGTTTGGGTTTGCCTCTCTTTATACAGTCCAGCGCTTGGAGCGTCCCATGGTCTCTGGGGGGGCATAGAATCCAGTGCTTGGCGCTTCCCATGGTCTCTGGGGGCATACAATCCAGCGCTTCCCATGGTCTCTGGGGGCATACAATCCAGCGCTTCCCATGGTCTCTGGGGGCATACAATCCAGCGCTTCCCATGGTCTCTGGGGGCATACAATCCAGCGCTTCCCATGGTCTCTGGGGGCATACAATCCAGCGCTTCCCATGGTCTCTGGGGGCATACAATCCAGCGCTTCCCATGGTCTCTGGGGGCATACAATCCAGCGCTTCCCATGGTCTCTGGGGGCATACAATCCAGCGCTTCCCATGGTCTCTGGGGGCATACAATCCAGCGCTTCCCATGGTCTCTGGGGGCATACAATCCAGCGCTTCCCATGGTCTCTGGGGGCATACAATCCAGCGCTTCCCATGGTCTCTGGGGGCATACAATCCAGCGCTTCCCATGGTCTCTGGGGGCATACAATCCAGCGCTTCCCATGGTAGGGGGGGGGGCATACAATCCAGCGCTTGGAGCTTCCCATGGTCTCTGGGGGCATAAAGTACACATCAGTTTCTAACCCACTTATATTCTAGGAAAGTTTAAATGGTGCCATACTTTTAACTAACGATTGCACCCTTTAAATACAGGGAGTTGCAAACAAGGTGACTGCTGGGAAGTCTGTAGCCCAGAACTGCTTATTGAATATTCCACAAGCTTAGCTTTGTGTGACGGACCACAACTAGATGCAGTAATTCTAAATGTCAAACAACCAGTAGAGCACAATTGTCCTCGTACCCTCAAGGAGTTTGCACCGGTCTATACTGTTGTGCTAAAGCCCTAAACTGTTCTGTTCTTCCTCCACCTGCCTATGGTGTGTAATTCTAAGACCACACTGTAGGCATCCCATATGCCCAATGCATGCAATGGCACCATGGAGCTTTCTCAGTTACAAAGACGTGAGATTATGTAGCTGAGCAGCCCCAACCTGTATCTGATCTGCAGGAGGTTGGGATTAGAATTGCCCACATGTGCTGCATGGTTAAATGGTCTAAAGCGTTTCATATCCTTGTCGGCCCTTTGTGTTGTCGGGGTTTTAAATGACCCTCTACTCTGGCAGTGTCATGCAAAGTTTGAATTACCAAGCTTTATTACAGATTTACTTTAAATGGTGAACCAGAAGTATGTTGGATTTGCAATGATGCATCAATGCAGTAGGGGTGTTCACATCTAACTCATAACATGTTAGAACAGTAGTTATTTTATGAGGCATAGGGGTTCATCAAAGGTTCAGTATATGCAATACTACAGATGGTGTGCAGTCTTTTGTAGTATGTACTTTGTTGTAACCTGTCTCTAACCACAGACTGCTAGAGATCACTGCAATTTTGTCTCTATGAATGAGTGCTGCTGTGGCCGTGGTGAGTATGGCACAAGTATTGTAGGGCTGCAGGTTGGGCACTGGAGGTTAGAATCTGTCAGGCACTGCAACAAGTGGGTAAGAATCTCTCGGGACTGACAATTCTACTTCTGACACTTGTCATGGAAACAAGTGTCCTCATTACACGTAGCAGTGTTTAAATGTTTTTTGTTGGCTGGTGTCCTTAGGTGGAAGATGTCTGTTTACTTGCCTTCCCTGGAATTTTTCAGTTAAATTTTCTCTTGCTGCCTCTGGTGCTGGTTTTTTTTTACAGCTTTGGGAACCAGACCCTGCTGATGGAAGATGTGGGGATCTGTAGTGTACATGCATTGGGCATCCACCTTGGTATCTGGTGCATTAGGTTAGTCCACACTGCTGTTTGGTTGACTGTAGCCTGGTGGGTGAGTCCTGGTGTATGCCCTCTGCTGATTAAGCTTTGTGTACCCCCTTCCTGTGTTCCTGGCTCTTGTGTGCTACATCTGCTGTATTTCTTCTCCCTTTGTGGGTGCTGCTGTGGTGACTGATCAGTTCTCTCTGAGCTACATTTTGTATTTCCTTTTTTGTGCTTTGTCTGATTAGAATTGATATGGAGGGGGGGTATTTTGGTGATCCTGGTAACTCCCAATTGGCATAGACTGTACACAATGCTTTGGCTTCTGGCAGCCTCCATAGCCACTTTCAGACTGATCAGTGTCTCGTATGTCCTTCGGCTTCTCAGTTGTTGGATTTGGCTTGGCTGTTCAAGCTTGGGTCTTGAGGTCTGTTCAGTCATTACTACGCTGTTACATAACAGGCAGTCCACCTCTTGCAAGGTGTGAATAGACAAGGTTTCATCCTCGAGTACTTCAGGGGACATGTTTTGGTCTTCCTCCAGTTGGGACTGCATCGGAATGTACCCTGAACACTCAAGGGACAAATATTGTCCTTGGTGTCTTGTTCTTTGGTAAAGGCAATTGAGCTAATGTAGCTCCCCTATATGCCCCCCTCCAGTGACTCTGTGGGATCTCAATCTGGTTTTGGTCCCCAGCAAGCTCCTTTTTGAGTTTATTATGGGCAGGGTGGCCTTCCTTGTGCCATCACCTCTTCTAGGAGAGTTTTGGAGTTGGCAACGCTGTCAAGCAAAGAACTTTTCTTTGGTCTTCACAAGCAAAAGGTGGTTTTCAGGCTTTTTTTTTTTTTTTTTTTTGTCCTGGGCAAAATACTCTAGTGAGGTTGTACCAAATGGTTGTGGTCTGGGCCGTCTCCGTTTACCTCTCGGCTACACTGTCTTTCAGGCAAAACAAAGTGCCCCTTTTTGTCCTTGCTCCTCATTCCACCATATCTTGAAGGATCTGACAAGTCATTGTGCATGCCTACTCTGCAAAAGGTAGTTCTGGGTGCTTTCCTGTTGCAGTACATTGTAGATCTATCAGTGCCTCTTGGGTCTTTCAGGGTGGGCCTCTTTTCAAATTTGCAATGCTGCCACCTAGTCTTGTGTTCATCTATTTACTAGGTGGATGTTTCTGCCAATAACTGTTAAACAACCCTGGGAGTGGTTGAGTCCCCCACAGCTCTGGCCAGTGTCAATCACCTAACAATACCTGCATGTTACTCGTTTCTATCTGCACTATATCAAACATTTTCCTTCTATGTTATCGCAACAAAAATGTTACACACTTCTGTAAAAAAAAAAATATTTTCAACCATCGGACACATGATTTTTAGATCCAGGAGCATTGGAAGCCTGTCCATGGATTCTTGGTATGGACAAAACACTGCGTGTGGCTGACATGAGCAGGAAATGTCTATGAGATGCCTATTAAGCAGAAAAAGGAGCTCTTCTAGGTGGCAGTAAATAAGTCATTTAAGGTCTAATCCATGAGAAATAAAGGCTTGTGCTAGTTAGAGCAAGTATAGTCCAGACTTTTGTATAGAGCAGGCAAGGATTACTTTTTTGAGGTGATTTGCTTTCACATCTTGTTAGAGACTGAACAGGAAATCTAACATGTGAGCGATAGTTCTCCTCAGCACTTGTTCTGGTGAGAACTGTAAAATGCTGGCTTTCCCCACACTTTCTCAGTTGCGGTGATTATTAGGACAAACACAGCGATGGCACATTTTGCAATCCTTTCCTACACAAGCTTGCCTGTACAAACACTTTAATTTGGGGGGTAGCCAAAGATGGGCTCTCCAGCTGTGGTGAAACTACAAATCCCATGAGGCACTACAAGACTGACAGCTACAGGTATGACTCCCAGAGGCAGATACATGACAGGATTTCTGGTTTCACCAAAGCTTGCTGTTCCTGGGGCCGTTTTGCATAAAAATAATTCTACACAAACTCTGCTGTATTTGTGAAATATAAATGATGTGATAAAACAAGTCAGAGGCTTCAGGAAGGGTCGCTTGTTACAATGCGCAGTGAGGAAAATAATGATCTGACCTGCAGATTTGTAAGTTCGCACACTTACAAAGAAATGAAAGGTTTATAATTTTTATCATAGGTGGATTTTAAATGATAGACACAGAATAACAACCAAACATCCAGAAAACACACATGATACAAATGTTATAAATTGAGTTGCAGTTGAGTGAGTAAAATAAGTATTTGATCCCCTACCAACCAACAATAATTCTGGCTCCTCCCACAGACTGGCTATGTGGTACACAGATTAGTCCTGTCAATTTAAGAAGATGCTCCTACCGACAACTTATGTATATAAAAGACCAGGGCTCAAAATTTCCACTCGCCCCCGTGAAAATTGCGTGGGGGCGAGTGGAAATGAAGCCATTGAGTCAGGCACTCCTCGGGGCGGCTTCTCTCTTCCTCACCGACGCGATGACAGCGCTCCCTTGTCCGGGGTCGCAGGAGGGAGCGCTGCCTGCTGTCAGGATGGCCGAGGGGGAGAGAAGCCGCTGTCAGCTGTCAGGATGGCCGAGCGGCAAGGAGATCAGAGCCGCTGTCATCCTGTCAGTTTCAGGATGACAGCGGCTCGGTGCGAGGCAGAGCGGGGGATGGGTAAATATCATTGATATTTACCGGTCCTCCGTGTGAGAAGGACAAACACCGGAGCGATCGGCTGATCACTCCAGTGTTTGTAAATAACTGGGGACACATAGTACTATGTGTCCCCAGTTATGAATGAGCAGTCTGTGATTTACATTACAGCCTGTTCATTCTGGATTTCCTCAATGGGGAGAAGCACTCAGTACAGAGGCTCCTCCCCATTCAGAAACTATTGATAGTAAATATTTTACTATCAGTGTCTGAATGAATGGGAAGCCTCTGTACTGAGTGCCTCCCATTCATTGAGTGCTGAGGCTGTAGAAAATAGAAATTGAGGATTTGGTGTCCTCAATTTCTTTTCTATTTTAAAAGGGAAATGTCAGCGGTCTGTTTGGACCCCTAATATTTCCCACGAAGCCCCCCCCCAACTGTAAATAAATAAATAAATACAATTAAAAAAAAAAATTATTTTCAAAAAAAGTAAAACTGACCCCGCGCCCCCCTCTCACGCATATTATTAGACGTGCGAATACTAAAAATTTATTTCAGATGAAATGGTGTATGTGTAATGCTCTGTGCGTTGTGCTGTATGTGTGTTGTGCTGTGTGCGGGTTGTGCCCCGTGTGTGTTTGTTTGTGTTATGAAGGGCAACTGGTGGCGAGTAACTTCGAAGGCCTGGCTAGTAGCTCAGGACCTGAAATTTTGAGCCCTGTAAAAGACACCTCAGAATATTTCTTCCATTCAAATCTCACCACCATAGGCAAGACCAAAGGGTGTTAGGACAAGATTGTAGACCTGCACAAGGCTGGAATGGGCTGCAAGACTATTGGCAAGAAGCTTGGTGAGAAGGAAACAACTGTTGGAGCGATTACTGGCAAATGGAAGGAATACAAAATAACCATCAATGGCCCTCGGTCTGGAGCTCCATGCAAGATTTCGCCTCATGGGGTAAGGATGATCATGAGAAAAGTGAGGGATCAGCCCAGAACTACATGGGGAGGAGCTTGTGAATGGTCTCAAGGCAGTTGGGATCACATTCACCAAACAAACCATTGGTAACACAATACACTGCCATGGATTGAGATAATGCATCGCCCACAAAGTTCCCCTCCTCAAGAAGGCACATGTACAGACCCGTCTGAAGTTATGGCAATGAACATCTAAATGATTCAGAGAAGGATTGGGAGAAAGTGCTGCGGTCAGATGAGACCAGAATTGAGCTCTTTGGCAGTAACTCAACTTGCTGTGTTTGGAGGAAGAAAAATGCTGACTATGACCGTAAGAACACCAACCCTACAGTCAAGCACAGAGGAGGAAACATTATGCTTTGTTTCTTTGCTAAAGGTACAGGCCGACTTTGCCACATTGAGGGCCCAATGGGCGGGGGCATGTATTGTAAAATCTTGGATGAGAACTTCCTTCCCTCAGCCAGAACATTGAAGATGGATCGTGCATGGGTCTTTCAGCATGACAATGACCCAAAACATACAGCCAAGGCAACAAAGCAGTGGCTCAAGAAGAAACACATTAAGGTCAAGGAGTGGCCTAGCCAGTCTCCAGACCTTAACCTCCCTGGCGGTATTCCCGAGTCTGGCTCGGGGTGAATTTTCCATGCTAGGAGCGGTAACCCCGAGCCAGACTCGGGGCTGCAGAGAAAAGTGACACTCACCTTGTCCCTGCGATCCCGCGGCGTCCTCTGCTGTACGTGGCCCGAAAATTAAACTAAAAGCCGACATCTGACTTTTAGTTTCGTTTTCGAGCGTCACAGCCGGCGGGAAATTCAAAAGTGAAAAGTTGCAATGTACATAGAATACACACAATACAATGTAATCTGCTATGATTACACTTATGTATCAAACTATTTCACTTCAATTTTGTCCCTAGAGCTTTGTCCAGTGCCCTCCCTGACACTTTTTCACAATAAGAAAATATAATATAATAAATAATTATAAAAAAT
>NW_017306511.1:58622-63467 GCF_000935625.1 Nanorana parkeri
TTTATAATTATTTATTATATTATAATTTCTTATAATTATTTATAATTTATTATATTATAATTTTTTAATTTCGTGTTTCAAACTTTATCATACCTGGGATGTCTACTGGACTCTTGTTTGGACAGATTTAGGTGAGTTATTCCTAGGATTTACTAAGAACTACAGGCCTACAATGTAAAACAACATATTTGCTTGAAAAACAATGTAACGCTTTTGGTACCTAAAATCCTGAATAATCATACCGCCAGGGAGGTTAATCCTATAGAAAATGTATGGAGGGAGCTGAAACTTCGAGTTGCCAAGCGACAGCCAAGAAACCTTAATGATTTAGAGAAGATCTGTAAAGAAGTGTGGACCAAAATCCCTCCTGAGATGTGTGCAAACCTGGTAACCAACTATAAGAAACGTCTTACCTCTGTGCTTGCCAACAAAGGTTTCTCCACCAAGTACCAACTCATGTTTTACTTGGGGATCAAATACTTATTTTACTCACTAAACTGCAACTCAATTTATAACATTTGTATCATGTGTTTTTTCTGGATTCTTGGTTGATATTTTGTTTCTATAATTTAAAATAAACCTATGATAAAAATTATAGGCCTTTCATTTCTTTGTAAGTGGGCAAACTTACAAAATCTGTAGGGGATCAAATCATTATTTTCCTCACTGTATGCTACCCTATGATCCAACTTTCTATGAGAAGATTATACATATTTACCCAATGTACTGATCACGTTTCTAGTGGAGAGCTAGAGCAGAATTTAGGTGAGGTGCTGGAACGGTTTAAGTACAATCACTCTTCTGTCTTATAGTACACTTATATAAATACAGCGGAGCTAAAAGAACCCACTGAGGCCTACATATAACCATACAAAGGGCATTCTGTACCAATCCTGCACACACGGTTCTACATGAATGCAGTACACACACACACAGGTCTCCTGCAGGACCTGTGGAAAAACATTGCTTACATTCTATAACATTTGTAGGCAGCCTGCGAATATACAATATCCTTCACAAAACTAGAAATGTGATCAGAAACACAAATGGTGAATATTATATCAGAAAGCAGACCCATTCAGCAATATTTATTACAAGACTTTTTATTTTTAGCCTTTATTATTTGGTCCACATGAACAAGACACAAGATGAGTGATAGTCAGACATTACAGAGTATATGTGAAGGCTGCTGATCAAGCAGTTCCCTACCCGCAGATCAAAGGAAAACGGGATTTGTAGAAAAGTCATATGTATGTGAAGAGTGATAATTAGGAGGAGCAGATACTTCAGATATATACACCGAGTGGCCAGATTATTATGACCACCCCATCAGTACTTCGTTGGGCCACCTTTTGCCTTCAATACTGCGGCGATTCTTCTTGGCATTGACTCCACGAGATGTTGAAAGGTGATGCGAGGAATCTGACACCATGCCTGATGAATAGCACTGTCCAGTTCTGTGAGATTTGATGGTTGTGGAACCAGCTGCCTGATGGCTCTTTCAACTTCGTCCCACAAATGCTCAATTGGATTGAGATCTGGTGATTGTGGGGCCACCTAAGCAAGGTGAAGTCTCCCTCATGTTCTTGAAACCACTCCTGCACAATACGAGCACCGTGGCATGGCGCATTGTCTTGTTGGAAGAAGCCATCTCCATTGGGAGACGCCATCAACATGATAGAATGAATTTAGGATGAACTTGATCAGCAACAATACTGCAACTGGAAATGTGATTCATCGGACCACGTGACTTTTTTCCAATGCTCGACTGATCTGGCCACTCAGTGTATATCCAGCTAGCTGTGTTCATAAGCTCGGTCTCCTGGTCACATGGAGAGATAGAGACACAGTTTTCTATGCATTGAAGGATGGACTAGCATAACACCAACTATAGAGAAGGGAGATGGACAGACTCATTCACATTGAGTGGGATTTATCAAAACTGGAGGAGATAAAATCTGGAGCAGGTACCCATGGCAACCAATCAGCTTCTCTCTTTCATTTTCAAAGCTTATTTAACTGAAGATAGAAGCTGGTTACTGTAGGTCAATGTTCCGGGTTCTGGTCCAGTTTTGACAAGTTCCCTCCATTATATTATTTAGTACAGTTGTTGTCATCCTCATGTACATCATTCATATGTAAATTCAGAGAAATGTACAGTATACTGCACTGTCCTATCTGGCCATGCGAGTTGGAGCAGAATACGTCCATACAAACAAGACCTTCGTTGTTTTGCCTGTTGAGAACTCCCACTCCCCATATCTTCTGAATAGACTTGTTTCAGTATTTGTAAAGCACAACGAATAAATCACTGAGAGAGGAATTTGGGCTGTGCAGAGGGATAGAAACCCTACAACTAAACACAATGCGGGGGATTTATCAAAACTGGAGCAGTGGCCTTTGGCAACCAATCAGCTTCTCTCTTCAGTTTGTTCAGTTAAGCTTTGAAAATTAAAGAGAGAAGCCGATTGGTTGCCATAGGCCACTGCTCCAGATTTGATAAATTCCCCCCACTGTTCTTTCACTGGTGCTCATGTATTCTCATTTCATAAAAGTAAATCTTTCCTATTGGCATTTAATACTTTGTCAGTGAGCTGGAATAGTATTTCAGACCAGATCCCCATGCTTGTTCTGGGTCAGTGAATCAAAATATTAATGCTAAAGGGTCAGCATAACAGGCAGGAAACTGGTATGTGGAGAATAGCAGCCTCCATGTTTCTCTAAAGGAAAGGCTTTATAGCAGACCTGCCATGAAAATGGAAGCTCCACCTGAATGACAACCTCGCACCACCTGGAAAAAAACGGATACAAAAACTGTTGCAAACAAATACACTGAAGATAAAACCCACTTCCCTTGGAACCCGACTTCCAATGCTTGCAGGAGAGGTCACCATGCCTAACTGCTAGATTGCAGGAGAGTACAAAGCACACATACAGCTCCACCTACATTTAGTTAGGAGAGCATGAACCAAGTATGTTTCGATGTCCTGTATAACCATAAACACGTATTATTAGCAGCTTTGTAAAACTGAAACAAAATCCACCTATAATAGAAAATCTTTGTAAGAACATTTCATGTCCATAAGGAAACCTCAGCTTGGATAGAAAAGAGTAATGCACGATTACATCAATATAACATTCAATAACTGGGAATCGATATTCCACAAACAAGCATATCCATACTATGTTAAGCTGGATAAAGTGCTGTAGGCATCCAGAATCACTGCTGACAACAAACTAGGGATGTGCCGATACCGGGTATTTTCATGAGTACTCGTAAACGAAGCACTGATACCGGTACTTTGCATTTTTATACAGAAACTGCTGCCTGAGGGCCCACACTTGCTGGGGACCTGGGCAGCCTTCCTGTTAGCCACATGGCACCTGTTTACAGCCGCACATCTACTCTTCCTCCTCTTTTACTGGATAACCATGCCGCTCACGCACGCCCGCAAGACCATCTGGACTCCTGGTGAGACCCCACACAGCCCACCCATAAGCCCGCACGGCCCTCCTGAGACCCTGGAGACATGGAGGCTGCTACCCCGGAGCAACACAAAGTAGCTTTATATTATTCTGCATTGCTGTATAATGTATTGCTGGGATTTGTAGTCCTCTATAGCTGGTGGTATTCTGCATTGCTGTATAATGAGGAGTAAACCTTTCACTGCAATCGTTTTATTTTATTTCTGACATCGGAGCCCAGAAAAAATAAATAAATCAGTATTGGAATGCATAGCTACATTCCTATTGGCTATTTCACTTTGCAATAGCAAACTAGCTATTGCACCCGCCCACTGCTGCTGTCAATCAGCAGAGGGGGACCTGCAGTTCTCCATCAGGTCCCCATCTAGTGATTATCATCATAATTATTAATAATAAAAGCTGACACCCTCGGCTTGTGTTATATGGTTTGCCATTTTAGCTGTTACAGCAGTGGTTCTCAACCTGTGGGTCGCTGTGTGATTTCTGCTGTGCTAGGAGAGAGTCCTCCTCAGCCATCTCCTAGCGCAGCAGTGTCAGTTCTCCCACCACGCCACCAGATGTCGCTGCAGCAGCCGCTTCAACCCTAAATTTTACCATTGGGGGTCACCACAACTTGGCAAATGTTACCAAGGGGTCCCGGCCCTAGAAAGGTTGAGAACCACTGGTCTACAGCTTGGAGTCAGTGGCAGAACTACCAGTATCACAGCGGTTTCAGCTGCCATCGGGTCCTGGTGCTCCACCACTGTCCTGAAATCATTAGCCTGTATTGTTTTAGAAAAACTGTCACGACACTAAAAAAAAAGTTGGTATTGGCGAGTACTTGCACTTGGTCTGAATAAAATGGTATCGGTGCATCCCTACAACAAACCATCAGCCACGCATAAACCGTGCACAACGCAAAGCACAGTAGTTCCCATATCTACAGGGTTCCACAAACCTAATCAAAAACACTGCAGCAAAACTCAGACATACACTGTACTCTGTACTTAGCTAATTAAATGCATGGGGGCATCCTGGAGTCGCTGCTGCTGCCGACATCAATCCATCATGCATGATGCCCCCGGCCAAATTTAAAACTTTGACCTGACTGGGTCTTTGTCAAGTCACCTCATGTATATGATCTATTACAAGCTAAGGATTATTTTGATCCAATTGTACAATACCCCCTTTCATATGGAAGCAGATGTATTTGTACAGTGTTACAGGGGTGCCGAGCTATCCGTGTTTGTGGTTGTACAAGGAACAGAAACATTTCATGAGAGCCGGGCGCTCAACGTCTCCCAAGAATGCTCCCCTGCTCTGTGCTTTTATCATTGTCACAGGATATGGGGCGCCCAGTACTAAGCCATGAGGTTAAAC
>NW_017306511.1:63634-80310 GCF_000935625.1 Nanorana parkeri
GGAAGTCAGATTCCAAAGCACTTTTTTTCTTCTTAAAATCTACTTTTTGCAACTGTTTATGTAGTTTATTGTTTTATGACAGGTGGTGTGAGGCCGCCCTCTAAGTGAACCTTTCATTTTCATGGAAGCTCTGGCTTAATAACGAGAATACAAGCAGTCATCTCAACACCGTGTTTTCACCAAATGATAATTTTCATACTTTTTCTTTTTTCATTTGTTTGCTGCATGCCTTATTCTTCATATCATCTGACCTATAGGCTTGCTCTGTCAGAGAGTGAAATCTGGGGCTTTACTGGACCAGTGCTGAGAGTCACCATAACCTGGAAACAAGAAGTGCAAGAATGAACAGCACTGGTCAAATAACAGATTTGATGGATTTTCCCTACAAATCTGCAGATATAGTTGCTGAACTGGAAACATAAGATATGTCATTTGGAAAGCTTGGCCTCCTTTTCAGTTGATCCAGTAGTGTTTTATTGGGAAGATAAAAATCAAATTACTGGTTCCCTTATAATTCTCTGGTGAGAAGCATCTTATGACGGCAGGCCTCCTCGCCCTAAAGCGTGCAATAGCCTGCACTGGCTGAACAGGTTAGACAGAGGAAGCCTGATGACATCAGTCTCTCCAGATGGATCATAGTTACATAGTTAGTCAGGTTGAAAAAAGACAAAAGTCCATCGAGTTCAACCTATAGAGATACGGAGAGAAAAAAAATGCCTTAGTGACTGCTGATGAGGACGTACAAAGGATCTGATTTGATTATATTCATCTTCATAATGTAATGTTTTGTCCTTCACAATCCACTCCATTTGTTATTTTATTGAGAGTCCAATTATGGGATTTTCTTTCTCATCCAGTGAGGGACACATGAATTATTAGACTGTCAGGGTGTCCAAAAACAGTCTATTAGAGGGGTGGGCAGCAGAGCAAGAAAGGTTAACAGAAAACTGGGGTCTGCTCAGATTTGCCTGAAGGAGTTAATCCCAAAGCTGGCATCAGATGAGGCCTTAAGTAAGAACTCCAGGCAGAATTATTCCCAAAATGTCCCTTGGTGTTCTCATGTCCAATATACTGTATAGGTACACAGAAAGATGAAAGCACAAAGACCAGTGATAGACTTGCAAGTTACTTGATGCCAAAAAAGCATAAGAAGTGCCCATAAAATCTAGTAGATGGACAGGAAAGGATGGAAACTGATCTTTTCGAACCATAAGTTTGGATGAGGGTCAGCCCGAGTCACGTAGAGCGCCACCAAGATGGTAGAAGGGAGGAAAGGCACTGAGCTCGGTGTACTGATCACACAGAGCATCCAATTCTTCCACTCTTGGATCCCTGTACCTAGAGACAAAGCAGTCCAGTTAGTTGCTAAACCTGGAGGCCATAAGATCCACATCCAGCATTCTCCACCTCCGGCACAGGTTCTTGAATACCCCCAGCATAGGGACCACTCCCCTAGGTCCAGACACTGTAGTAGGAGGAAGTCTGCCTTGCCAAGACTTTCATGCAAAAGAGGAGAGTTGGACAACACCTAGGCTGGAAAGCCCAAATTTGAGATCAGAGATTCTGAAGTTTCTTCGGTGGCTGAGCTATGTCCAGGACCAGTCCCAGATACTCCAGACAATGAATCGATTCCATCAACAGTTTCTGAAGGACCCGGATCCTTCCAAATTCTCTGCAGCTCTAATATCTGAACTATCAAAACCACAATGTTCAATAGAGCGTGGACCTAGTACCTGTCACAAGAGTGCAGCAGGGCTAAAAACTTCATGAACATTCAAGGTGGCAACCAGATGTCTACACGAGCGTAGGAAATACAGACGTTTAGAGATCCAAGCTCCATCCCCTGGGCATAGAGTCACCCAGATCTAAACATCACTAATCCCCAAACACAGCAAACACATCATGGTCATTGTCTGAGATGTATTCATCACATGCAGGAACATCAGTTAGTGCTGATGTGCTTTGCTCTCCCAAAGCTGTCTGAACCTTAAGTTCTGAGTCCAACTTTACTGGGAGTTCAGGCCCTCCACACTGACACCTAAACCCCCTGCCACCAGAGAAGGCAGGGCAGATGCAGGAAGATAGGGGACTCAGTAATAGTGTGTACAAACTCTTTTAGTTAGAGCTGTATCATCCAGTGCAGCTAGGAGAAAGGAGGGGGCAGGAACAATGGAAACAATTCCCAAGTATCGCCCATAGCTGAAAATAAAGGAGGGCTTCCCCCTAGTGGCCAATATACAAAGTACAAACAGTATAAAGCATGCCTGGAATAAAAGGTGAATTTTACCTCCCCAATCAAAATGGCCCATCAGCTACATTTGTTTCTATAGCAAACATCACATATATAACCTCAGTACCAAACTGAGGAAATCACAACCCAGCTAGGTACTCATAACAGTGAATTCAGAGAGAGGGACAGAACTGCCTCAGCTCTTGCCTAACAGCTCCATAGGAAATCCCCAGACATACTGGCCTGACCTGAATAGCGGGATTCTGTGTGAACTATAGCAGTGCTTCTTAAAGTGTGGGTCGCGACCCCATATGGGGTCCCGCAAGTGAAATGGCCAAAAAGAGGTCACGAGTGGAGAAAGTTTAAGAAGGCCTGAACTATAGCACAGACAGGTAGCCACTGCCGACTACAGGAGAGAGAGAACACCAGTATGGCTAATGAACTGGGAATCAGCACTGCTTGGCTAACTGGAGAACGGGTAGATGACTGGGGAAACTTCCAGAAATTCCGGGCAGTTGCAGACAGAACACCAGTATAAACCGGGAAAACCTGTGCCAAGTGGCCAAATGGAGAGACTTGTGCAATGTAACATATCTGGCATGAATCTAATAGCGTTCCTTGGCTGATTGGAGAGACTTCTATCATTTAACATATCTGACATTAATCTACCAGCAGCTGTTGAGAGGAGAAAAAGCATCCAGAAACATTTTCTATACAGAGAGCAGCAGTGCTGAAAAAAACACATCTACTCTGCTGAGGACACTAGCAAAATACTGAGACATGGTGATTGTGAGCAGGGTTAACCTGGGCTGGCCAGCGGCTTCTTGGATGCCAGTGTCCATTTCTCTAGTAGATGGCAGTATAACCAGACAGTCTTAGAATTCCTGTGTCCCTCAATGGACAAGAAAGAAAAGCCATTTGCACTGATCACTCAGTGTAACTTATCCTGGTGTGTCAGCTTTGTGATATCAGCCTAATGCGAACTTATAAAAGGATTATGTAAAATGTCCAGCCTAAGTTTAAGTGTCCAGCCTAATGCCACAACATGCCTGGCGTTACCTTAGTTGCAAAAAAATCCTTTTTGCATTCTATGGTGTCTGCTTTTAGGCAGGATGTTTTCAAGTGGACGTTCCATGAATACAGACGATTCACTTTATTTACAGTGCTGAGCACTCGAAATCCCACAAGAAAGCGCTCCTGCAATGGGCTGAAGGACATTCTTGTGGGATTTCATTCACCTAATTTTCCAAGGAGACAAAATTACATCACCTATGCCTCTTGAAAGAGTAGGAAGCTGAGTCCAGGTATTTTAAGCCATTTATATTGAGGGAGTGGGGGACTGCGAGTAAAGCCGACCATTCATTTTCATGGACTGTGCAGTAACTCAGCATGTAACAGCTCCTGCAGTTTGTTTCCATACAGGGGTTTTCCTGTAATAATGACCAGTCACTGGGGATCTCTCTCCTTGTGCAAGGTGACTGGTCTTGTATCTGCCTCTCTGCAGCTTTCTTCAGGCAACTTGTAGTGGGAGGACCTGCTGGGTCCATTCCACAACTGTGATCTGTGCACAGGCTATGGACAGCAGAGTGATGATGTCACTTTAAAATAGTTGACAGGATCTCTACATCTTCTTTACACAGGCTGTGGTAAGTTATTAAACTGATCTCCCCCCCCCCCAAAAAAAAAGTGTGACCAGGGACAGCCAATCATTTGCCTAAGACAGTGTGCTGTGTATGATAAAAAAAAAACCCCCAAGCAGGGCACTGTCTGTAGACTTGCACTCCACTAAGATGAGCAATATACAAAGTCCCGGCACTGCCCTACAGAACAGAAGAACAGGATGTGTTTGGAAACATGGCTACCCCCCCCCATGTACATATCACAGAATACAAACAGTAACACATATTAATAGGATCATTTACAACAGATAGATTTGCCCATTGGGTTGTAGCAGTGACATGGGAATTCTGAGTGGATCTGATGGTCATCGGATGTGTGGGCTCCATAATAACGGACTCTGTGGCGGCAGCACCACCATGCATACATTTCACAACAACATTTTAGAATGAAGCCCATTTCACTAAAGTGAACCTGACGACTGCCACTGCTCCTAACAATGCTACTTTCCTGGCTGTCTGGCTTTCTCAGTCTAGAACAAGCATGCAGATTAAAAAGCAAAATCAACAGTATGACAGTCAGGCAACTTACATTTCCAGAAGCAGGGCAGCAATGGCATCCACCATAGGCTTTTGGTGCAGATTTTCTGCATACATTTTCGGCTGCTGGTAGCTTTACGGGGCACATACTTGATCTTTAAGTTTAATAAAGAAGATTCCCCCAATCATCTTGTTCCTTTCATTTTACCCGTGCAATATGGGAGAATGAAAGGAAGAATCTGACTGGTTTCTATGAAAAATGCAGCCAGTTCCCCCCGGACACCTTACTAGTCACATGACTAAACAGGTCACATCACATGATCTCACATGAACACAGCACTTCACATGAATACAATGTTGTTAGGGAGGAGGAAAAACTCAACTCTTTATAATGAATAAAAACAACTTTTATTGCTGGGGAAAATGTCCTGCCCCAATATAAAAAATATGTCCATTGCATTATTTTATACCAAACTGGAGACATTTTACTTTGCTTCAAAAACAACAACAAAAAAAGTCAATCAGCCTTCTTTACATCCCCTAGCTGTGCTGATGAAGATGCAAGTACAGGCTGTGACCTGCGTTCCTCTGCGTTGTATGGTCACTCTAGTCATTCTTCTCCTCCTCTCCTTGGTAATGCCTGTATTCGGGCCTCAGCTCCCATGTGTTCTTGTGAGTCCCTTTTACATTGTAAACACCGATTTCTCGCAGTATTTCTTTCAGGTACATCTGGATAAGGGGTAAAGACAAGAAACAAGATGTTTACATTTGCAGTCACTACATAAAAACATATATTTGTCTGCCCTATGCAATTGATTATCTAGAGATGTACCCCAGAAAAGTGCCAGATTGGCTGCTTTTTGGAGAGTTTTCTTATCACACTGAAATCCCATAATCTCTGCATAGATGACCCACTCTGACAAACAGGGTATGCACCCCAATCTAAGAAGTAGTCATGTCACGGAGCTCTGACAGACAAACAGGGCATGCACCCCAATATAGGAATTAACCATCACGTCACGGAGCTCTGGTGCACAAACAGGAAGAGAATTATCAGCAGTAAGGACACATTATATAACAACATTTATACTTATTATCTATAGTAAAACTTTTTTTTCCCAAGTAAAGCTTGAGGTGTTACGGTTTGTGCTCACTGAAGTGTCGGTTATGAGAGGAGCCCGGTAGAGGGAACATATCGATGAAACCAATAAAAGTTTGCTTGTTTGTGATCTAGGGTGATTTGTAGGGAGGACGGCATCCTTGGTTTTTATTAACTTTCCCAAAGGGGCAAAGTGCCGGCATGACAATGAATGTGCAAATCACATGAGAAATCCAGAGACCAGTAAAAAGGATTCACTTCCATATACTACAAATAACCATTCGTCAATAAAATATATAAAGTATTTTCTAAATCTTGAACACTAGGGCACCCATACATCTTGTACTATGTATCACATCTGGTTGTACACAGGATCTCACCTACAGCAATACCTGCTATTTAATAGATTATAATTCACCAAACATCAAGTTCCTTTAAAAATGAAAAAAGGGGGAGAGCGTCTATAAAGTTAATATCCTTTTCTGGTGGTTCTATAAAATAGTCTCAGTTTGCTTTATAGCTTTGTACACAGCAGATGGCAGCAAATAACCAGAGTTAAGAAAAACGTCTCCGATGTTGGTAGATCTACTTGAGTAAAGCAATGAAATATTTTAGGAAGCCTTTAAACCTACTCTGTTTGCTAGATCTATAACGAAGTGCCCTCAGCATAATCCCTGCCACTCATTTCTCTACCTATGGAAAATATGGGCTATTCTGTGGTATCATCAACTGAGAGTGTCCACGTAAGACAACCTAGCTGTGTGTCACAGAAGCATCTTCCCCTTCAGATTTTATTTCCAAGTGGCAGGTCTGTAATACATATTTCTATAAATATGGCAATAGGAGTTAAAACAAGACTAGACTTCTGCTTTGAAAGAACCCAGTAAAATATTTTTATACTTATAAAGAATCTTATGAAGTCTTATAAAGAGTCTTATAAAGAAATCACCTTCAGATGAACATTACAATATCTTGCAGGGCTGGACAAATCCCAGGGGCTAGGTAGCCAACGCTCCTTAAAAATGACAGCTGGCAACTAACTTCTGAGTTTTTCTCTAGTTCTTGTCAATAGCTCCTAAAAAGAAATCCTGCTAGCCCCTGGATTAGACAGACTGGCTCACGAATATTCATTTGTCCACCCCTGACAACTTGCATACTCACTAAAATTTGCTTCCAGTTACTGCTGATTCTCAGAACTGTTTCAGCGACAGTAGACCAGCCATTGCCATAAAGGTACGAACAGGCAGCTGCAGTATGGAGACACTAGGTATGTGCTTTCAATCACACATTCATTATTTTCCCTCATGATAGGTGAATGTGTAAACTATTTTCTGGCACTATGCCTTCATTGTACTGTAGCCACCTGTTTGGCGTCTTTATGGTACGGACATATTTACTTTAGAGGCTTTGTCACTGGGGACGGGACAAAGTGATCCAGATATGGAGTGTAGGAACCTAGAAGTGCACAAACCTGCCTGTCACAGTCAAATGGCTGCCAGTTCTGACAGGCAAACCGCCAGATGATTATTATACAGGATTGATATAGCGCAAACAGTTTGCGCAGCGCTTTACAATATAAGGAAGACATTACAATCACAATACAAATCAAGACAAGATGGTAAGGAGGTCCCTGCGTGTTATTTCAGGGCATGCTGCTAAACACATACTCCTATTGGCCCACTAGCCAAAAGAATTGTGCAGAAGGTTAAAGGTGCTGACGAATAATCAAAACTGATTACCCAAATTCAGATACCTTGGGGGTGATTCTTTATACTGCTTCCATAGCAAACAGCTACAGTATGTGAACAAGATTTGCCGTCCGATATGGCCACTAGCTGGAGCCAAGGAGCATAGAAATTTCCCATGTTCTTTCCGTGTGTCTCAGCAATGTCAATCGTCTTCCTGTGTGTGTTCGTCTCACTCTGTTACTGGGCCTGCTACTGTAAAGAGATTAACATTTAGCAAGGAAGCCTAGGATGCAAACTAATGCAAATGCTTAAACGTTACTTGGATTCACCATGAACACAAATTACTTTTACATAAAACCTTCAAAAACACCTTCTTAATTTCAGCACCTCCAATTGAGCGTGTTAAAGGAATGCGTCACCAAGAACACTTTATATAATCATAAAACTTTTCTGCTCGCAAAGAACCCTTTCTCAATCTGGAATACCGGCATTGCTACTCAACTTTCAGAAAGGGCTCTTTGCGACCCCAAACACTATGGGGGGAATTGATCAAAACTGGAGCAGTTGCCCATGGCAACCAATCAGCTCCTCTCTTTCATTTTCAAATCTTAAATGAACTGAAGAGAGAAGCTGATTGGTTGCCAAGCACCAGTGCTCCAGATTTTGTCTGCTCCAGTTTTTATAAGAGGTGCACCGAAATGGAAATTCCAAAACCGAAACCGAAATAAAAAAAAATTGTCAGGCCGAAACCATGCTTTAATTTTAGGGGCTTCGGGGAAATATTGGGAACACAGAAAAAGAAATTGAGAACACAGAGTCCTCAATCTCTTTTTCTGTGTCCCCTGTTATCAATGAACAGGAATCCTCTATGAGGACAGAGTATGTTTACTATAACTACAACTATGAATGAACAGGAGGAGATGTAGATCACTTCCCATTCATTCATAATTGAGGATATAGTAAACATACCATGTCCTCAATTGTGTACAAACACTCAGCGATCACTGATTGCTGAGTGTCTGCTCTTGCTCTCCTCTCTGATACGCTGTCACAGGAGGCTGGGCGGTGCAGGGAGGAGAGCTCAAGAGCTCAGCCTCCTGTGACAGCGCAGGCTGTCTCCGCCCACACACCGCTCTGCCGGACTGTGATAGGAGGCTGAGCGGTGTGGGAGGAGACACACTGGCCACTCGCATCGCTCTCCTCCCTCAGCGCTCAGCCGGCTGTCACACTTTCTCTCCTCCCCGCTGGGACAGGTGCCATTTTCGGCCGATAGGTTTCGGCGGCCGATATATCGGTGCATCCCTACTTTTGATAAATTCCCCCCAATGATTATATGGAGCATTCCTGGTGCCATTGCTCAGTCTATAGATATGCACTATGGAGGTACTGAAATTAAGACGGTAATCTGGAGTTATTTTGAAGTTCACGTGCTGTTCCTGGATTGACATTTATTCTTGCACCCTATTGGGGAGGATGGCTGCAAAGGCCATTTGTTGATAACGGTGAGGTGTGCTAACAAGGAACATGCAGACAGGACGAGATGATAGAAGCAACAGATTGATGGTTCTCTCTATCTGCTTCACTGTGCATTCACAGGCTGGCCCATGGAGGTAACCCAGCTGTGCTGACTAACTGCAATAGAGAAAAGTCAGGTCACCAGGCTGGCTGCTTTTTGGCAGGGCTGTATACATCTCAGGACAGGATGGACAAAAATAGAAATCATTTGGCAGGTAAAACAGCCCCAAGATATGCATGTTATTCATATATTCAACCTTTTGCCTGGTGTTCAGCTTTAATGGCATGCAACTGTGCTGATCGTGTACAATTGTTCTCTAGTTTGTTCAGGTGATCAATCACACTTTCAGGGCAAAATGTTTTTTAAGCCAAGGTGAGCATGCCAAATCTTAAGAGGAACAAGGCAGTTTGGCAGAATGTAAATGTGGCATTTTAACAAGGAATAGGAACAAATCCTGTGATCAATCCTTCTTTTAAAAGGAAAGGGTGAAGTATTCACCAGATCATTGTCTGTGGTGTAAATTACACTTCTTCATGCATAGGATAAAAAGCTGCTACTTCTACCTGTGATGCAGACAATTTGTTTTTAACTCTGGTCCTGGCCCCCTCAAAAAATAATTTTCTTTTCTTTGTCCCCGTCACAAAAAGTGAGGGGAAACTCCGCCAACTTCAAATGCAAACTAACTTTATTTGGGATTTTTCAATGCACACTAAGGCTGGGTTCACACCATTTTCCGGAAAAGATCTGGACCATAGTGCATTGCATTTTTGCTGCGATTTTACCGCAATTTGAATTTTGTTTTATTTTTATTAGCTTAAAATGGTCTTACAGGTCCGTTCCAGTGCATTCCAGACCAGACAAAATAGGACAAGCAGTATTTTTCTGGTCTGGAACGGACTGTGCTGGTGGGAACAGAGGCCAGAAATAGCATAGGGATACATTGGGATGCATTTTGGGTCCGGAAAGAGTCTGGTCTGGAGGTTATCTGGATGTGGTGTGAATGGGCCCTAAAACAGGTTATGGCTAGTGTCCATGAAGTGAGTAGTTCGTTGTTACAATGCAAGAGAATGTTTACATTTTTTTTTTTTACTTTCCCAACATGGCATTCCACTTCACTTATGGGATGCGGAGAACAGCAGTGAGATGAGATGCAAAAAAACTTAACACATCTGCAGTTTTACACAACACACTATAATCCCCCTCAAAGCAGCATTGTGGTATGAACATATCACATAGAAAACAATTGTTTCCTATGTACCCTAGCGTTAAGTCTGCTTATGTGGTGTGAACATGCCCTAAGATTTTATTGAGGCAAAAGCAGAAAACATTCCAAAAAAACTTAAGCACATCAGTACCAAATATGAACAACATTCAATTGAAATGTTCCATAATAAAAACTCTTTGCTTGAAAAGTGGGTTACTTGTTGATAGAGGATTTAGCTCAGGAATGCAATAGGGATATACTGATTTGAAAAGAAGGGATATCATCAAATTCCTTGGCTTTAATAGAAATTGAATATTCATTTGTACAGTATCCACCCCCATACCTTCATTAGTCATATAATAACTGAGCAGTACATTCTTCAGGAATGATTCATAGCTCTGATTTGCTGAGGGCATTATTGATAGACACAGGTGATGGTGGAGTGACAATTTGATGACACGGTGCAGACACTGCTCAGCCTTTTGTTGGGTTTATGGTGTAACCAAGTGCAAGATACTCATCTGGGTTAAGTATTTCCTTGTAAGATTATTCCATTTTCACAGACACCAACACTTAAACACTTTAAAATAAATACAATGAGTAATTCTGCCTGTCACACCTTGTAAAGGACTGTGGGAATACGATAAAGGTGAACTCTGGTTAAGCAGGAAAACTTTATTATTGGGAAGGGGGCATGGCTTGCTGATGGCGCAGCTTTACAGAGCCCCATCCTCAGACAGGCATTACCCAATTCCATAACTGTTTTCTTACCAATGGGGAAGAAGAAGCAACCGGTGAGCAAGACACGCTAATTTTTTCTGCCTTCTCAGAAGTTGCCTCTGGCCAAACAAACCAAGATGGCGCCAACAGCCTCTCTGTCCCAGCTTAGGCTGCACTCAGAGCCCTCCTCACCAGTGCTGGGCGAGTCACCTACTTTACTGAAGCAGGACTGGCAGACGCTCCGAGAGGTGAGGAGGGTTGGAACATTTGTACCTACCTGTGCTCTCTCCCCACACGGTTGGACATGGAATTTTACATTGTCAGACTGGAGGCTGCGTACAAGGAGATGACTACATTGAAGAACGACTCAAGCCAAAAGTTGGCAGCCAGATGGCAGGCATGGGGCATACATTCTCTTCCTGGATGAACATACATCAACAAGCCCTTAATGACCACACAGTCCAGATCCAGGATCTCTAATTTTATCTAGAAGACATGGAAAATAGGAGCCAACACAACAAGATTCTGGTCAAAGGCATTTCAGAATCGGTGGACTGACCTGGCATTTTGGCATCCATCAAAGCTCTTTTTAAATCGCTTATTGGGTAATTGTCTTGACACTGACATGGTTATTGTCACGCCCATAGATAACCGAGCCCGAAAAGCCCTGACCCCATCCGCCCTGGAGACATACACTTTTTTGTGGTAAAGGAAGCCATCCTGGCAGTAGCAAGGGCTAAAAGTTCCTTGACTCATGACAGCTACCCCGTGATCTTGCTTCCCAACTTGTTCAGACAGACCCTGTTATTCCACTGATGAATACGCTCCTATCATTATCGTCTGAACTAACAAAGGGTTAAAGAATTAGAAGCATTTTATATTAGTCTGTTCCCTTACTTTCACTTCTGCTCAGAGTTGCTTGGAATGTGTATAAAAACCTCAATTTTCGAAAAGGTAAAAAAAAGATATTTGAAATATTTGAGGTATGCAGTGTGAAAGGGAACACACAAAAGTATAGAGGGGTTTTCTCATATTTGACTGCAAAAAGTGGAAATACACTTTTCTAAGATTTTCCTGGTTAAACCCCACAGGCTGCAGGAGAGAAAACACCTGATTCCCAAAGAATACAGATGGAGGAATCTTCCCAGCCAATACTGTATTCTAACAGCTGGCGTCCAGGGCGGTCAGAACACTCGAATTGTGACTGTAGCTGATTGCCTGCAGTCACTGTCCGGCCCACAATTTCCCTCCCAACTAATAGTTTTTTTTTTAATATTAAAGTCTATTGAGCCAGCTGGTGGCAGCAGGGCACAGCTTGAATTTCGGCCGACTCCAACATCTCCCAAAATTCTAAAGGTGCCCATACACTGCACGATTATCGTACGATAATCGTATGCGATCGGTTTTTCGTACGATAATCGAGCAGTGTGAACGGAGACGTGCGACCGTTTCTACTGTACGGTCGCACGTCTTCTGTCGAACCAGCATGTTCGAAAACCAGCCGGGAATCGTACGATTCTCGGCTGGTTAGAACGGTGCTCGGAAGATAAATGCTGAACGGGCCGGTGTGTGCACGCGCACACTGCCCGTTCAGCATTGCGGTCATCGGAAGCCCGCCCCTCAGGGGGGTGGGCTTGCGATGATCGAGAGTGCGATCTGCCTGTCCAAGATAGGCAGATCGTACGTTTTTTTAATCCCTTTACAACCATCGCAAGACTAAAGTCTTGCGATGGTTGTAGAGTGTATGGCCACCTTAAGATTGTATGTATGGTTCCACTTTATTAGGTACATCTGTTCAAATGCTTGGTAACACAAATTGCTAATCAGCCAATCACATGGCAGCAACTCAATGCATTTAGGCATCTAGACGTGGTGAAGGTGACTTGCTAAAGTTCAAAGGGAACATCAGAATGGGAAAGAAAGTCTGCCTATCTAGGTCCCCTGACCCCAATTATAGGTAATCCTCTATTCCCTCCAGGCGAGATCTCATCCTCACTACTATCCTGGTCTAAATACAAACCATCTCCTATCACTCTAGCTTTCTCCACACGGGATCCCAAACCCTTGACCGATTTGCTACCGGAGGGAACATTTCGGGACAATGGCTTCAATACTTTCAAATTCAAACATTTTACCTTTCATTGTTATCCCAAACTGACCTCCTTAGGCCCCTTGCGTCTTTTGAGACTATAGGTCTCTCCCCCTCTTCCCCCACACATGTGATCTCCCTCCTTTATCGACTGCTGCCGTCAGTGCAATCCTCAGTCAGACCATATTTTATCAGGGCGTGGGAACGTGACCATAACCAAGGTCACAGGATCCTCCCTAGCCTCTTCCCCCGAAAATAGCACTTCTCTCAATCTTTCCTAGCTCTATATCCCACTTCAAGAATAATCTCCTTCGCTTTTTTGTGTCCTCTGCACGCTCTCTCATATCAAGACACTGGAACTCAACACAAGTCCCCTCCATGAGTGAATGGATTGGCGAAATTTGCGACACTATGCACCTGGAACAGCTGACCACCTACTTACAAGATAGACAATCTTTATTCTCCTAAACATGGAACCCTTGGATCTTATACAAGGACTCTAAACACTTCAGATTTCTTTGAATCCCTGTCATTTCTTCCCATACCTAGATTTGTAGAACATGATTTATACCCCTTGACTGACTTTTGTATCAATTTGCCTGATACTTATACTATGAGCTAGCAGTAGATACCTGGATCTCACCCGCGAACGTTACCCACCGCACCGCCTTCCCTTCATACTCCCTTCACGTTTCCCCCAAACCCCCACCCGTTTTTTGGGGGGGTTTTGTTTTTCTATTCCCTTGCTGCGTTTTGTCCTTTACGATCCATACTTGTTACTACTCAGGATTGTGTCTGCATTCTGGTGAAAAGAGACCAATATTGTTAATTACGTGGTATTTATGTATCACTTTGCAAATTCTCCACTAATGACAAATGTCTGTTTTGTTACATTTTATTACTTAAAAAAAAAAAAGAATGGAGAAGAAAGGTGATTTAAGTGACTTTGAACATGGCATGGTTGTTGGTTCCAGACGAGCTGGTCTGAGTATTTCAGCAACTGCTGATCTACTGGGGTTTTCACACACAACCATCTCTAGGATTTACAGAGAATGGTCTGAAAAAGAGAAAATCTCCAGTGAGCGGCAGTTGTGTGGACGAAAATGTCTTGTTGATGCCAAAGATCAGAGGAGAATGGGTAGACTGGTTGAAGCTGATATAAAGGCAACAGTAACTTAATTAACCACTCGTTACAACGGAGGTATGCAGAATACCATCTCTGAACGTACAACACGTTGAACCAGATGGGCTACAGCAGCAGAAGACCACACCGGGTGCCACTCCCGTCAGCTAAAACAGGAAACTGAGGCTACCAAAATTGGACAATAGAAGTTTGAAAAAACGTTGCCTGGTCTGACGAGTTTCTATTTCAGCTGCGACATTCAGATGGTAGGGTCAGAATTTGGCGTAAACAACATGAAATCATGGATCCATCCTGCCTTGTATCAACGGTTCAGGCTGCTGGTGGTGGTGTAATGGTGTGGGGCCTATTTTCTTGGCACACTTTGGGCCTGTGATGCTATCATGTCAATATGGACCAAAATCTCTGGGGAATGTTTCCAACACCTTGTTGAATATATGCCACGAAGAATTAAGGCAGTTCTGAAGGCAAAAGGAGGTCCAACCCGGTACCCGGGTATCACTAGCTTCTAAACAGAAGTACACATATTTAATAAAGTAGAGAAACATTGCTTTCATTACATTTCACAGATACAATTGTTCCCAGCACTATTACTTTGCTAGGGTCATAAAAACCAGTAAGAGCAGCCAGGACTATATTGAGAGGTGTCAGCTTTGATACAGATGAACTTGAATCACATCATGTAAAAATAAAACAAATGGTTAACACAGACGCTCCGAGGAGCTGCAAACTCTCCTTCACAGACTACAGAAAGAAAGGATTTCATGCACCTCTCTTACCATAATTATACACAAACATTTCAAGGATGAGATGCTATTATCTAATGCCAGAACAAATTCTACAGAAAATGTTTACAGACTAGAAGAAAATACATATTTCTGATTAGCACAAAGCACTGGAGGAGATATTGCAAATGAAGACCCACACTTCATAAGTGAAAATTGTATACGCTGGGTTCAGTATGCCACAGGAGGATGCGCTGTTATCACACTTAGGTGGTAACAGCTATAAAGATGGTTATGTAATCAGAGTGGATATAAGGCCGGATAAATGCGCTGCTGGAAGGCAATACTGAATGTTGGAAGCACTCATTACCCTTTGATCTGCTATGGAAAAGACTGAAAGACCTGAAATATGGCCTCTGTACTGGTGTTAGCGCCAGGTGACAATTGTGGCAGACCCTCATTTGTGGATTAGTCGTCTGTGAGCAGCCTTAAGCTGGCCATACATTATGCGCATTTCAGACGGTTCTTGCTGAAAAATGTGCACAGTAGTTGGCCCCGCCACCACCCTTCCGTCCAACAAGCTTGGATTAGAAGATCGAAGGAGCTGGATGGAACATCTTCAAGCAAACAGTGACAGCAGCCAATCAGCTGCCGTCACTATTTGGGGATTTTGACAGTGGCTCATACACTGCTGTCAGAATACAAAGCACACATTGTGAGATGCGTCCATCCACAGTGCTTTTTTCATTCAGTTTGCAGAAAAAAAAAGTATAACTGTGAATACCCAGCTTTGGGCTACCCATGCATGCATAGACCTCTCTAAACAGCATGAATGGAGAAATCTCCACTTCTGGCTATTGTATTCAGACAGTCAATAGCCAAGAAATTTCCATCCAGGCCCCTCGATTTTTAAATTAAGTTTGTTAAGTCAGGTGGTGCCAACAGGGCAACCCACAGCTTGAATTGTGGCAGATTTCTGCTAAATCGGCTGGAATTCGAGCCATGTATGGCCAGCATATGTATATAATGGAATCAAAAGATTTCCTCCGATTAAAGCAGCAACAACAAATGTTTTCATGAAAGTCATGTTTGTGTAATAAACATACATATATAGTGTTCTTGCTGTGGCAAAGTTTATGTTTTCCAAATGCTGCACATGCACAGTGACTTGCATCTTTTCAGCATCACTGCGATACCAATCGGAGGATCACTGAATGCTATGGTGACACATTAATTCACAACTATGACATTCAAAGCTTATCCTGCAAGAACTCTAATCTTGGCTTTGCACTCAAATGTTCTGCTGTCAGTTTTGGCTACATGTTGGAAGAAGTAGAAACCGTCAACTTGTTGCTGCTATGTCTCCAATTAGGATATTCCTCTATTCCGTGAGGGGAAATACCTCCTGTGACGGACCCCCGTACTCAGGATGAGTATGTCCGCCGCTGTCTTCTTCCTTGCTGAGGAGATATTGGAACCCGCTGATCTGTAGCTCCCAGTTTCCCCAGTCACTAGCCAAGGCTTGAGTGTAGGGTAAACAAACTCTGATTTATTGAGCAACTGCACAAACTTATATACAGCAAGTGATGAAATTAGAATATAATCCCATCACATCCCCCCTCCCCCTCCCAGACCATCGGTCTGCTCAACACCACAGGTGTCCACCTGCTAACGAACAACCTGGCCAGAATGTCATTGTTCTGAGCTCCCTCAGAGAACAATGGGAGATAACGAGGGATGGTGCTGATAGCCTTTCCATAACCAGGTCACACAGCATAATGCACTCAAACATAACTCAACCCCAATACACATTTAACTTATAAACTCATCACCATGTCGTCACACCTCCAATGGGAACACATGCAACAATTAAAATAAAAAATCATCATACTAGAGTAAAAATCATGAAAATCATAGTAAAGCCGTGTGCATCAAACAACTGCTACTTGTCGTCTAATAAAATATTTGTGTCGGGGGTTACAAAACAGGAGTGAGATTCCGGGCCTGCAATTTCATTTTTATATGAAACACCTAACATAAAAACCACTACATTTCTTATATGTGCAGTCCCATATTGCAGTCTGCAATTCACATATCTATAGAAATAT
>NW_017306511.1:80338-110003 GCF_000935625.1 Nanorana parkeri
CCCCCCTGTGGGGAGGAGAGGAGCCTTTTTAAATGTTAGGTCACACACCCACCCCTGGCCAGATATTTAAAGCTTAGACCAGTGGTTGTCAACTAAGGGCCTCATCTGTAACCCCTGATGTCAACAAATGGCCTCACATATTTAGCATACGCAATGCTAGAGGTGTGGTTGGAGTCAAGACACCGGGGCTTTTGGTGAAGCAACAGAAGTCTGCAGTTCTCTGGATATTTTCTTTAGAATCATTTTCTATATAAAAATGTATGTTGCTTCCCTGGAGAAATGTTGGAAGGCTGAATACCCTCTGAGGGGATTGCAGGTTCAACTGTTTTTCATCTGGAGATCATGGTGCTGGGAGAGTTCTTTCTACATAGACCTGCAACCATTTTGGGACTGATATCAACCACTTTTTTTCTTACTGTTTCAGGAATTTTGTAATTATGTTTGTCACTTAAGGCACCGTCACCTTGATGATACAGGGCAAATTAGACCAAGCTTATACGGAGTATGGCAACACAAGTCTTGTTGAAATCAAATCAGCTGCCTTTATTTAACCAGTTCATTAGGATGATTTATTCAGGGGGCACTTTTTAAAAAGGAACCTAAGAGGACCTAAACAGTATTTATTCCGTATGTATTGCCGGGGGAATAATAATATTATTTACAAATTGTGTCGAAGTCTAATTACAGTAAACAGAACCAAAAAAGAAATGATAGCAAAATGCAAACAGAAGGCACATTCATTTGGGGTTTTACTCAACAACAAATGAGATATACTTCCATAACAATCATATTGTATTTACAACCAAATTCAGAAAGTTCAATATACATACCTAATGTTATATCTTTAGCTATAAAATTGTGCATTATTTTCTTGTTGAGAGCCCTGTGCAGTGGCTGTTTTAAATGAAAATCCCTGAACACGGAAATGTATTCCTTTGCTATTAGGATAAGGCACATTGCTTACATAACAGGCAGAGAAAACACATTAGGGAATTTTGATGGAAAGTCCCTAGAGCCATCAAATCCAGCATTTGTGAGCATCTGCAGCAGCAGAAAACACGGAGATCTGTAAGCTGAATACAAATCAAATGGCAGCAAATAATATATGCCAAGCACATGTTTAGATATGACAGAGAGAAATGCCAGGATCAAACGGAATTGCTAGTAAATCAAATTAGAAAAAATATTTAAAGTAACTATCTGTATCTGGATTTCTAATTTCCTTTTAAATAATTAATGACATTGGTATACATACGATTATTACAAATAACAATGGTTTAACAGGTGTTGATAAACCAAACAAACATTAGTACCCTCTACTGGAGATTCAAACAAATTGGCAAGTAAAATTATCTAATATGTATCCCATTCACATAAGCAACATTTCTAAAGATGCATGCACAATTAGCCCCTGAGGTATAGAGAGATCATGTGCATGGCTCTGTCCACTGTCCTAAATGAGTAAGAAGAGCCTTTTGACTTAGTGTGAAATCCTTTACTTGTAGTTCATTAAGGAATGCAGAGTGAAGTATTTCTGAGACGCTGAGTTATGCTGCTGCCATGTGGAGATTGGACATTGGCAAACAAAGGTAAGACAGTCTAGTGTGACCCCCTCCCACCTCCAGCATGCTCCACTTTTATGGAAAGTCAGTAGTAAGAGTGGATCATTAGTACAGGAGTGGAACCAGAGTCCCTTAATGAACTCCAAGAAAATAATTTTATGGTGAAAAATCTTGTTTTCTAAATCACTTATTAAGGGACACAGGATGAAGTAATTGTGAGATGCTGGGACAACCAAAGCAGTCCAACCGAGGGGTGGGCAACACAGCAAATAAAACACTAATGGGCCCACAAGTAGCAAAATAATTAATATGGCTATACACCGATTACAGAGCCGCCTGAAGACCCCTGCAACCAAAGCTGGCAGCAGATGAGGCCTGAACATCCACCTGGAAAAACCTAGCGAACAAAAGACCTGGTGGCAGCCTTGTAAATCTGAGAAATAGATGCCGCGTGCTGAAAAGCTCATGAAGCTTGAATGATAAACTGCTGCATCCACCTAGAAATAGTAGATCGACAAGCAGGCCTCAGAGGTGATGAAAAGAGAGCCAAACTGTCTAAAGGAAGTTGTAGTTAAGAGATAGACTGGAACAGTGTATACCACATTCAGACAATGGAGGGGCATTTCCTTAGGACAGAGAAAATGGTCCTGGCTGAGGCAAAAGCAAGAAACCAACTTGTCTCTGTTCAACACCAGAGAGGGTTAAGGCCCGCCAGCTCAGAAACACTCCTTCCAGAAGTGACGGCACAAGGAAGGCAACCTTGTGAGCAACAATAGACAGGATAATATCCCAAAAAAAGGTTCAAAGGGTGATTTATGTAGAACCAACATAACCAAGTTGAGATCCCACAGTATTAATGGGGAACATACAAGGGCAACAATGTAGGGACACCCTGTAAGAATGTTTCACGAAGGAGTGAGAGGTAAGTGGTCATTAAAAGACAACCGCTAGGCCGAAATGGTACAAAATGATTATCCATGGCAGACTGGAGGAAAAAAAGACAGGATTTGTTCCACTAAGTACTTCCTGGGATGAAATGTCATTGCCTTGCACTATGAAAAATATGCCTTCCAGGTGCAATGGTAGACTTTGTGAGAAGTTGATTTCCTAACCTTCAAGAGCATAGGGATACTCAAATCAGACAGGTCCCTAACCCTCAGGACCTGGGCTTCAGCAGACATTGATCAAGAAACATGGTGGCAAATTGGCCCTGGGGATATAAGGTGGGGATGAGGGCCCATGAATAGTCTGCTAGGAGACTGACTAGATCCGAGTACAACGTCTACCTGGGCAACTTTGGTGTGATAAGAATCACTGAGGTGAGGAGATTAAGGGGGGATATGATCTCCATGTACAAAATGTTCAATGGTGGTAGCAACATTAGCGATAAACTGTTTAAAATTAACTCCATTACAAAAACTAGAGGCCACCATCTAAAATTGGTGGAAAAAAAATTCCAGCACCAGGGGCGAAGGGGGTTCTTCACAATAAGATCAGTTAGGGTCTGGAACTCACTGCCACAGGCTGTGATTTCAGCAAATAATGTGGAATTGTTCAAGAAACTTTTGGACGATTTCTTAAGGGACCGTAATATACAGGGGTACAGGTACTCCTAGAATGAGATCCTAATAGGTTGGACTTGATGGACTAATGTCTTTATTCAACCTCAAATACTATGTAACTATGTAACTGAAATGCCTTCCATTCCAATCCTGCGAAGCAGACAAGGAAGGAGTTTTAAAGGAGGAAAGGTGTAGATCATTCAGAGCATCCACTGTGATAGCTAGAGGATGCCTGGACCTGGAAACAAACTAGTCTAGTTGTTGTTGAACCTGGAAGCCAGGAGGTCCACACCTGTGACAGAGATTTTGAAACACCTTTGAGTGGAAATTTCTTCTCAATTCCAGACATTGTTGACTGAGGAATAATAATAAATCTTTGCTGATAAGTGGCAAATGCAGCCCCCCAGATTTTATTGAACGCTAATGAAAGTGATGTCCAGCTTTACATATTATTAAGATTGTACCAAATGGGTGGTGGGGGGACCCAGAGCTTGGCGGGCACCTGCGTCAGGTGGCTGCATCATGAAAGGGCCTTCTGAGTGGTACAGTGGTGAGACAAGGTTCCTCCCACAATGGTGTTCATCATTGATGTTCATCAATGTCCCTTCTTACTGCCAATTGACAGCAACTTATGGCAGGAGCTCTTCCCCACCAGAAGGTCATAAGAAATGATGCTTGGCCACAGCTGCCCTGATTCCCAGGACTAAATGGTCATCTGATTGCAAAGAAAAAGCTTATTGGATAATGAATGATATACAACATGTTCGTTGTTCTTCTACTCAGTGCAGATAATGTGCTATGCAGCCATGCATTGGTTGCATAACTTTTCTATCTGCTTTGGTGCATTTACGCACCTACAAAAACATATGACCTATGAGAGGTACTCAAGACACTAGGAACTTTTTGGGGTATTGGAGTAGATGAAGGTTATTGCGGTCTACGTCCCTGGTGGGAGGATTTCCCCCATTGCCGGTTTTAATACAGTAATACTAAAGGAGTCATTAGCAGTAATTAAAATACACACAATTACAAATGATTAAAAATACTTTTCTTCACAAATACTACTCAGTTGATTGCCATTTATTCTTAAACTTACTGTAGGTGAAACTTACACTTGCCCAACATAGGCCCCTGAATATCAACTACCGTAGGCACATGGCAAAATGGAGCTATAAACAATTCACTTTCAAATACTTAAAATGCAAATGGAAAACGGATACAAATGAATAAACAAGAAAAAAAGCCAACAAGTGGATTTCTAGAACCTTGTGGAGCTTCCATCCTACCCTTAGAACAGAAAACTCGAATTTGAATATTTATACAGCCAGGAAATCTGTGATTCAGAGTTTGAAATGAAGAAAATGCCAACAGTAGACATCTGTACTCTCCATGCACTGCCTCTGCATTGTACCTGACATTTAAAATGAAAATGTGCCACTTAAAAATAGGATGTTGTCACACAGTCCTTCAGGTGCACAACTGTGTGTGGCTTCAAGGTTTAGTCACAGTGTAATCACTCAAGATGTATCCCACACAGAATTAGGAGCGCATCTTGTTTAAGAGAAGGAAGAGTAATTATCTTAGAGACATTTGTATTATTACAGTGTAGTTGCTGTCTTTATCTTTTGTAAAATGCGAGAAGTACAAAGTCTTCATATTGTTGGTCCCTGAAGGGAACTCACAATATCTGGCATGCAGGGACGTAGACAGACATAACCAGCATTACAGGAAGCTGACTGTATAGCTTAAAGGGCATATAAAAACGAAGATTATTGGGTGGAATTAACATTATTATACAGGATTTATTTAAATTACTTTTAAGATCTTTGTTCACTTTACCCATCACTCATTAAGTCAAATGTTCACGAGTCGTGACACCATGATATGTTTCTTAAAATAAACCTGCCATGATGCAACATAGAGCCTGCCTGGCTTTTATGAACTGGAAATAAAATGTAATCTCTGCAACCAGGATATAGACTACCAACAAATTGTTGTCCCCACTAAAAAGAGATTTGCTGTACTTCCACTTTTTGGAAGAGAAGTGAAGAAAATCCTCCTAACATTCAGAAGTTACTATCAAATTATATTGCCAACAGATCAATTCCTGAACTCTACCACAGTTTTACATTATGAACTTTTTTCCCCCCCACTGCAGCAACTTTATAGTTATTATTCTAACCAAGAAGTTTGTATTTATTAAACCTGAACTTGATCACTATGAAAAAAACGTAACTTTTTGTAGTTTTGTGATCGATTACTGTGCCCACGGCAGGTTTAGCAAAGTGGCACTACATCAATGGGGTGGGTTGCTACTATAAATACTAATGAATCAGGAAAGGAGCTCAGAGAGGGTGTTAATTTACACAGACTGCTTGGCAGCCATTTCAAAAGGGGGCACGGTAGCATTACAACTAGTGGAAAAGCCTGGGACCTCCATTCGTAAGTAGGAGTCGTACGTAACTCAGATGTTCGTAACTCGGGGACTGCCTGTATTTGATCATTGGGACTATTGATACAGTTTTAAGGACATTTATTTTACATGTGTATTTAGTTATAACTATAGGTTATGTTGTATATCAGCACATATACAACCTGACAGATGGTGAGAAGTAACTGTGATTCATACTTGCACAGTCCATATAACTCCAGAGAATGGAATTAGCATAATTCCACACGTACAAAACACTAGGGCTGCAACAACTAATCGACATAATCGATTTTGAAAATAATCGTTAGCTGCAGCTCTACAAAACACTGCATATTATACACATTAACATAACCCAAGGAAGATCTATCACATCTGTTTCAGTTACATATTGTATGTAAACCCAATCTATTATGTCACCACACTCAACTGACCATGCGAGATTTCCTTTTTCTAACATTCTTTCTTAAGCTATTCAAGAAACCTCTATTCCATCCTTCCCACCCACAGTGGTGCACTAAGCTACAAGAACATGGGAAACTCAGGGCGGCTAATTCACTAAAACATAATGGGGGGAATTTATGAACGCGTTTGTGACAAACCTTTTTGTTGCAAAGACCGAAATGTCTTGCTAACGGCAAAGTTTTATCTCTGTTTTGCGCCTTTTTCGAAGTGTTCTTGCGACATATTCATGTTTGCAACTCTCTGCACATGATGTGCAACATTTTGCATAATTTCTCAACTGCACAGCATTTGCATCCAGCGTTTGTGACATTAAAAACCCTCCAATCTGTCGCGCATTCTAGAAGTCCTACTGAGTACTTCTTATAGTATCGCAAAGATAACCAAGCTTCTATCCACATGTCAGCTAAGCTATTCACTTCAGGGCTATTCAACTCAAGGAGGCTCCCTGTAAGCTTGCCACAGTTTAGAGTCAGTTTAGAAGCCAGGGCAATTTTGCGAGAATTCTCCTTATGACGGTAGTTAAGAAACATGAACTAGGATAATAAATCTGTCTCTATATGCACTAGAAATCAGGGATGAAACAGTTGAAAAACCACTGATGCGTGAAATTGATAAATTCCCCCCAATGTATATATATTAAGTTCACTTTAATCCATTTATGCATTTATTAAAATATGAATAACCTGTAATCTGTTGTGCATCGGGAGTCTGTACAACAGACAACGTGCTTACAAAGGGACAAGCAGAGGGATGACAGCAGATTACCACTGCTCCTTCAATGTCCAACCACAGAAAGGGGTGGATGGTTTCTATACCAGACTGCATTCTAAACTACAGCCAATTCTCCAGGTTGCAGGGCGTTGTTTGAGGTCCTTAAAAGAGAACTATAGGGTAAGTGTTTTTCCCCATAGTTCTCTTAAGGGTCACGGGAGGACATATACTAGTGTCCTACCGTGACCCAAAGCTCAGTATATCGCGAGCTACAGCTCGCAGTATACTGGGGCCGCCGCAGCCGGGACGGATCCCGGCATTACTGTCGAGATCCACCCAGCTGCGTGAGTGACCCCTGGCTCTGCCTACCTAGAGGCAGAGCCAGCTGTACCCGCCCCCTCCGCTCTCCGTTCCTCCAGTCAGCGCTGGAGGATCGGAGCGGGGAGGGGGCAATCCCTGCAGGGAGCTGTGACTGACAGTCACAGCTCTCTGCAGGAACATGATCGAGAAGTGAGCGAGCGACGGTATGTGTTTGCTCACTTCCCGATCTACTGAGCCGACGTGTGACAGTTTAATTGTCACACGGCGGCTCAAACTATGAGGATGAGAGATTTTCACTCACCGCATAGTTCTCCTTTAACGCTACACTATCTTTCCAAACTATGGAAAATATGCAACTGAGCCTGCTCTCGGTTTGTGAATTGCTATAGTTCTGTATGGCACACAGACCACAAATGTAAAAAAAAGTCACAAAAAATATTAAATAGTTTAAATATCACTCACTGAAAATACATTGAAGGGAATTTATCAAAACTGGAGGAGACAAAATCTGGAGTAGCTGTGCATGGCAACCAATCAGCTTCCATCGTTCATTTTCAAATCTTAACTGTACAAACTGAAGAGAGTAGCTGATAGTGCTGATAAATTCCCCCAATTTCATTTCCCCCTTTAGAAAAAAATAATGCATATTAGGTTTTAGTGCCTCAAAGTAAAAATTTCTGAGAGCACATTTCAGAATGTGTATATAAAATATATTATAAAAATGCATACTTTACATTCTTTGTTAAAATAGGTTGAAAGTAACAAAGGGAAGTGATGATAATATCACCATGGGAAGTTTACTAAATGATAGCAGCTAATGAAGAATGCATTCTCTAGTAGACATCATTTATTATCAGGTACTCACCACAGGCTGTTTTGTGATATCCACTAGATCTTTAAGGTTGTAATACTGATGCTTTTCAAAAGCAGAAAACAGCATGTCCAGAACCTGCTGCTTGTCCACACGAGCACGCTTGCCGTCATCTTTTTTCTTCTTCTCATACTCAATCTGTATATATAGGAAGATGTATAAGTAATACATAAAAAGACACAAGATTGATCTAAGGAAATTCTAAGACAGAAACAGACAATGAATGTTTTACCAAACTGTGACTTATTTCATAAAGCTGAATGCTTTTTGCTATATTGTCAGGTAAATAAATGCGCTATTCAATTTTAAGTATCAGCAACTCTGGTTAAAGAAAATGTCTCCCTAAAAACTTTTCTTTTTTATTATGTTCCCCCAGGGGACCAACTGCATATAGCACTTGGCCTCGTTCAAATCAATCCTGCCTTTGCCAAGCAGCGTGGTCGGACAGTTTAAGCACCCTTTGTCCGACCACACTGCTAGCAAGGAGATGGAGTTTGGAGGGACAGCAATGGTCTCTGGCAACAGGGGCAGCTCTGGAGACCAGCGCTGCTGGTCATAAGAGAAGTGCTTTTTGTTCAATTAATTTGATTAAATTTACAATCAATCCAGTTAAAGAAAACATGTACAGAGGAAGTACGGAGGCCATCACTGCTAACCTCTGAAAATACTAGTTCCCTGCCAGTCAGCTGCCATGCTCCCCTGAATTGCATGTAGTGTCATGTGAAGTACAGAGCCCATTCCGTGAAGTAGATGAGCCATGAGTAGAGGTCCCCCTGTTGTCCAATGCTTGTTTGTCTCATCCGGGGGAAAATACTAAAATAGATGATGAAGGTATGTGAGGTCAAAGAGCATACCTGTATCTAAAATGACTTGGTCATGAGAAATGATGGGGGTTGCCACTGCTGGTCATTCTTTGATGAAGCTAGTTGCTTGCCTGTGTCTGGCTTTAATCTTTTTGAAGCACAGATCCAGAACAAATACGATATACATGGGTAACAGAATTCCTTATCTCTAGATTCCAGGTCAGATACTCATAAAACATTAAAAGACAAAGCATCAGCATAACAGGCAAGGAACTAACATTCTCAGAAAAAAGAGGTCAGCAAGGGAAGCCCCAATATGCTTCTTAGTTATTTATGTACCGCTGTAATATTCTCTCTCTCTAATGATTCAAAAAAGAAAAAAATACAAAATGTTCTTAGTGGCGGGGACATACCGGTAGAGTGTACGTCTCCCATCACTAAGGGGTTAGAGCAGGGGTCTCAAACTCAATTCACTCGACAATTTTTTTTCTGACATGGGGGCCGCTTGCCAAATTTCATACTTTAAAATAAAATGTAACTATATACTCACAATAAGGCCTCATTCATATATGTAGGTTTAGGTGCGATTAGGGATTCCTGCGTCAGGAACTTGCGTTTTCCTGAAGCAGGAATCACTAATCTGGCTTTTACAAGCAGCCGCTGTTACCCACTGAAGTTAATGATCAGGTGACAGCAGCTGCATGTAAACGCCTCCACACCACATGTAATGGTATGTGATATTACATGCGGTCAGAAAACACTCTCCCTGGATGCACAATCATTGCATCCAGGGAGTGTGATTGATTCCTAACCGAATTTAATCATATCACATATTACATGCGGTGTGCAAGCGTTTACATGGAGCTGCTGTCACCTGATCATTAACTTGAATGGGTGATAGCTGCTGCTTGTAAACACCAGATTAGGGATTCCTACTGCAGAAAAACGCAAGTTACACATAAAAAATACTACCCATGTACATATAAAATAATACCCCCACCCATACACATAAAAAAATAATACCCCTGCACAAATAAAATAATACACCCCCCCACACACACACACACACACACACACACACACACACACAGACAGAGAGAGAGAGAAACTATATCTCAATACAACCCCCAACCCCCTCACCTATATATAAAATAATATAAATTCCCAGTGTCGTCGTCGTCCCCCAATCCAAGTGCAGCACCGAAGCAGCTCTGTGGTCTGCATCCGGTAGAGATGCAAACCGTGTAGCTGCTCCCGCTGGTTTTGGGCCACATAGTACCGACTTGCAGGCCGGTACTTTGAGACCACTGGGTTAGAGAATAACTTGAAATAAACAATCAAATGTGTAGTTTAAATGAGTATTATGTTTGCTGTTTTACCTGCCATAGAAGTTCTAATTCTGCAGTCTTGTGATTTACAAGTCTGCCATATAACACAACCAGACGGATGCGACGATCAGGGTTATTCATAAAAGGGTGAAGAGTTTGGAGAAGGCAGGAGAAGTGACCAATCTAGGACAAGATAGCTGAACTGGAAAAATTCTCCAATTCAGCTCACTTTCCAGTTCAGCTATGTTGTCCTAGATTGGTAACTTCTCCTGCCTCCTCCAAACTCTTCACCCTTTTGTGAATAACCCTGTATATTTTTAGCTTTAGCAAGAAATCTTATGTCACCTCACCTCCAGCCTGATTTGACAATAAATCAGCATTATCCCCTCTGTCTAATTGGCAGAAAAGTGATGGAGAAAAAAAAAGGCTAAACCAGGAAGTAGCAGAATTATCTTTCTGGCTGTGCAGAATGACAGAGATTTGTAGATAAAAGTTGGCAAACTAAATTTCAGTTCCTCTGGCAGATAAAACTGTAAACATATTCAGATTTAGTGGTTTGCCTGGAATTCCAATGTAGTTTTCACCTATGGGCATTTTAAGGTGACAGTTGAGTGAAGATGGACTGTCAGAAAAGATGATCTACAGTTTGCAGGCTGTAAGGCCCTGTAAGAGTTCATCACTACTGGCAATCTTTTCACTCAACTTCTGGGTCCAGTTACTGATCATAAAAAATATCGAAATGTCACCAGCACACCAGTCCTTTTAGGATAGCAAAAGCTTCATTTATTGAAGTTTTTTGTCATATGACCAACAAGCGCTTTCGGAACCGCACAGGGTCCCTTCATCAGGCTTTAGCATCGTCAATGCTAAAGCCTGATGAAGGGACCCTGTGCAGTCCCAAAAGCGCTTGTTGGTCATATGACAAAAAATGACTTATGACATATGACTTGTAGTGGGGGGTGCTCGCAGTGACTGCGAATGGCGCCGCGAATGTCAGCAAAAATATTGAAATGTCACCAGCACACCAGTCCTTTTAGGATCGCAAAAGCTTCATTTCGGGACCGCACAGGTTACCTTCATCAGGCTTTAGCATTGACGATGCTAAAGCCTGATGAAGGTAACCTGTGCGGTCCCGAAATGAAGCTTTTGCGATCCTAAAAGGACTGGTGTGCTGGTGACATTTCGATATTTTTGCTGACATTCGCGGCGCCATTCGCAGTCACTGCGAGCACCCCCCACTACAAGGGACTTATCTGTAAGGAGTGCGACAAGGATAGTACTTATCAGTTACTGATCATGTCTGCAAGTAGCAATTGCTTCGTCCACCTTTAAAGCATTTATTATGACCCCCAATTACATCTCTGCATTAAAAATTCACATTCAAGTCTCAACATGTTTGTGTTTTGATGTATTTTGTCATGTGTTAATACATAACAGATATTGATAAAGAATACTTAAAACCCCATGAGTTTTTAAATATATATTGATAGATGGGGGTTTCCAAGTTCACCCAAAAGTGATATTTCATTGCATTGCAATTTGTCCTGTGATATTTATTGCTTTCTTAAAAGTTCCCCTAATCCCTTTATTAAATCAAATATGTATGTACTGTGAAAAGATCTTTAATTAAACATGATTAGTGTTTTGACATTTTGGCTCCTGAACTTATGTTTGCCAGTACTGTTAGAATTCACTGAATTTGCTGAAAGATATGTAACTCAGGAGACGGGGCTCAGACAATGTGGGTTAAGGACATCGTCTATTAAAATGAACAATAAATGGTTTCCCAAGTGTATTCAAACAATTAGTGTGAAACCCACACAAGAGAACGCTCTGTATTGTGCCGCTTTAAAGAGGGATCCAGCTTATAGCTGATATTTACGGGGAGCACACTGGACACAGAGGGCATTTACAAACTGCAAAGTTCTAAGAGACAAGTATTTGTGAACATGATCATGGGTGGGGGGTGAAGGAGAGCTTTAAAAAGACTGCATATACATATAGCTCATATATAGGGATGCACCGATACCGATACTAGTATCGGTGCCAATACCAAGTATTTGGGTGAGTACTCGTACTCGCCCAAATGCTCCGATACCTAGCACGAGTACTTCCTGTATCAGGAAGCCGGGCAGCGCATCATTACACGCTGCCCGGTTTCCCGATTGGCCAGGAAGCGGCTCCATGCTCTCTCGTCACGAGAGAGCATGGAGCCGACTTCCCGGCCAATCAGAAAGCCGGGTAGCGTGCAATGCCATTCTGATTGGCCGGGCAGCCGGCGTCATGCTCCCTCGTCATCTCATGGATCATAATATTAAGAAAGTGACCTTAAGGCATTAGTTTGTATTGCTTTAGAAAAAATGTGACCTGTCCCTTTAAGAAAAAGTATCGGTAATTGGTATCTGCGAGTACTTGATCAAAAGTATCGGTACTCGTACTCGGTCTTAAAAAAGTGGTATTGGTGCATCCCTACTCGTATACATCCAGAATAGTAATTTCATTCAGTGGTACCAACCCTTTACCATCCACAAAGACATTGTTCAACTAACACTACATTTATTTTTAAGCAAAGCCACCCCAAAATGGATATTCAGGCTTAGGTGGCCGATGGCTACACCTTGCCATCACTACCTACTTAGCTGATGGATTCATCATGGGGAATGGATAGTTCAATGGGACATATAAATGTTTAACCTTAAATTAGTACCAGTCAAGTTGCAAGGTTGCTCAAGCAGTAAGTGAAGACCCTAAGGAGGCCTTTCACCCAATAACAGACATAGGGTGGACTAGGCCATTCAAAAGACAAAACAAGGTTTGCAAGAGAGCACCATAGAAATACAGTACTCTGTAACTAATTTGAGATTTATGTTATTATCCTGCTACATTCTGCAAACAATTTTTTTTAATGGTTTCCTGTGCTGATGAAACAGGGACGGGAAGTAAAATGAAATGAGCAAGCAATTGTCATTAAACGTTTGCAGTGGTTCTAATGTTTCACCATTCAACTATGAATGAAGGACTGTCGACTTGGACATTAGAGGGTGGGAGGATTTCTCTAGCCCGCCCCCTCTAGTGCACAGATAAAAATGCCTGGTGGAGACTGAACTCATTCTTCCGTGATGTGCTGCTGCATGCAAGTGATACCATGTGTATATGCAGTGAAACAAACTAACCAATGCATAATTTAAAGTGTACACTTTTGCAGCTAAATTGGGATAACACATATTTTATGTTATATGTTCCCATTCACATTGCATAACTTAAAAAAAAAAAAAATTAAAAATGCTTCTTACAGTTTAAATTGCTTTTTACCTGCTAAAATTTGGATTAGTATCTTTTTCTTTGTAATGTTAGGAGAGGCTGTGAGGGGTTTGTGTTAACCTTATCTGTGCTTGCCGATTTCAATATAATTTGTAAACTTGATTTGAACGCTACCTGCCCTAACAAAAGGTTAAAGGATTACAACCCTGGTCTGCTGCATTGTATGTTAATGAGAAACACATTCTTGAATGCAGTCTTTCTACAAGGACAGCTCACTGTGAAGGTGCTCACAAAATCTTGGATTTCGTCATTTTGCCTGCTGCAACAAAACATCTAAAAAGGTAAGATTATTTTTTAATATATATATATATATATTTTTTTTTTCAGTATGATGTGTGAAAGGGAACAAAAACACAGAGAGGTTTCCTCAAATTTGACTGCAAAAGTGGGAAAACACTTTAAAGGAGAACTATGGGGTTTAGGCTTTTCCCCATAGTTCTCCTTAGGGTAACGGGAGGACACAAACTAGCGTCCTCCCGTCACCCTAAGCTCAGTATAACGCAAGCTACAGCTCGCGGTATACTGAGACGCCACAGTGTACAGCTCGCGGTATACTGAGATGCCACAGCTGAAGCGGATCCCGACAATTATGTCTGGATCCGCCCAGCTGCGTGATTGACAGCTGGCTCTGCCTATCTAGAGGCAGAGCCAGATTTACCCGCCCCCTCCCCCGTCCGTTCCGCCAGTCAGCGCTGGCGGATCGGAGTGGGGGGAATCCAGCCCTCCCCTGTCACGGCAGAGAGCCGTGACAGGATCGAGAGGTGAGCGAACGCTGGTATGTGTTCGCTCACCTCCCGATCTACTGAGCCGACCTGTGACAGTCTCATTGTCACAGGTCGGCTAGAACTATGAGGTGAGTGAAAAGCACTCACCTCATAGTTCTCCTTTAAGGCTTAAGTTTATCATATCATGCTTTTTACTGAAAACGTTATCTTTTATATTAACCTACAGGATATTTGCATTGCTCAGCACCACTGTTACTATTACATTACAGAGCAGATGGCCCAGATAAAACAAATACAGCCGCTAATTGTAGAAACTGGCAACCACTGCCTGACAGCCAGAAGCAAAGGGAACATCAGATGAGCAAAGCTTCCAATATGAAGATATAACTGCAACAAATAGCCTACTAGAAGACACACTTTAATCAGAAAGTTACTGTGTATAAAAATAATTGTCTCTGTTTAAGAAAAAAAATAGATAACAAAATATTTTATTATTAAAGTCAAAAGGGTTTTAGGGTTCGTTCACATCATAGGCAGTGCGTTCCGGTCAGAAATCAGACTGGAACGCACTGCCCGCATTGCTGCCGGCTACCTTTTTTGCTGGGAAGAGGGGGCGTGGCGGGCCATTGAAGTGAATGGCACCGTAGCCACACCCTGCGGCCGCAATGCGATCACGCGCACGGGAATCGCAAGGCACATTGTGCCTGCAGTGCGTTCTGTTCAAAATAGTGCTTTCCGTGTTTTGAACGCACCGCACGGAACGCACTGCAGTCACAATGTGCCATGCGATTCCCGTGCGGGCGATCGCATTGTGGCCCCTCCTGCCCCGCAAAAAAGGGAGCTGGCCGCAATGCGGGCAGTGCGTTCCAGTCCGATTTGAGACCGGAACACACTGCCTATGGTGTGAACGAACCCTTACGCTATTTTAAATGCTGAACTACCTTACAATGGATGCTGCTTCTTTAAGTTTAAAAGTTTTAGTTTCCTGCAGAATCAGCTGGTCCCCTGAGCACTGGCCCTGATATCCTGTTTTAGGCTGGCTTCTTTCCCTTGCAGGGTCCTATAAAACCACCCTTGTGTGTGCTAGTGAGTTGTGTCTCCATAAACACACAGGGACATCAAGGCAAGCCACTCCCTTTCCCCCGTGCTCCTCTCTCCTTCCTTTTCCAAGTTAGTAGATGGACAGCTGCTGGAGACTGCTCTATCCTGTGTGATCTTATGCTGGACAGGAAGAAATAAATACATGCTGTGCAAAGTATATTTGTTTGACCTGGATTCATTATTGAAAAAAAGGGTTGAGAGTTTACTACTACTTTAATGCAGAGAGCCCATTTATTAGTCGGCACATTCATGTGCACCCTGAAAAGTTCCACTTAACACCGCTTTGTGTTAATCGCATACCAAGTATAAAATACATAATTCTCTTGCAGCCAGTCACAGGTAATTGTTGGTGCGAGCATGAAACTAATAGCATACGGCATAAACAGTACCTCCAAGTCCGGCTAGTAAAAGATATCAGACAACTGTCAGATTGAGTAATGGTAATCTTCCACCAATGTCTATGTCTGCATGGCTTCTATAACTAATACTGCAGAAGACAAACGAAGGAGACAATTCTATTAATCAAATAAAAACATTTAGACTAACGTGGACGGCTTAATTTTATTCCTACTGATCCAAAGAGATAAAGAATGCCAGCAGAACTGTTTGAAATATGCATCACAAAAGGGTGAAACCAAACTTGGCTAATCAACACTATGATTGATACCTAACCAAAGCAAAACTTAGAATATATGTATACTTAAAGAGACCCTGTCACCACCTGTAAGTCTTGAAGGCAGGCAAGGAACCAGTACTTACATAAACTCTGCCTGTTTCAGCAATGTGTCCCTGGTCAGCAGTGATATCTGTACTATAACTACAGAGAAATCAACACTTGTTGGTAAGAGAGCCAATGCATAGCGAACTAGTGCATTTGCCGTAAATGACAAATTAAAAATCATGGGACTTTTGGATAATTTTATTACAATTAATGGAAACCAAGGGATCCGGAGATCTGTTTCCACAGCTTTACCAGATAAAAAGTAATTTTCCCTCCATTAAGGACTTATTTATATCTCTGCTCTGCAGTGCATTAAGGCATATGTGTTATGCTACACATTACGATGCATTGTGTTCAGGCAGGACATTTATCTGAATGGGCTTTCTAACGCACCAAAAGGGTGGAAGCACTATTTTTACCACTGCTGCACATTACAACACATAGTTGTGCTTTACCATGCATTGCTGTGGGCACAATGTGCATTTCTGTGTGGTTCGGTAATGCGCACACACTACCGCAATGCAATTAGGTGAATCAGGCCTAAGTCTAAATTGGCCATAGTTGCCATTGTTTTCATTTTGCCATCCACTGGATCAAGATCAATTATATCTGTCAACCATTACAACTATTTATTTAAAACTTTGATTTAAAGGATTCTTAGCAAGGAAAGTGTTTCTATTCCCTTTACATTTGGCCACTCCCCGCTTTATTATGCCTCTCTATGCTTCCTGATGTCAACGCCGAAAACTCAGTACCTTCACAGCAGGAGAATGCACAAAACATTCATTTTGAATACATCTCTGCACACAAGACTCTACAGCTACACTTTTTTGAAAATGGAAATACATATATGCTGCTTGAAAGAAGATGTTTAAACCACAAAGTGAAAGAAAACTAAGGAGACAATTGGGGGAAATAAAATATGTGAAAACCAATTTAACCTTGCTGACATTCTTTACTTTACATTACTATTGAGAACAAAAACAAATGGGGGGGGGAAAATAAGAATATTTTGGCATGTAAGAGAAAATAAGCCCATCTCAGACAACATGATACTTCTGTGTATTTCAGACAACATGGCAGCAGTTAGGCACAATGCACTTTGATCCCACAATGATGCATATTTTAAACAAAGTACTGTCACAATAGCTTTTCAGAAACATTTGATTCAAAGGGCCTCTTTTCCGGGTCACGCAGGGCCCGTTCATCAGGTTTACACTTTGTCAACCTGATGAAGGGGCCCTGTGTGACCCCGAAACATTTCTGAGACAATGTGATCAATAAATGCACGGGTAACAAGAAGCCCTTTATGTGTGCTGGTGATCTACTGGTTCTCCACTGCGCCATCCATGGTAACACTATAAGCATCACCATGGTCTACAAGGTCACTAAGCTCTATGGAGTACAGGGGGCTCTCGACAACCTTCTTGATGTAAGCTAAAAGAAATCTTGGTTTAGATAAGAATTATTTTTGGTACAACATTAAATAATAGAAGCAAAAAACACAAGTTGCTATGGGAGCTAGATTTGCTCCTAGTGTCGCCAATGCTTTCATGATGAAATGGGAGATGGAAACTATTCTAAATAATACATTTGATGAATAGTATATATGATTTTTTCAACAGTAGTCCATTTTTGACAAAAATCTCAAGATCAAGATAATTAACTCTTTCTTTGATTTGTGAGCACTATATTTTTGTAATTCTCATTAAGAGCATTCAAAACACCATCCAGTTTTTTCTTCGCTTCCCCTCCACAGCATAAAGATGTCATCAATAAATCTTTTATTTTAAGGACACAGATATCCAGATAACTAGCTGCCACCACACCCCATCTGCTTATATAATGTCCCTAGAGGACAATTTTTGAGAATCCACAAACAGATAAAAAAAAAAAAAAAGGATTCTACAGAAGGGTTATACGGAAAGCATTTTACAAGATGAAATGAATAAAGTGTCTGAGGTACCAAGACAAGATGTGGTTGTTGATAGAAGAATAGGGATTAGGCATGAATAGGAGACTTGAACATGGCATTGGTTCTGGATTCTAACATTCAATGTAAAAAGGGTAAGGGAAATAAAAAATGGGGTATCCTCAAATTGGATAAGCAATGGTATATTAGCGGATAAACCTAAAATTGTATATAAAAAGGCCAAATCACTAAGAGATACAAAAGCAGAAGACCTTCATAATGATAGAGGCAAGAATAAAGTAACCTTCTTGGATCTGAAAAGCTATTATTTGTGTAACCAATGTTATGCTTGCAGACATGCAATAATAACCAAAAGAGGAGAAAAAAAAATGTACAATGTTCATACAATGAAAAGATAGACATAAAAGGAGTTCATCTCTTGTGACACAAAAGGGGTAGTGTATCCACGGCAAGGGACTTGTGGACAAAGTACATAAGGCGGACCACAAAAAAACTAGGCACCAGGATAAGGGAGCATATTTATAATATAAAGTGGGTTTAAAAGGCCATGATTTTTCCAAGAATTTCCTTAAGTACCACAACAGGGACCCGAAACATTTAACATTTTGGAGGATTAAACGTGTAGGTAAACACTGAAGGCGTTGCAATAGGAAAAGTCAATAAAGAAGATTTGGCATTTGGAACTTTGGAGTGCTAGTGATTTCTTAATTTTCCCATGGGTTAATTGGCAACGCCATCCGGTTTCATTATTGCACCCCACTCATAACTATTTGGGATTCTATCAAGTCAGAAGTGCAATGGGAAATGGACGCAATAGGAAAAGAGCGCAAGCTAAGAAAGAAACTTACTGGATATATAAGCTAGGTACCGCGACACCCCAGGGGTTAAATGCTGATTTCGATCTGAAATGCTACATTAGTGATAGCTGAGGGTGACCATACACGTTGCAATCTGACCATACAATTTTTGTAGTCATTTTTATATTACTGGGTTTATATAATATGAGCCCCTACCTAGTCTATCCAGTTAATCTGTATGAAATAAGATAGGCCTTTGCATAGTATGGTCACTGGTGGATCTGGGGGAAGTTGTGCAATCAGATTGTAAGTTGTGTAGAGAGCTTTAAGGTGCCCATACACTGTACGATTACCGTACGAGAATTGCGGGAAATCCCGCGATCGTACTATAATCGCAAAGTGTATGGAAGGCGTGCGACCGTTTCTACTGTACGGTCGCACGTCTTCCGTCGAACAAGCAGGCTGGAAAACCCGCTGGGAATCGTAGGATTCTCGGCGAGTTAGTGGCCTGCTTGTTCGACAACTGCCGAACGGGCCGGTGTGCGCACGCCGGTGATAAGCCCGCCCCTCATTACAGTCATCGGAAGGCCGCCCCTCAGGGGGGCGGGTTTGCAATGATCGCAAGTACGATTTGCCTGTCCAAGATGGGCAGATCGTAGGTTTTTTTAATTACTTTACACCCTCGCAAGACAAAAGTCTTGCGAGGGTGGTAAAGGTTATGGCCACCTTTAAACTTATACTTTGGGGTTTTATTATTGTGTACATGTTCCAGATATTGGGATCATGTGTGGTAACATCTCTTTGCTTTATATATGTGTTCTGGAGTGCTAGGTTTAATTTGATGTAAGCTATTTATATTTGTATATGTTTATAGAGTAATTCCCATTCTATGCCCTTTTTTTAATATATTGTGGGTTATACATGTCTTTATCGTGTATACAATTTTATGTATTGGTTTAATAGTATATTGCTGTTTTTGGATGTGTTGGCATGGTTTTAGCGATGCATTGGAGAGGTGTGAGAATTTTTATGTCCAACAGCATTGCAGTTAATTTGTGGGGTATTGGTGTCATGTGGTGGTAATTACTATATATTGTGCTCATTGCTGCATTATCTCCACACTCCAGGCTCAGGGTTGCAGATCGCTACGCCTTGTATCAGCTCTGCCTTCTGGATATATCAAATGCCACTTATGTTTGTCTATATGTATTGCCTTGTTGTATGGACACAATGCACCTTGAATATTTATTAGGGATGCACAGATACAAATTCCGATACTTGGCATTTTCACGAGAACTACCATGGAGCAGCGATTGTAGTTGTGACTGGGCCCTGGCGCTCTCCCACTGTCCTGAATTCATTAGTCTGTATTGATTTAGAAAAACTGTCACATGACAATAAACATTTTAAAAAAGGTATTGGTTCTTGTACAAGTATCAATCTCAGATCTTTTCACTAGCAAGGAGAAAAAGATACAATGGGGGGTTTAACAAAGTTATACGGGCGCACTGGTATGAGTTCAACGCCTAATTTATAAAGTGATCATGACAGTTTTTAAAACAGAAAACTTACGCAGATCCAAGAGCCTGGCAGACAATTCACATGCCTCTCTGTGTATTTGAAGTGAACACACATATAGGCAAGGAAAGCGTCTAACCCTGCATAAACGCCTGGCTGTTAACCCCAGCAATGGGTTTATGTCAAATCTCTATGAACATTTTTATATAATTTTTGTCATTAAATATATTCTATGTTGGGTGACTAAATGGGTTAAGGAAAAAAAAGGTGTTTTTACTAATCTGTCCAGGCATAGCCTGTTAATATGTAAATGGTCCAGACAAGAGACAATAAGATCCACAAACACTTCAGCCAAGACCCTTTATCTTTACAATAGGTGCATGCTCGCTTTTGTCTCTGGCCAAGAGCTTCAAGGGATCCTTGTAGGTAGATAAACAATAAGATTGTCCACCCTTGTTACATACAATCATGACCTAGGGTTAGCCTCTGGACACCTGAGCATGTGAAATTTTTAATACAGTAGTGTCATTAAAGCGGTTGGAAGTCTTAACAAAGAGCAATTGGAAATATCTAATCCCCAGAGAAGGAGTCTAAATTGATTAGATTAAGTATTTGAAGGCCACCAATCGATGGACCTCAATGCTTTCTTATGAACACCACAAATATATATTAATCCAGACTTTGGAGGAAAGTTTTTTTTTTTTAGATCACCAGAATGGGGCCCTCATGTGACAATTAACTGAAAAATATACCCCCGTACTCTCCCATCATGTCTATCGTTTGTCTGATATATATCAAGGTCTGTGTATTGTGCATGCCTAAATCTTTTCTTTATGTTTTGTAGTTAAATAGATTGTTGGTTTACTGTATTTAAGTCTTAATATTAGTATATACCAATACATTTCTGCTATTGTGTTGAGCTAAAAAATCTCATAATTGAATCCTCAGAACCATATATACTTGTATGTGTGTACGCTTATATAGCGGATCATAACTTAAACTAGTAATTTGGGTAACATAATTTTACAAACACCTTACTACTCTGTCGCTCTTAGCTTAGCGAGGAAGCCAGAGCAAGCAGCCCCAGCTCTCCTTGCCATGTCTGGTGCAGACACGCCTTAGAAAACAGAGCAGGTCACACCTAACAAAGTGGTTGCACCCCCTTTATTAATTAGCGACATGACCTGCTTAGTTTTCTCAGTTTAGAAGAGTAAAGCCTGTGCCATGCTTCGTTAATCCCCCCCTATGTGTCTATTTCTCTTCACAAAGAAGAAACAGTACAGGGGAGGGTAATGAAATGTGTGATCACTGTGACTGGCTATCACAGTAATCACATGATCAGGAGCCGATCCTCCAGACTTCTGATCTTTATTCCGAGACCAACAGCTGTTGGCGACAACTTGGTCTAGGTGCTGGAGGTGCGCAATCAAGCGCGCTCCCAGCAAAAAAAAAGAAACCACTGCATATATGTGTGACGCTGTCATAAAGGGGTTAAGGTTTCTTTTTTCCTTATGATTTTGAATTGCATTTGTGCTGATTTATGCGAATGGAATGACCTCATAAATATTTAAATGGATTAAATATTAGCGCCTTGTAAATGTTTTCTATGCTTTCATGGCACACTTCCAAACAACTTCAAAGGAAAATAAGATTTCATATTATCTTGCACACTCGAACTGTACATTATGTTCTTCAGCTCTAGAGTTCTCTATTCAATTGTCTTCCTCAGCTACTTTTTTTGTTAGCATTATAATAAGAAAACAGTTCAAAGAAAGAAAAAAAAAAAGCAATGTGAAACATACTCAAAGTGGGAGAAGAATGGCAGCTAATGGACATGCTTGGCCAGTATAGCAAACCATATATTTTTTTCAGCCATTAAAGGACATTTTTAGGGTTCTTTACATATTTTCATAATGTACCGTATTTATTATGTTCAAAGTTCAACAAGATGCCAAATGTCATTATTCCCCTTTAATTCTTTCATTTGTAAATAAAAATTTTTTTTACATTTTACTTGATCATTAACTGCATACTGCAATACAATAAACTGCTATTATCTAATGAAGTGACAATAACTATACATAATTATGAATGAAGTAGAGAAGTATAATATGGGTCAAAATGTACTTCTGGTAGGTGTAATCACAGTGAATGGAAAACTGCTTGAAGAACAAAAGGGTGTGAAAGAAGGATATAAATTTAAAGCTCATTCAAAGGATCACCCTAACTGTCCCCTCTGCTCTTCCCAGACCTCCTGCTCTCTAGCCCTCTCCTCAAATCCTCCCATTCTAGCCTCCAGGACTTCTCTAGAGTCTCTTTCATCCTTTGGAACTCCTTAACCCAACCTGTCCATCTATCTCCTCTTGTGTCTGCCTTTAGACGATCCCTAAAGACTTATCTCTTCAAGGAAGGCTATTCCGCCTCAACCTAACCACTGAACTATCAGTTTCTCAAACAATTCATCCGCACACAGCTACCACCTCTTATTTCACTTGCCCTTCCCTTTTAGATTGTAAGCTCCCGCGAGTAGGGCCATCCTAACCATCTTGTCTTGACTTGTATTGTAACTGTAATGTTCTCCTTATATTGTAAAGCACTGCGCAAACTGTTGGCGCTATATAAATCCTGTATAATAATAATAATAATAATAATAATAGTATAGCTGTTTTACCTGCCAAAGGATTTGTATTTCTGTCCATTGGGTGCAGAGATTAACACAGGTCTGTAACATCACACAACCCTATCTAGAAGAGGAGGAAACCTGATTTTCTCTGCTGCAGATTAGTAATACTAACATGTCTACCTCTCCCCTCCACATCTTGTGACTAGGTAGTGAAAGCAGAAGCAGCAAACGTATGAGTTCATCTCTCTGTCACTTTGCAGTCTCCTCCTATCTGCATATTCCTTGTACTGCAGCACAACTGATTGATTCCTTATATGGCTTTTCTGCTTCTCCCTCCCTGAATCTGAGCTCTACTGCACATCAATTGCAAGAGCTTGATACCAAGTCAAGCTGACCCTAGATTGAACAGAAGGATGGTGTGAATGGTAGAGAAATAGCCAAAGATACACAAACTGAACTCCAAGGTACATCAGTACATTGCATCTGTAATTCTGAAGCAAATCATACTGCCTAGTGCCATAAACCTCTGTGCCAGTTGCAGGTCATGGGTCCTCCAGTTGGATAATGACTCAAAACAAAAACAAAATAATTGACTATTCTGAAGTGGTCCTCTATGAACCCTGATGTGAATCCTATTGAACATGTATGGAAAGAACTGAAACAAGCAGTCTGGAGAAGGTACTCTTCAAATCTGAAACAGCTGGAGCAATTTAGGTGGATCAGACTACATTTGGCAGGTACAGAAGGCCGAGCACCACATTAATCACTTGTTTGCAGCGATTGTCTCTAAAGGTTGTGAAAGTTTAGGCCAGCAATACACCAGAAGAATTTAAATAGAAAAAAAAATGTTTTCGGACCTGGCTCAACAAAAGCCAGATTTGAAAACTGAAGAGCGGCTGAAAATGTATGTTTTTAAATTTTTGCGCCAAGCAACCGGTCTCCTCCTCCTAGCAACCTCAGGCCTGTGAACAAAATGTAGGATTCAGGAGTGTCCTAGCTGGATATGGAGACATTCATTCACCTGGTGAGGGCCCCCAAGAACCTCTACAACCTCATTGATGTCCATTACAATAACCTTGAGGAGATGCAGAGGACCTAGAATGTAACTGGGCATGATGTTTTCCTGGATTATGAGCTTCGATAGCACATGAAACCACAGCACCACACACACAGAAAAATCAAGAACTAGACAGGATGACAAAAATATATGATGCCACAGATGATGCACTGGCCAAAACAACAACATCTGAAGCTTGAAAACGCATGAAAAGTGCTTCACAAATGTGCAAAAAAACAACTTCGGAAGCACCTGAAACCACTTCATGCTGAAGTTTGAATTTAACGTTTAAGCATTGTTTATCCTTAAAAAAAAATATGTATTACTTTGTTATCTTAAATTATGACAAAGTATTGCTGAATAAATAGCCTATAGCAGAAATCTAAAAATGTTTTTGGTCCAATAAGGTGTACAGGTGTAAGATCTGAAGTAAAGGGATACAACTTAGGGAAATATGCATGTATTGTACTTCATATATTTATTTTGCCCTTACATACACTTTAATCTATCTTCTGTTCTGGAAAAGAAGAGTGCTGGCCTAGAGACTATTAAAGGCTAAAGAAAAACAGAATGTACAGTTCATGGGCACTTAGCAAGGCACTGCAAAAGCAAGTGACTAAGCATGCTGTATTATCCCGTGTCCTTAACATGCCAATATAGAGCAATGGAAAACAAAGGAGAGGCAAGGTCAATTGGTAAAATATTTACTCTCTCTGTATGTCATGGTGACCACTGTCTCGGGCACACAAAGTAAAGGAAAATATAAAATTCTAAAATTGTCAAAAGAGCAGAGAGGTGAACCCTCTCGCTTTGTAGAGATTTCTTCCTAAATTTCTGGTTGTGCCTCTGGCATAAGAAGTAAAGGACAATATGTCCAACAGGACACAGAGAGCAGAAAAACCCTTTCCTACTCGATACAAGTCTAGAAATAGAAAGACGTTATAGCGTTGCATAGACTTTAGGTTAGGCATGTCCCAATGCCATTTTTTCAAAACCAAGTACTTTCCCTCAGTTACTTGCCGATACCGATTACCGATACTTTTTCTTAACGGGACATGTGACATTTTTTCCTAATACAATACAAATTATTTAAGGCAGTTTCTTTATAACTCAAACCATGATTATTCAGCAATGGACAATGGCAAACCGCCATAGAGGACTACCGATTGCATCAATCCATGATTATACAGCAATTATACAGGGCTCTGCGGGCAGGGCTTACCAGGGCTTGTATTGGCTCTGGTGCTGTACTTTCAGTGTGGGGCTGTACTTTTCAGGCCAGGAAGGAAGAGGAGATTGGGGCCAGGCAGTCACTGTCAAAGACAGCTGCATGAGGTTCCCACAAGCGCAGGACCTCAGGCAGCCCATCTGGTTTAAAAATGTAAAGGGCCGGTGTGGGCCTTTAGTATCGGGTCATTTTCATGAGTACAAGTACACGTGAAAATGCCCTGTATCGGCTCTGATACCGATATTAATATACTTTAAGTGGTACCACTATATTAACTTCTATGCTTGTGTTGCAGGAAGCCTTTTACCTACAGCTGCTTGCCACCAATCTTTAAAGCCAAAGTGTAGTGTGCACATATAATACCTTAAAAAGTTAGTAAATATATACTTGCAAACCATCACCACCCACTTTTTAATGCAGAAGACCACAACACATGGCAATCACATTGTAGTGTGCTGCAATGTAGGCGAGTTGTCCTCTAATGTAATCTTTCAAAATAAGTGGCACTATGTGTTTTACTGCACACTGCCATGACAGTGTGAAGAGGACCCTAATGTTGGTAGTAATCTGAATGGCTAGCAATGAAGAGTATTAACATAAGTCCGTTGATTTTTATCTGTAAGAATTTATTAACGGACAAGAACAAAAAGGCAATGATGGCTATAAATGACTACAGTTAATCCTCATTAGAATTTTCACATGCTGCTTTAATCGTGTGGGATTTATAAATTAATCTTCACACATCCCTCTCAGACAAAATAGGAATAAATATTAATGAGCAATGATTACAATGATTACAATGATGTAGATTTGCCACATGCCAAATTCTTTTGCTTTGAACGGGTGACCAACTGTGCACACATTCCTTCCGCTACTGCATGTCAAGTTTCCCCAAAATTGAAAACAACTTTATTATTCTATGAATCAAAAATGAAGATTATTTTCACAAGATCCTGTTCCATCAGAGGATTCCACTTTCCCCTGTATCTGGCAAAACATTTCACATCCAAGCAAAAAGTGCACAGGCAAAATATAACTTTTTGTGTAAGTCGTTAGTGCAGCATTAACACAAGAATGCAGCAGGTTGAAAGAGAACCCGTAACAATTGGGTTTATGTAGGATGTTATTTATTCAACCTTATCCATCTTTCTTGTCATTCAGATGATAGCTGCATGTGTATTAGATACGGTATCTTACAATATTTATATAGTGGCGTATTGGTTAGCGTTTATGCCCTGCAGTACTGAGATCCCCGGTTCAAATTCCGGTCAAGGAGTTTGCATGTTCCCACTGTGCTTGCGTGGGTTTCCTCTGGGTACTCTGGTATCCTCCCACACTCCAAAGGCATGCTGGTAGATTAATTGGCTCCCGTCTAAATTGGCCCTGTATGTATGGATGCGAGATAGGAACTTTAGACTGTAAGCTCCTTGAGGGCAGAGACCGATGTCAATGTGCAGTATGTAAAGCGCTGCATAAAATTGTCAGAGTTATATAAAAATTTGCAATAAATATTCTTAAGGCCTCAATCACACTCGTGAATGGGGCTGATTATAGGAGTCTCTCGAATTCCTTGTACAATCTTCTGCAGGCATGATGTGCTGTACAATACAATGACAACTGACACTGCCCATAGCTGTTCGGAGGCCAATCGCCTAGCATGTGGCAGCTGTCATTGTATTATACAGCGCCTCCCACCCGCAGATCACATGAATCTCACAGAGGAATTTGTGAAACTTGTGATCAGCCTCATTTGCGAGTATGAACGGGGCGCAAAAAAGCAGTAAATTAAATTATTTTAAATAGGCCTTTTTCTAGCAATTTGGTAGCATGAATGCTGTTTCATTGCCTGCACTGTGCTTAAAGCAAACCTTTCAAGAAAGGATTAGGACGACTGACACTATTAGCCTATTAAAGAAAAAAAACATTTGTTAGCAGGCTGAATGCTGACCCCCTGGATTCCATACTTCGATTTACTGGCCCAAAACAAGCTCTGATCAGGAACATTGGAGTGGAGTTAGGATTCCTTATCTGCATACTTTTTGGGTCATCCAACTAAAGTACTCAAAGTACTAAAGCCATATCCTTGTTTCGGTCATGACAGTCTTCCTGTAACATTGCAAATCCTTCCCTTAACTACTTCACAATTTCTTATATTTCATTTGCAGCAACATAGATTTTTCTCATGGTCCTGGCACACCCTTAGACAGCTGGAGTGAGATATTCGATCAAAGCAAAGATGAAATCAGGAGAAGGCTAATCTGCAGCAAAGGAAATGTTAAACATGCTGCACAATGTCACCTCTACAGCTCAGCAGACAGTCACAGCTGCAGAATGCTTTACCTAAAAACCCAGTTATTCATCCCATCATTTCCTCACTGCTGGATGGTGGCCAACAAAAAATTCCTGCAATGCTTCTTTGAACAGTCATGTGGAACCCAGCTATGTTGATATTTAAGTGAGGCTCAGGCCGGATGAAATTAAATTGGCAAAACATTCAGCAGGTAGAATTATTTCAGTAAGCGAGTAATGTAGAGATCCAATCTAAATGTTGACGCTCTATAAAAAAAAACACCTATTTCTAATGCAGACTATACATGGACACGGACCTGAATTTTAACTCACTTTTCTGTCAAATACAAGAATCAAATACAAGAATACAAGGTCGTGTCTACACCTTCCTAATGACTTCAATGAACAATGAGGGGAGGGGGGGGATTTATAAAAAAAATGGAGCAGACAAAAACTGGAGCAGCTGTGCATGGCAGCCAATCAGCGTCTCTCTTCAGTTTGTTCAGTTAAGATTTTAAAATGAAAAAGAGATTAGCTGATTGGTTGTCATGCACCGCTGCTCCAGTTTTTGTCTGCTCCAGTTTTGATAAATTCCCCTCTGTGTTTTTAATGAAAATACTAAGCCTGCTTGTTTTGACCTCAAGTAGTTGTAATAAAGTGAAGGTGGACACTAAACCTGATCACTAAATAAAAAAAAAATTCTATACCAGTGCTGATTGGCATGACTAAAACCAATTGTATTATTTGCCTTCACCTACATATTGCTGACAAATGCACACCAAGCACATCAACATATCCATCTTTAACTCTTGTAAATTCACTGCAGTAGGGCATTCTATGGGAGGCCATTTATAAAATCCTTGGGGAAAACGTATTTGCATGCAGTCTTTGTTGTGCAACTAAAACAGATCATCATTTTTTCACCAAGTTTGCCACTTCAACTCTTTATCAGGCTGCATAAGACCCAAGTGGAAATGCCATGAGGTCTCCAGTAATTACCTCAAAATTGCTGGTAGGTATGGCTTTTTGGCAGAGGAAACATGGCTTTTTGGCAGAGGAAACATGCAAAGTCCCTTCTGCCAAAAATGTCTTCCTCTTTCCCCAAGCAATTTTTTTTATGTTCTGTGCACGATGAACAAACTAAGCTCACTCATGGCATCTCTAAGATGCTGCGAGTGGGCCTGATGCCACTGTGGATGTGACTCCTGCGTATATGTATAGGAGTTACATCATCAGTGGCCACCCAATAGCCAACAGAATGACTGGGAACTGGCGGGAGTGGAAGAGGGGGGCAGAAGATTCATTGCACAAGGCTAGAAAAGAGCACATTTGTAAATGTGTCATAATGTGCAAGTATGCAAATTATGGCAAAAACCCCACCCATCACCAGAGGTGTATCTACCGGAAAGCAAACTAGGCATTTGCCTTAGGCGGCACTTTCCAGGGGGATGGCAAAGACTGACACCGCTAAACCAGAGCGGCAGAGCCTCACCAGCCATTAAGAGACACACGAAAAAAATATCCTTTCCCAAATCCCCCGACAAGCTCAGCCCCCTCTTCGACATTGGCAGAAGTGATGCAGCGTGTGACTGATACTACAGCTTCCGACAGGATAAGCAAAATGTGCAGCGGGCTTCCCTCGCTACACATCACAATCTGTCAGAAGCTGTATACAGCGTGTGCACTGTATCCAGCAACTGACAGATTACCCAAAATGTCTTAAACAGGAAGGGGTGGGGCAAATTTAGATTAGGGGTGCATGAGTTTAGTTTTGCCTAGGGTAGCACAAAACCAAAATACAACACTGCCCACCACACAGCAGTTTACTACCGCTTTAAATGACAGGTAGATGTGTCTGATCGCTTTTTGTGGTACATTTAGAAAGCATTTGCTGCCATAATAAAATAGGAAGACCCATATCAATATCTCCTCATTGGCTTAATTCTTGCAGCCAAGCCTCTCCATTACTACTACACCTTTGAGTACAGAATGCTATCCAGTTCCCTGTATAACACAAAGTTATAAACTGAGTGAGTTGTTGCACAAGCGCAAACAACTAAAAACGGCTAAAAGTGGGAGAAAATACAAAAATATCCTATATTAGTTGCCCAACAAGACTGCAATTCTATATTTGTTTCCAGAACCATTTCAAACCAGTTCTAGAACAATGACTATAAAGCAGTCAATGTTAACTTATACCTTACATGTTCCTGCAACATAAGGCCCCTAAACAATCCAATGGTAAAGTGACATTAAAGTTAAAAAACAATTTGCTTTTTCTGACCACCACCCCACCCACAC
>NW_017306511.1:110041-111079 GCF_000935625.1 Nanorana parkeri
TCTCCTTCTTTCTAGTAGTTTTCAGCTGTCCCTCCCGCGCTGGAGCCGGTCTCTGATCCAGCACTGACTGCTGTGTCTTACTGTCCCACGATGTCTGTGCGGGTGCACACTGCTGGGCTACATGCATTGACTTACACTGTGTCTCTCCTCTTCTCCCGGCCGAAGATCTGTACTTCGCATGCGCCCTCCCCAAAAATGTTCAGATCTTCCAATGAGAGTGTGTGCTGTGGAGACACAGGTAAGTTTAAACCTGTTTGGTAACTTTTTTTCTTATGTTTTTGCATATATCTACTGCTTCCTAGCAGTAGATATATGCAAAGATCTAAGAGTTTTTAAATACCCTTTAAGATAACATGAAGATAGCAAGACATTTAGGGCTGTGTCAAACAATCACGGCTCAAGTTGGAATCATGTTTAAAATATGAGCACTGTGAGGAGAAAATGCTAATCACTGTAATACTAAAAAGAAACCCCTTCATTTAGTGGTAATGGAGGATGGGAAAGAACTGCTGCTCCCTGTTCAGCAAGGGATGGGAAAGAACTGCTGCTCCCTGTTCAGCAAGGGATGGGAAAGAACTGCTGCTCCCTGTTCAGCAAGAATATTTTTACTAAAATGAAAGCAGTATATTATGTGCATGGGTCGGGCAAATCCCAGGAGCCAGAGCTGGTACCTAAATTGGTAATAGACTGTTCCCTTGTCAGTGGAAATACACAATTCCTCCACTGCTGGAGTGGAGTTAAACATTCATTTGAACATGCTAGCAAATAATACTATAAAAAAATATTGTCCCAGATGTTCCAATACTCTTACCTCCTGAATATTAGTTTTCTCCCCTATTACATCATGGTGTGAATTATGCAATTATGGCAAACAAGGGGGACTTAAAGCAAATTTAAGCCAAAAAAGTAATATACTGCTCAACAGTCCTTCGTTGTGGTGGCTGCATGTAAATAGTCAGCACTGTGCAAGCAGATGGACTTTGTATGTTCTTCAACTGTTTAAAAAGATTACTTTGCACAAAATAAAAACATTATATA
>NW_017306511.1:111156-118551 GCF_000935625.1 Nanorana parkeri
ACAGCTGACTCCTCCCCCCACACCGTGGATGCTGTGAGAGCGAGTCAGGATGGAGAGCGGGTACAAGCAGTCAGCAATCAGTGATCGCTGAGTGTTTGCACACTATTGAGGACAGAGTATGTTTACTGTGTCCGCAATTATGAATGAATGGGTTGTGTGCTACATCATTTCCTGTTCATTCATGATTGTGGACATGGTAGACATACTATCTCCACAAGTTATGAACAGGAAAACTCATAGAGGATTCCTGTTCATTATAACAGGGACTGCAGAAAAGAGACTGAAAAGAATCTCTTTTTCTGATTAAAAGGGAAATATCAGGGGTTTACGTAGCCACCCTCCAGAAGGAAGGACAGTGTCATCACCAATTCAGAGATGATTTGAGGATCTACAGCCGGGTGATACGCAAATAGGATACATTTTTGTTAATAGTTCAGGTACTTGAATGTATTTTTAACATTTAACTCCTGAATTTAGTGTCACTTTAACATCAACATACAATTGACTAGATATCATGTAAACACTGATTTTTACCTAAAATCATGCAGGGATATCAGAAGTCTTAGTATAGATTTACTTTGCCAAAACATGCTTGCCACAAAATTATTATACACATGACACAGCCTTTATGTAGTGTGGTACCAAGTAAAGCCATTAAATACGCAGTCACAGAGCTCATCTGTAAACTTCAGAAAAGTCATAGAGCTGCTGGCATACACTCCAGTGTATTGAGGCCACTGTCTGTCTGATCTCATTATGCTCATCCTGTATAAGCTAATTCTAAGGCAAGCAGGAGGCAGTTTTTGCAGGCTATGGGGCAATATGTGACTATCTGTATTGTCAAAATGCATTATAGTCATTGAAAAGCATACAGTACTCACATTATTTTCAAAAATTGCATACTGCAGAGAACATATGTATTTGTTCTAATAAAGAGCTAAAATAAAGCAATTGTCTGCATCTACCTATACTATAGTTGATCCATTTACAGTCATGCCGTCAGAGAAAATGTCACATGATTTTACACCCCCTAAAGCTGATATGAGGAAGGAGATAATTTCTCTCCTGCTCACCTTTTAGGTTTAACCACATCACTTACTATGCTAGTCTGCACCACCTTCCTCAGTAATTTACAGCTCAGCTTTGTGAGCTGTGGAGGAACCCAACAATGAAATAACAGAGCAGTATAGTGCAGGTTCATCTCCTTGCACATCACATTTCTATGCTGGATAAATAGCAATAAAGGTGGGTGAACTTTATTATAGTTGATATTCTTGTTTAAATGCATCTGAGAAAGAGCAAGAAATAATACAAAAAACTCACACTCTAATATTATACTGACAGCGACGATCAAAACCAAGAGAATGAACCAGAGCCTCCTCATCAAAAAGTCGATCATCAGGATGGAGGAATTACAAAAATACTACAATTCTAATTCAAATCACTATGATTTACACCTGAAAGGGTTAAAATATGTTAAAAGGCTGTGTGTTTTTGTCATACTTTTGACACTATGTGTTGATCGGGGAACACCTATATCTGATTTTTGGGGTCTGGGATCTTCACTGAAGTGTACTTCCCTTTTGCCACAACTTTGGTCCAATGTGCTGATAGGCTAGGGAACATCTACAGCCATGGACAAAAATATTAGCATCCCAGTATTTCTGCCAGATAATGCACCACTTTGTGCAGAAAATTGTTGCAATTACAAATGTTTAGGCATTCTCATGTTTATGTCTTTTGTCTGTATTGGTATGACACAAAAAAGTGGAGAGAAGAAAAAAAAAAAAAGACAAATATGACACAATCCACGCAAAACTCCAAAGATGGACTGGACAAAATAATTGCAACAAATTTTCTGAGCGAAGTGGTGCATTATCTGACGGAAATGCAGAAAAAAAAACTTCTATATTTAAACGCCATAAAATCTAACATACTCCTAAAAAGCATATCGATCTAGAAGTTAGTACACGTACTTATTGAAAATGTCCATAGGATGTAGTTTCTAAATGCACTGACACAATTTCACTCAGCCCTATGAATATGCACTTCCTTGTGTCACCACTCTAAGCCTGCTGTCTGAACTCAACCTCTGATCTTCCCACAATGTAACATCATTGCTTGCAGGAAGAAATGCATGCTGGGCTACATAGTCTTGAGAAATTAATATTGTATCGCATCAAGCAGAAGGGAAAGAGATGCAAAGCACACTGGGAATCCGGGAAGTTGTTGAAAGTGATGGGCAGACGGAAGGCAGCTCTCACTACATAACAGGGATTTTTGCTTTGATTGCATTATCAAAAACAACTAAAATATGTATTCCTATTACAATGCTGATGTTATAACAAAATTGTACAGGTGAAACTCGATTAGAATATCGTGCAAAAGTAATTGCAGTAAGTGCTGCAAAAGGGGCCCAAACCAAGTCCTGAGTACATATGCATGCTTGTACTTTTCAGAGGTCCGATATTGTTCTATGTACAATCCTTGTTTTATTGATTGCATGTAATAATCTACTTTTTTGAGGTTATGGATTTGGGGTTCTTGGGGTTTTCATGAGCTGTAAGCCATAATCATCACAATTATGACAAATCACGGCTTGAATTATCTTGCTTTGCATGTAATGAGTCTATCTCGTATATTAGTTTCACCTTTTAAGTTGCATTAGTGAAATAAATGAACTTTGCACGATATTCTAATTATTCGAGTTTCACCTGTATATGCTGGTACTTGAGAACTCCATTAAAGGAGAACTATGGGGTCAGGGCTTTTCCCCATAGCTCTCCTAAAGGTCATGGGAAAACACAAACTAGCGTTCTCCCGTGACCCAAAGCTCAGTATACTGCGAGCTACAGCTCGCCGAGACGCCGCAGCCGGGACGGATCCCGACAATACTGTCTGGATCCACCCAGCTGCGGGATTGACATCTGGCTCTACCTATCCAGAGGCTGAGCCAGCTGTGCCCGCCCCCTCCCCCGTCTGCTTCGGCAGTCAGCGCTGGAGGATCGGACAGGGGAGGGGGGAATCCCTGCAGGGAGCCGTGAGTGATAGTCACTCACGGCAAGCCTGATTATGGTTTCATTGTCACAGGTCGGCTCAGATTATGAGGCTGAGTGAAAATCACTTGCCTCATAATTCTCCTTTAAGTCAGAGCTTGCATGTCACATTTTATATAGCACAAATCAGAGTGCAACAAAGTGACAAAATTATGCATGGAGTTTTCCTCCATACATCATTTATGTCTTTCATGCACTGGAACCTCCATCAGTTCAGTGGCAGGACTGTGGTAAGTTACATAATTTTTTCATCAAAATGACAGCTGGAGAAGGTATGTTTTCAGCATCTGATCATCCCTACAGTACCCATCCTTGTGTAGACTGCTTAAGATAGTCCACAATTTTAGACTGCTCCTCACTGGTCTTTTAGGCCAAAACAATAGTAGCAAGACAGTCACGCCACAATCATTACTATCCACAATGCCCCAAGTGTATTGATACCCAAAAGTCAAGACTACGAAGTGACATGAAAGAGACAGAGCATAACAAAAAAACACCACAAATCCTGATACCGCCCAAAAGGTTGGCAATATTTCCATAGCGCTAAGACACAAAAAAAAGAGTTACTTACATTATACTGATGATTGGACACTGGCTTGTAATTAGTTGTTATAGCTTTCTCAATTTGCTGTGATTGTCTCTTCGGTTTTGAGGATTCTTCAATCTGCCGTCTAAAAGAAAACATTTTGTTAGCTCACAAAAATCACAAAACTAATTCTGCAGATTAATCATAATTTAAAATGTCATCAAAAAATTAGTAGATAATGAGCTGCTATTGGGTATTCCCATTATGTGACTCTGTGAATTAGAGCGTGACGAGGAAGCATGGAGCCAGCTTACCGGCCAACATGTAATGACTCGCTGCCCGGCTTCCAGATACCGGAAGCTCAAGTATCGGGCTAGGTATCGGAGCATTTGGGCGAGTACGAATACTCGCCCAAATACTCGGCATCAGCACCGATACTAGTATCGGTGCATCCCTACTACTACGCCTTACCCTCCAACAGCAATTATACCCAACAAAGTTGGGCTTAAGTTGGACAGCAAATACTCTCCTTGGGTAAATATTGGTTACAATAACCTATTAAAACTGAAAATTTCAAGCAAGCCTGATTATGGTTCCCCTTTAAACTAAATACATTGTGATAACCTGTTCAGAATTTAAACTGTTAATACCTTTGGCGCTCAAATAACATCCTTGCGAGCCTAAAGCGCTCTAGGCCTATGAATCTACTACAATGTACTAGATGCATTACGACACACAGAGTAATGTTGGGCATATAGTGTACGAAGCATATGACAAGGTAGCAGAGGCATTTGGAGGTCTACAAATCAATTTCAGCATTTCTATGGTATATAGGCCAGGGACACATCTTTCAGCTGCACTAAATATAAAGCGAAAAAAAGGATAAAACTTCACTGTTCCAGATAAAGTATATCATGAGCCAGGAAATGGTTGTGTTTATTAGTCACATCTCACACAAATAAAGTCAGTCAATTTAAATGTAAATATACGATTTTATGTACTGCCAATATCAGTATAGCTCTGGACAGTGGGACAACAACAACAAAACATTGTGATATATAAATCATAATTGTGACTGACAAGCCTGCCCAAAGGAGCTTACAAATCGAAGAACAAGAGGGATTTTTTTTTTTACATTAAAATACATTTTACTCTGATAAACATGAATTGGTAGTTCAGATGCATACCATTATATTGGTGTGAATTCTATAAGGTGCTTTTTAACTACCGCTGATTGAACCTTTCGATAATCGGGGCAGGATGTGGCCGTCGTACGAAAATCGTACGACGGTTCGATCATCGGACGAAAAGTTTCGTCCGATATTCGTAAGGTGTATGGGCAGCTTTAGAGTAGGCCTTGGTAGCCTTTATCTTATGGCATCATTCTTTTAACAGAATCTGTCCTCGAAAAAGTGCATATAAACGATTTGTGGGAAACAGCTGGACATTGTTACCATCATTAACTCCTTCATCATAAAATTGGGATTTAGTCATTATAGCTGGAGGATCAAATCTATACTCGGCGGGAAACCATTGCCCATACCAAAAAAAAAAAAAAAAGGATGCATGAAAAAGGGGGAAAATCGCTATGCCAATATATATCACAAAGATTTATTGATTAAACATGCACATAAACGAGGTCACAAGCTGGAAATCTCTGAGAGAAACAAAGGCGAAAGACTGTCAAAGAAATAAACTTGAGCTGCTAATTTGGCGCTGCTAATGATAGGCTGCCTGTATTTGCACACGGCTCTTTATGAGAACGCAGGTAAGCATAAAATATAGAAAATGTGAATTAATAGAGGCAGATTAACTTGGAGTTTAAAATAATGGATTTCACATTTTGCATTTTAATCAACACTTTCTATGATAATTATATTCATGCTAAAGTGGAATACAGATGCAATGTTACAATCTGAAATATTCTGAACATTCAAAATAATAAAACTGCTATCACATGAGAAACAAAAATCTGATGTCTGTAAAGATGTACAGACATTGTTCCCCCTGTAGCAGATGCTTGTGCCACTAGATCTATCAGATTTAACAAACACTGTTCCTTCTGCAGTGAAATCGCACAGACATGTAGTTTTGAATGGAGTTTAAAGGCCAAGAGAACCCTCACTATTACTACTACAGTAGTACCTCGGTTCACAAACGCTTCTGTTCGAGAACAATTCGGTTCGCGAACAGGAAGTTCGGCAAAATTTTGCTTCCGTTCGCGAACTCCGCATCGGGTGACCAACACAACTGCAGCCATCTTTCCTGCTCTGACACATGGTTGTGGCTTCCTCTAGTCGAGATCGCAGTCTGATCACAGTTTGATTTGGTTTGCGACCAGAATCGTGGAAGGAATTAAGTTCGTGAACCGAGGTACCACTGTACTTATTTTTACTGCTAAGCGGGTTAAACTACCCTGTGCTAAAAGCAAGTTGGACCCCTGCTCTAAGACACAGGCAGCAGCTTACCTCTCAGGGAATGAATACTGTTGATTAGAGCAGTGTTTGAGGAGAGGGGTAATGTCAGAACCCTGTGGTGCTGGTTTGTTTGTGGGTGCCGTGGTCCGAGTCGTCTATGTTTTGCCAGCACATATGCCGCAGAGAAAAAACCCCCAAAAGAGCCCTATATTGTTAAGTTTTTTTACTGTTCCGTAATAAATAGCAGAGAAGACGGCAGAATAGCTGGTAGACAGAAAATGTCACCATCCCGCATTGGACCTGTCTGACTCAAATGCTATGACATAATTCTATGACACAAAAATTGCATATTTTACCTCATAGTGTAAAATCACTACAACTAAGGGAGCATGGTCCACTGCAGGTTTATGTGTAAAAACTACCGCTTAGTAAGTGATGCAGTTGTTACAGACCCATTTATAGAATATTATAGATTTTACATTGTCAACTATGTCTTATTCTTCTTATTCAAATAGATGGAACAAATGGCTGAAAATATTTGTTGTTTTTCCACTCCAATGGCAGCAGCAGATTATCTCACACTGCCAAACCATCATGAACTTTGAACAGGTTCACTCATAATGTCAGTTTGTGAAAGCTGCCTAAGGGATTCCTAGAAAAATATTATTTAGGGGTTATTTTCAAAGTGTACTAAGCACAACGTGCAAAAAGTAGACACTACAAGGTGGAGAACATTACCACGTGTTACAAATATCATATTCACAGTGCCACTGGAACTCACAGAATATCCTTTGCAAATGCCAACTTTTAGAAATTAATTATTTAAATAGGCTTACGCATGTCCGTGGCCCCTCCGTGGCCCCTCCACATTACATGGCCAATGCTAGACACAGTGTGTGGCAGCTAACGCATCAAGCAATGTCACACAGGGAAGGCAGCAGAGCATTCTTTGTCTCAAAAACGTCATGCAAAAAACATAGTCCAACTTTCAATCATAAATGACAAATCCACCCAAAAAGTCCCTGGGAACAGTTGATAAAATACCTGATCATTATGATCATTTTGAAACTGTGTCTCACTAATGGCCCACACTCATGGGCTTTTTTTCTTTTTGCAGCACTTGATGCCCAGGTGCTTAGCTACAGATGCTGTCAGATACACAGTGTCCTCTAGAGCAATGTTTCTCAACCTTTTTTCAGTCGTGGCATCCTTAAAAAATATTCGAAATCTTGAGGCATTCCAGTCTATAAATGACTAGACCCTTAGCCTAGAAAGGGATCTGGTATGGATTTTAAGGGGGGACCCTACACAAAACAAACAGAAAACAACAGCTCCTTTGCATCAGCTTCCCCGATTTCACATTCCCCCTTCATATTAGAGTCCCCCCCCCCCCTTT
>NW_017306511.1:118666-132038 GCF_000935625.1 Nanorana parkeri
CCCCCCCCCCCCTTTACATCAAAAGCCCACCATTCACATCAGGAGCCCCTCTTCATATCAGAGTCCTCAGTCAGCCCTTCACATGAGAGTCCTCCCTTAAAATCTCTACAATAGGGCTTCCGCTGCAGCAGCGTGGCAGAGTGTGGAACATGGAGCAGGTCTAGACAGAAGCAGACTTCTGTCCTCTTGTGAATGCTGAGGAAGGGTGTGGATGCAACCCATGCCGGATTAGCATCATGCATTTCCATGGTGCTGTGGACGGCTCACCTACATACATGCATTTAAAAGAAACCCTGACAAAGCCAAAAGGCACCCCATTGTGTTGCAGCACCCTGGTTGAGAAATGCTGCTCTTGAAAGCAGAATCTCTGTCAGTACTTGATTCAATTTCTTTCAGAGCTAAAAGCATCTGTTACACGCAGCCATGGGAGCTGTAGAAAATGCCCATGAGTATGATTATGAGCCCTTCCAGATGTCACTTGAAACATCCTAACATGTTTCTCCAAAGAGAGATTAGACAGCCCTAAAAGAGAAGCAGCACGGATCGTTCACAGCTGTTGATCTCAGCAATGGAGAAGTAAAATATAAAGAGCTACAAAGTGGACCTTGCACTACAAGTAAAGTCTGCTTATTCACTTACCCCCCATGCCAAAATGCTGTACAAAAATATAAAATACCTGTGAGTATAAAAAGTTAGAAATATTACCTTCCCCCTGGCTTTTGTACTGCAGGATATAAAAGTCTAGCACAGTGTAGAGGAAGCGTCCTGTGAGATCTGGCCTACCTAGCATTCCCCAAGATCTAGCCAGAAGGACAGTGATGTTACCCTTGCCTAGGCAATATGGGCAGAAGCCAGGGGTAAGGTAAGTATATTAACTAACTGTGTTACCCACAGTTTTTCGTTTTTACATTTTAGTGCAGTGTATTGGCATAGGGGAGGGGATCCTTGATAAAAAGGCAGAGCTTGCATTCTTGCTGCAAGTATGCCTAAAGGAGAACTATGAGGTGAGTGCTTTTCACTCACCTCATAGTTCTAGCCGACTTGTGACAATGAGACTGTCACAGGTCGGCTCAGTAGATCGGGAAGTGAGCGAACACATACCGGTGTTCGCTCACTTCTGGATCCTGTCACGGCCCCCTGCCGTGACGGGGAGGGACTGGATTTCCCCCTCCCCGCTCAGATCCTCCAGCGCTGACTGGCGGAATGGATGGGGGAGGGGGCCAATACAGCTGGCTCTGCCTCTAGATAGGCAGAGCCAGCTGTCACTCACACAGCCGGGCGGATCCAGACATAATTGTCGGGATCCGCTTCAGCTGCGGCGTCTCAGTATACCGCGAGCTGTAGCTCACGGTATACTGAGCTTAGGGCGACGGGAGGACGCTAGTTTGTGTCCCCCCGTTACCCTGAGAACTATGGGGGAAATCCCAAACCCCATAGTTCTCCTTTAAGACAGTTGTCAAGCAGTTTTCGAATGCAGAGAGATATCTATGGGGCCCAAACCGCGCGGCAACCTCCCAAAAATAGCTCCTGCGCCTTTTTGCACGACAGGCTATTTCTACCGTGCAACAAATCTCAAAGGCGTGAACAACTTCCATAGACTTGAATGCAAATCTCTGTTTTGTGCGATATTGCGCAGCTAAATCCGCGCGATACATCGCCCAGGTATGAACCTAGCCTTAATTCGATTCACTCTGGGAGGCAGGGAGGAATGAGGGAAGGAAAATGGAATAGAAAGAAGGAATACTCATATATATATATATATATATATATATTGCATCATGTGATCCATGATGTGTGATCCACCGGCTAAAACACACATTTTAAAGGCTAGCGGAAACACTACAATTATATTTTAAGCTTGAGGCAAAAAAAAAAAAAGCTAAAGCCTTAAAATAATTTAGGGTAGCTGAACATATAAGAAATTACTGCTGTTTTTAATAACAGCAGGACTTGCTTTGCTGTTATTAAAATTGCCTCTCACGCAGGCAGTGGTCTTTTAATGCCGAAATCCCTAATGGCACAAACAGAGCTTGCCAGGCAGTTGCTGCTTCCTCAGCAACATTTTACAAAGATTTACAGTGCTTTATAATCTAGGTACTCAGGGATGAACAAGGGACAATGAGATGCTCTGGGCAAGGACATCAACTTTAAAGCTAGCCAAAACATGCTGAGGATTTAGAGATTTAGAATTCCAAATTTAATTTAGTAGTTCATTTACACTGTCAGCAAACACTCAAAGGAGGAGAAAAAAGCCCCTTCAGTTATATATGTGATGTTGCTAATAAGACAACAAAAAATGTCCTGTAAGACACTGTTACCTATCAGTTATCTTCATTATTCTAATTGCACTAATCAACAGAAAATCTGATTGCCTGCAATTTGATACTGTTTATTACTGATTTTTATACTGCTTCATTAGAGCTAGTGGTCAGGATGGCTGTAACCTAACAGAGTTAAGTTTCTAATCTAGCCATGGAGGCTGCCATTGCCAGAGTTCTTGAACCATTGCTAGTTCAGGAGAAGGAACACCATGTGTAGTACTAAGGCGATATGCAGGATTACTTTTTTATAATTTACTTTTTTTTATAGTTTTTATCTTATTATTGTTTATTTTTTATAATTATTTTCTTATTTTTTACTTTTTAATCACCTTTTTATTTATTTTTTTTAACTTTTTTTTAAAATCAATGTATATTTTTTTCCACCAAACTTTATTGCTATTACACAGGAGATAACAAGCCCCTGTGTGATAGCAAGGTAGACTGCTACTTCCTCCGGCGTCAATCCACGTTAACAGGACGCCGGAGGAAGTATCTGACAGCTGGGGGAGGAGTTGCAGGCCCGTCGCGCCTTGATTGGCCGGCGGCCGCACACTACGGAGCCTGTCGCGACCCCGTTGGGGGTCGAATGACAATTTGCCAGGGGTCACTGGGAGTCTCCCGCTATTAGATAGCGGCTCCCGGCCACCCAGGAGAGAAACACTTTCTCAAGGAAAGGATTAATCTGCTTGATCGAGCAGAGTAAACCTTTCCCTGCGATGTTTTTTTTTTAAAATCTGACATCGGAGCCGCCGTAAGTCAGAAAAAAAAACCCACCACAGGAATGCATAGCTAGATTCCTATTGGCTATTTCACTTTGCAACAGCCAATAGAAAACTAGCTATTGCACCCACCCACTGCTGCTGTCAATCAGCAGAGGGGGACCTGCAGTTCTCCATCAGGTCCCCATCTAGTGATTGACAACAGCAGAGAGCGGGTGCAATAGCTAGTTGGCTATTGCAAAGTGAAATAGCCAATAGGAATTTAACTATGCATTCCAATAGTGATTTTTTTTCTATTCTGACGGCGTACGGCACAATAAGGCTGCGACTGTTTAATAATCAATATGTTCTCTACAGCAGAGCTTACAATCTACATATAAAAGTGGGTTCTAATTAATAATAAAAATGTAAAAAAGGTTGAAGTTTTCCTTTGAAAAATTACTATGATTTTCATTATTTTATTTTTATCCTTTACCTATAAAATGTACATATAAAAATGGGTTGTATATAATAATTTAAAAAAAAGTTTGAGTTTTCTTTTGAAATAAAATTACTATTTATTTTTTTTCAAAAGAAAACTCAAACCTTTTTTTAAAATTATTATTATTATTATTAATAATTACAACCCATTTTTATATGTAGAATTTATATGTAGATAATAAAAACAGTAATTTTTTTCAAAAATAATAGTAATTTTTTCCCAAAAGAAAACAAACCTTTTATTATCATCATAATTATTAATAATAAAAGCTGACACCCTCGGCTTGTGTTATATGGTTTGCCATTTTAGCTGTTACAGCAGTGGTTCTCAACCTGTGGGTCGCTGTGTGATTTCTGCTGTGCTAGGAGAGAGTCCTCCTCAGCCATCTCGTAGCGCAGCAGTGTCAGTTCTCCCACCACGCCACCAGATGTCGCTGCAGCAGCCGCGTCATCCCTAAATTTTATCGTTGAGAGTCACCACAACTTGGCAAATGTTACCGAGGGGTCCCGACCCTAGAAAGGTTGAGAACCACTGGGTTAGAGCCTTGACTGTGATTCACAGATTCAGTTTAATGAAGGATTCCACAAATATAAAAAAGCTACATATAAATATTGTACATTTTTAACTGTTAAATTTCTATCATTCCTTGCACACCAGAAAAAAAAATGTGGCGTACCTAATTAGAGAGGAGAGAGATCATATACAGAAGAGTAACCAATTCAACCCTATTCTGATTACTGGCCCATAATAGGATCATGCTTGCCACAACACATCTCTACATCTTAGGACATCTTTCCCATGGGATTTCTGGTGCTCTGTACCAGAAATGCATGGCCTCATTTTAGAGGGCATCAGATCGCAACAGAACGCATCAAAATGCATGCAAACGCAGTGGACTGCACTGGAAAGCCCAAGTTTAAAAAAAGCGGAAAAATCGCTGTAAAATGCATCGAACTGCAGGTGCGCAGACACACAAAGTTCTGGTGTGAACTAGCCCTAAGTTGTGTCTCGCTACAGAATGGAAAAAACATATATTGCTACAAAATTAATTTCTTTAGCATACTGTAAACGCTAGGATAATTCCCCCTCAAAAAATATATTATGCATTTGCGTGGGAGGGTTTTGTGGCATAGACACTGTCCTTTGGCTGTTGGGAGAGTTCATCAACAGGTCCTCACTGAAGCCTTCCAGGATAATGTCACAACGAAGGGCTGACACAAGTCTAGTCAGCTAAGCAGTGGGGTAAAAATAGAGGAGCTTTCAACAACCGATCACCCTAATCGGAGAAGGCACATTTGGCGATCACGTGGCAGGGGATTAAGGTGAGTTTTTTGGGGGGGCATGGAGGCTTACAAAAAAAAAAAACATGCAGATTGGGTGGGTGCAGGATAGGATTGGATATTGGGTGTTTTGTTTTTTTAACAGGGTTGCTGTGCTGAGGCGTAGCCAGGATAAAACCCTTTATGCTTTTCAAAGGCTGACAGTGCCTTACCCACTGCTGCACTTGAGCGCAGTGCCAATTAAACAAGGGGAGGAAACGAGGAAATCTAATAAACATACTGCGTGCAGCAAGAGTGATTATTTACACAGCAACCTTCATTTTGTCAAGAACACTTTGGCTGCAGAAGAACGTAAAATTGCACAGTGGTTCAAAGATTGAATTGGGTTTACAGTTAAGACTGCTATTTGAGAAAAACATGGATATTCTGACGATAAGGGGTTTAAATTGGGTATTTAAAATAAAGAAAAACATATTTAGAAAGACACAAGCTGAACAAAAATAGCTTTCTTGTTGTTACCATGGTGCTAGAAGGCTTGATAAAGGTTTACCTCATGCTTCCACAGAACAAAACGTTAATTCAAACTGCTAGTTTTCACTATTTTAATCCTGTTTAATTCTCGTTCATAATCTAAAGAATGAGTGAAAGGCACTGCCTGATTTCTGGCAGCGTAATCAGAGAGTTCTTGAACACATTGATATTTAGAGTCTGCGGACACGTGTTGCCTTTCTCTCAGCTCTACCTACATTTTCCACTCACCACTTGCCAAATCTGCGTGGCAGCTGGTCCAGAAGTCAATCATTTGTCCATCCTCGTTTTTGACAGTATTGCTAAATGAGATAATTTTTTCATCCTTTTTATGGATTTCAGTGCTCTCTTCCAGCCTCTTAGCAGCTACTCTATGTTTATGTAAACATTACGCCAGTAGTGGCTACATGACATCATCAGGAAGCCAGTCGTGAGAAATGACAATAGTGGAACATGCCTGCACATTGAGCATCAACTGGGACAAATTGCTGTTACCCAATAGAAAGTGCCTTAAGGACCTTCATGGAAGGGCTAATTTGTATTTTTGTGTGCATGGAAAAAAAAAAGGGTTGGGCTGTATAGACACTTAGGGGTTGATTTACTAACCTTTTAAACACACCACAAACGTGTATACACCTCTGTAGTGTGTTCCCTCCCAGCATGATCTATGGGAGGAATCGAAACACCTTTGTAGTGTGTACACACCCAGCAGGTGTGTTGTTCAAAGCCCTGCAATGAATTGCAAGGTAATGTGGTGTAAATTAGCTCTATGTTATGTTGCTTGCGTTGATGAATGCAGGAATGTAAATGCATGAGCTAACCATTTTTGTCTAAACTGTGAAGCAGCATTATATATGCATCATGTGCATGATTTTTCCATATATGGCATTAGTGGAAATATGCTTTTAGAGACTTTTTGGTTGATAAATACGTTTTGCTGTGTGAAAATCACACACACCTGGTGGGTGTGTGTGTTTAGGTTAGTAAATCAACCCCTTAACATTAAACAAGTCTCTGCAATGCTGATACAAAAAAAGATTACTAATATTAAAGTGATACTAAATTTAAAATGTTTTAAGTTATTTCAAATGCTGATTATATAAGGGTAGTAGGATGTACTTCCACTTTAATACTACTTTAACTCTGTTTAGATACTTGGTTACTCCACTTTTGTTGGAGACAAAAAGTCAATCTTCTTGAAGTTCATGACCTACTTAGCCAAAGTTTGTCTATGTCTATTTAACATTAAACTCAAATAAAATCCTTTATATCATAGAATCCAAAGGCCTGGTTCACACCTAGGAGTTTTTGGGCAGTTGGAAAATCGCTTTTAAATGCCAACACAAGAAATCTCATGATTTTCAATGGCCTTGGTTTACACCTGAGCAGAAAAACGCCAGCAGGAAAAAGCCAAACGCCCAAAAAGGTACATGAGTTTCTTTGGCCAGTTAAAAGTGTGTTTTTGCCCCATAGACTTTGATGTAAATGTCCAAAAATTTAGGGCAAAAGCATGTTGCATATTTTCGTGAGCGGTTTGGTAGGTTTAAATGCGTGTTTCATTGCCCACAATGGTTCATGATCTGCCAGTCAAAAAGCGCACCTTCATGTACAGTGACAGTCAACACTCACTGCAGGGAGACGATTGGGAAGTGAGCGGATCGGCTGCCTGTTTCTGCTCACTTCCCGACCAATAGAGCCGACCTGTGACAGCTTCCTTGTCACAGGTTGGCTTTAACTATGAGGATGAGTGGAAATCAGTCACCTCATAGTTCTCCTTTAAGCATATTGGAAGTGCTTTTTGAGCATGTTGGATTCCATAGTAATATAATGGTGTAATATGGGAAGCCCTTCCTAGCAGTAGGTGTGTAAGTGTGGTCTAGACCTCTGTGGTGTTTTTAGAGTGACAACGTTGTCATTTTTCATGTGGTGGTGTTTTATTGGTTGTCTATTCAATAAAGTTATTTACATTTTGGTACAATAAAAGATTAATTTTTATATACTGCTTTGGCCTATATGCAACCGTCTTATTAACACATCTTCGGCTGTATGACTTTTTGTGAGTATTGTGGGGTAATGGCTTAGCATCCCATTGTGGAAGCGCCATTGCCGATTCGATCTAAAATTAGGCAAGACTCCCAGGAGACTTTTATTATAGTCTAAATTATAAATGGCAGGTTCTGCTTTGCCAGTGATGCCATGTTAATGTAAGTGTGGGCAGAGATAAAATACACCCATTTTATCCAGTTGTTTTTTTTTTTAGCATTATACATAAAAGTATTTTAAATAGTACCTCAGTCTATCTTTGTACTACTCTCCTGGAAATCCCGGGAACAAGAGCATTCAGGATAGGTAACAAAGGAACAGCACCATACATCAATCAGGCTGTACTACATTGCACAGAGAGTGTTATAAATGGAGCTTGCTGATTGGAGGAGAAAGCGGACAGGTTACTTTAACAGTGAGCAACTGTTCCTTCATTGTTCAGATTTATTGGCCATTGAAAGCAACTGACAGTGCTCCTACTTTAGTGGCCTTAGTAGAAAATCAGATCCATAAAAGATTTCTAAAGCCATGAAGACATCTTCCAACATGAAGAGCAGCAAATCCACAAGTTTTATTGTTGTACAGCATATTGTAAATGTCCAGATATAAGGTTTTATATATTGGCCTTCATACATATGAAAATATTACACCATGCAACTAATACAACCAGATTTTATCTAAACCTACTTGTATTACCAACCAAAACCAGCCACTAAGCAAATATTCAGCCTATTAAATTGGCTGCCTGCATTTTCAAATTTGCTGAAAAAAAAAAGACAGTAAACATACCACTATGAATAAATTATGATGCCAAACACAAATCTATTTCCAACTCTGAACATTCTTTATAGATCCCAGGACAATTATGCAACAAAGACCAAAGCATGTGTTTTAAAGTCCTGCACAACATAGACTTCCCCACTTTCTGCAGAACTTGAGCAAATAAATCTCTGGGGATTTAATTAGCAGCACTTCCTGATTCCGCATTATTGTGTTCTTATGCACTGCAATGCTGCCTAACCAGATAAAGATTTGAAAGAAATGTTCTTAGTTATGAGATAGAGAACTCATAGAGCCATAGTGGCTGGCTGACTTGAATAACAAACCATTTTCTAACGATTGTGATTAATATTTTTAATGGACCAGAAAGTGGTAAAATAAAGAGTTTATGCATAGAACATAAGCTATAACACAGGGCAGAATCACATTCTTGCAGGTTTGAGATCCTCCCTGTAGCTTCATCAGGATCCTGCAAGAAGGCTTAGTGACGTCATTGTTCACCCAGTTTTTTTTTAGGTTAGGTTTGCGATTTTAGATTAGGGGCTAATATATAGGGTAAAAGACCTTTCATTAAGCTTTAAAAAGGCCTGCCCAGCAGTAGAACTGTGCCCAGCCATTGGATATTTCAATATTTACATGTACACACTGTATACATGTATATATAGCATCTAGTGCCTTGGTTCTCAAATGCTGGGTCGTGACCCAAAAGTGGGTTGCGGCCCCGTGTTGTCAGAAATCTGTCAATCATTCACATACCATTATTCTACCTTTTACATTTCATCTTTGTGCCCCTGACAGAGGCTTCTCTGCTTTCACTTCCTATCTGTGTGTGAAAGCAATGTGCTTATCTTGCAGTCATGTGCATTGCATTAGTCTTTGCACCGGCCAAATCAACTACGCATTGATTTCATGAATAGGTGTTCCCTCTGCTTTAACATGCCAGTGCTGGATTCATCAACATGTAATACTGCAAGTCCATGTTGGGAGCGAGCAAAGGAGGGTGGCTGCATGGAGTGGGACCATGCAGATTAAAAATGGCTTTGCAGTCCAGGACTGTTAGAAGGGATATCATTTTTTTTAACTTTTCATTAGTGTCACTTTGACAAGTGGCAAATAAGCTTTAAAATACGACCCCGCTGGCCTCTTTATCTATAGCCATTCTGGAACAATTCATCCTCAATCTTCATAACAGAAGCAGCATTCACACCCTGTCTGAGCACTTTTCTTTCTCCCCTTTCCCTGTGCACCTGCTTTGAGTTTACACTGGATCAGGGGCAGAATTCAGCCCCCCAACTTTAGTGAAATTACAAATCCCATCATGCCTCTGGGAGTCATGCCAGAGTCTTGCAGTGCCTAAAGGGATTTGTAGTTGCACCAGAGTTAGGGTCAAAGCTTGCCTAGCCCTACAATACACATTAGAAGGCTGGCAAGCTGTCAAGGCACTGTTAGCAGGGGTAGTTGAGCTATGGTAAGAATGTGAAAATAAAACAGAGAAGCTCCTCAACAGTGACTGCCACTACAGAGGTCACTAAAGTAGGTCTGTTCTGTAAAGAAAGATACATGCCTATCTGAAAAGGTACCAAGCCACACTTAGCCAGGGTAATCAAATCAACCTTTTGTTTTCCACACTCACAATCTCAGGCTTGCTCAGAGAACTGGAAGGGAGACTGTACTTGTTATTACTGTTCTTGGGGAAATTTCCAGGGAACCCCCAACAGCAATAACACATTTATCTCCCAAGTCATATTAGTAGAATTGTTGGCAAGGTGCAGAATACATTACATATTGCATGATCAAACTGCACATGTAGAAGAATTAGTCACCCTGAAAGCATAGGCCTTGTAAACACCGTGGTAAATGATATATAGTAGACATATAAAAGAGCATGCCATATTTTACCACAAAGTGAACAATACTTTGCTGAGCTGCTATGTGCACAAAGCCATTCTGCTCAATTCTCTGTATACAGCACATGAACTCATGGTGGGTGCTCAGCAGGCATAAGGAACATGTGATGAACACATTCTTTTGAAGTCCACGTGTACGAGGCTTGATATTTTATTATATAAACTGGTAAAAGCAAATAAAAACAAACTTTTTTAAAAAATTATTTGACAATTTAAAGCAAAAAAAGGAAAAAGAACTGAATGTAATTCAAATAAACACTGTTGTTTGCTGCCTTATTTTAGTCTTCATTCTTCGGGGTTCTTATTTGTGCTTTTATTAGGGATTTATGTCTACCTGTATGGTAACAGACATTTTGATAACATACATATAGTAATTTAGATACAAATCATAAAGAAAAATAACTTTAGCTCTATTGCAAATCCAGAAAATTGTTTTATTATAGAGCTACGAGGAAGGCAAATAAAAAAAAAAGCCCAAAACATTAAAATGTTGAAAATTTACCAGCATATCGGCCAATATTGCAAACATATCACTTGATCCCGGCATGGGAGAAAGATACAAACAAGCACACTGGGTGCCACAGCTCAGAATCTATGGGCTTTATAATGCAGGCTTTAATTTTAAATGTAATATCCTAAAACGGTGGGCAGTCCCTTTAGAAAAAAAAATTACAGATGGCTACAAAACATAAACATACACGCAAAGCAACTGTTTAAAATAAGAAAGAAAGAAATGCAAAAGTGAAGAAAGTGCTAGGAGTATTCTTCTGATCCAGGGAATAGAAGAAAAAAAAAACTTAAGCATAAACCCAGTTAGAATCTGGACCGTGAGAACTTGGACAACTATTGAACTTTTTAAAAAATCAGTTTTGGGATCAAAGTAAATTTGCTGGCCCCCCACCTCTCTCCAATCTGATGTAAGGGGCCAGTGGCTGGGTACTAATCTAACACCAAAGGCATTTTTAGAAAAGCTTTAAAAAACACGGAGTTCAAACATGGATAACAGAACCTTTAGGCAGCGGTTCATGGTAAAGTGGAAATGAACCTTGTATACGGTGACATTGATTTTGAATGGCACTACAATGCACCTGCACTGCAGCAGGGCCCACCACACAGCAACGTATCTGAAGAAGGGTCAGGTGCATTGGCAACCCATTCAAAGTTAATAGGCTGGTTTAACATAAAACACATTAACATGAGTGCATTTAACACACCAGACAAATACGACCGTGGCCTTAAGGTCCTAGAGAGACAAGAATTATTAAAATATCCCAAGGCATTCCAGACATGTTTACACGCTTTATAAATAATTTCATTTATTATAACTATTTAATGCAAGGTGTCAGCTAACCAGATTTATAAAAATCCAATATAACCAGGTTTATCTGGCTTTTGAAAGGGCTGCTGGTGAGACTGCAGTGTTTTGTGTAATATCACTCATACTACAATGTTATCGTAAGAGAGTGAAGGAACCAGTTCATTTGACTATAATTACAGTGTCTCATTTAGGGCCATTGAGAAGACAAGGCTATCACAAACTCCAAGAACTCAGCCCTCAGCCAGTAGGACAGACTATCCTTGTGCTACAGACATGTAGATGATAGAAAAGAGGTGCAGTTATGCGATGTGGGAAGGACAACAATGAGTCTGTATGATAGATTTCAAGATATTCCTGTTGGTCGAACTTAGGTAAACATAAATGTACCTAAATATTTTACTGGAGGTCTCCAATTACGATGCTACGTCTAAAAAAAACCCAAAAAAACAAGCAACGCATATACCATAATACTCTATATCCTATGACAAAGAGAAGTTTAATAGATCTTTACATTACGTACTAGGATACCCACAGGTATAGATTTAAAAGGGGACATGTCTCACTTGTACAAATGTAATCATTATGTTTTTCCTTCTCTCTACATATTTTTACCTTTTTTAATTCCCCCCCTTTCTTATTTCTGCTTTGTATGGGGTATACTAGCATAAGGACTAATAGAATAGGAAGATTTCTTACCAGACATTAGTACCTAACTTGCATTGGAAAAGCTATCCTCCTGAACAATGTTGTATTTAATACATTAATAAAGGTCTTGGTGTTTTTATAGCGAATTTTGGATAAGGAGTACTGTAGTACATTAGAGCTATAAAGATATGATGGAGGGCCTGTCTGAATAAGGAAAATAAAATAAAAAATAGACTTTAAGATGGAGTATAAACTACAGGCATAAACCCTAAACAAATATGCATTCTATGTGCTATGTTTATAAAAGCTCCCACTGTTAACTCAAACTCCATAACTAAGCTAATTTCTGATTAACACATTTAAAATGTGTTAAAGGGAGGGGACCCAGGGTTTGTTGGAACAATAAAGTTTTGGATGCTTTTTTCTCATGGAAACTTGTGAACACGAATGTGTAGAGGTGGGACACGCCACAATGAGTGACCCAGAAGTGGAATCAGGGATTGCACAATAGTCTCTTGTGATTGCGCTAGTGGTCACCCACAAGGGGAGTTAAAGGACTCCGTTTTTTTGCCGCAGGGATTACCAAGATACCATCAAAACACTAACAAGAACCAGGAGTTACTGCTTATAAACAATCTCCATGAACATTATCGTTCAAATTTATAATGTGGAACTGAGGAGTACAGTCTTTGTAGTCTGTGAATAATACATACGCTAATAAGAATCTTTCAATGTAGGGGTTTAATACTTTTTCTTTTTAAGCTACTTTAAATGCCATCAATAAAGTGTTTAACTTAGAAATTGACTGAAAGCTGACATTTGCTATAAAAATGTGCACCGTGAATAAAGCTTTCGCTGCAATGTAGCAGTCATTAAAAGAGAACTATGAGGCAAGTGTTTTTCCCCATAGTTCACTTTAGGGTCACGGGAGGACATATACTAACCTCCTCCCGTGACCCAAAGCTCAGTGTATCGATGCTGTCAAGATCCACCCAGCTGCGTGAGTGACAGCTGGCTCTGCCTATCTAGAAGCAGAGCCAGCTGTGCCCGCCCCCTCCCCCGTCCGTTCTGCCACTCAGCGCTGGAGGATCGGACAGGGGATCCCCATGGGGGGCCGTGAATAACAGTCACTCTCTCTGCAGGGAGATGATTGAGAAGTGAGCAAGCGACGGTATGTGTTCGCTCACTTCCCCATCTATTGAGCCGACGTGTGACAGTTTAATTGTCACATGTCGGCTCGAACTATGAGGGTGAAGTGATTTTCAGTCACCTCATAGTTCTCCTTTAAGCTTACTGTTGCTTCTTATTGAGTGATATTCAATGTAACCCTGATTGTTACTGCTATAAAGG
>NW_017306511.1:132258-185790 GCF_000935625.1 Nanorana parkeri
AAAATAAAATGTAATGCAAAGTGGCCATCTAGTGTGTGGCCTTCATTTCTTGCGATATCAGGGCACAAGTACAAACATTTACATATTTGTTTTTAGTGTATCGCAAGAATTCCAAAAGCTGTTGACGTTCCAAAGACAACTAATTAACACATGCTTACTTTTCTTTGCAACGGGAGAAAATCTAATTTGCAGTCCAATACCTGATACCTTTGCTCTGAAAGCAAAGAGCAAAACATGGGAAGCTTTCATGGCAGTTGTGCTTTTGTTGAAGTTTCAGATATACTCAGCCACAGCATACTGAGGAGGGGATGTGGCAATGCTCTCAGTTTATGAGTAATTCCACATTCAGGCCTTGTTCACACCAAGCACGGAGCAGGTGCAGAGCAGAGCAGTTGCAGACCGGATCAAAAGTGCGTCCAATGTATTCCAAATTGTATTTTTTGCTCCAGTTCACATCGCAGCGTGCAGTTCCAGAGCAGGTGAAAAAACTGCAGCAGGCCCTATTTTACCTGCTCTGGATCTGCAAACGCATCAAAAACGCATGCAAATGCCTGGAACGCACAGAAAGCCCATGTTAAACGAGAAACATTTTTTTAAAAATGTAGGCAAAAACGCGTCAAGAACGCATCAAAAAGACTAGCGAGCGTGTTCAGAAACCTGACCGGATCTGCTCTGCATTTGGTGTGAACAAGGCCTCACTCCAGATAAACTCCAGCCAAGCAGCTATTTTGTTGCAATACATACATTGAAACATTTTACTTGTACGCCTGCAAAATATATCCATATCCTCATCTTTCACTGCACTAGCAACAAAGTTGGTTGACCAATGATAAGGTATTGCTCTGCTCTCGTCTCCTGTCAGCATGTTCACTGAAGCAGAGCCTAGTGTTGGCAATCCCTGCATGAGTGCTGTTGTACAGGGAAATAAAGGAGGCAGATTTCAACAACAATTCCTGTACTAGTGGTAAATTGATTGAAAGCAACCCTATCAGGCGGTGGGAAATGTTCCAACAACAATGCCCTGTAAAAGAAGTAGGTTTATGTCAACATCTCTGGCAGATCGTAAGAAGAATCTTCGCTCTCTTGAAGAGATCCGGGTGCTGGTAATATTTGACATGTCCGGGGGTGTCAGATAGTGTGCCCCTGCACTGACCTTTGTGGTTCCTCCCGCTGACTTCTATACCATTACAAGACACAGTAGTGATGCAGGGGTTGGGAAGAGAAACCACAGTAGCTAGTGGGAACATGCTAGCCAACACATTTGGTAGCAGCACCTGACACAACCCTAGAGAGTGGAGATTCAACATACCTGCCGACCAGACAGGTAAAAAAAAAACACCTGCTTTTACAGGGTATTGTTGTTGGACCATTACCCACCCCCTGACAGAGTCACTTTAAAAAAGGCACGTAAATCATTTTTAATAAACATATCTTTTTTGTATGCATTTTGTATTAATCTGCTGGTGTTCACCTTTAACCCCTTCGTGACGGGAGACGTACAGTGTACGTCCCGTCACAAGACTAAACAGTGTTGTCAAAATGGCAATAGCAGTCAAGTTGTAGATGTGCTAATAAGTGCATGAGAAAGTTTGTGAACCCCAAGGATTAAATGGCACCTAAACTACAGTATAGGTACAGTATAACTACAGTAGTAGGACTGTATATATATTCATTTTACAAATAAACATTTAACGTGTGTGCTGCAGTAAAGTGGAGGTCAGAAGGAGAAAAAAGTGAGAGCTGAGGTGGACTAGGGACTCTCCCATAAATGCAATTTTCCCTGAGGACTTCAACAGCAGATTTGGAGCAGCATTCAGCATCACGGGCAGCAGGAAAAGGGAGTACTCACTCTTATTTTATAGATATGGCTTTATATCAAACGTTTACTATAGCAACAGGGTTGCTTAGATTATCACAACCACCTGTAAGCCATGGCTTACCTTTTCATCTGCATGTAGTGTTCATTGGCTGCTGGCCTGCATTCAGCACGCTGCACCACTATGCCTTCAATAGCAAGTTTATCTACGAGGGAAGAAAAAAGTAGGTCAACAGCATGGCTAAAAAGGTAAACAGAGCAAAGCAAACAAGGTAAAGATCAAAAGGTAGGCCAAAAGTTCAACAGAATTAATTTGCAAAACCTATTGTTTCTTCACAATATTTTAAAATCCCAAATTGGAACTGCTTCAAAAACACACCCGGAAAGCTTCCCAGGTCCTAGAAATATCCACGCTCTTTTACATTAAAACCAAACATACTCAGAAGTAAAGCAATGTACCAAGTTAAATTGTATTGGAGTAGTTTGTACAATGCAATACACAAACTGCATTGGAAACATGGTAATTCTAGTGTAAAGTTTTTAGCTCAGTTAATATTTTCTTTCTACTGACAAAGGCAGCACTAAGGGTAATGGTGGCCCTGCACATGACAGTTTTTAGGCAATTTTAATCACTTAAATTTTCAATCAAAACGGGATTAAACTGATCAAGGAAATACGTGAACATTTTTTGGTGTTTATCATGTTAATAGAAACAGTTGGTTGCATGTTGCCTTGATCATTAGAAACCTGAATGCCTGATCCAGTAAATGTGAATATTTTGTGCAGAATGAATCAGCTATAAATTCTAAAGCTGACCATTCACAAGCAGATAGCCCAAAAAAATGTATGTTTGGTCATAAAAATGTGTACATCCCAATGGAAATTATTTGGTAGCTTCACACTCCTCCTGAACGTCCTGATATTGCAAGACATAACAAATTCAGATGACAGCCAAATATTAGGCCAGAGGCAGGTACTGCGTGGCAGAACTTTCCACAGCACCCGCCTAATAACCATGTGAACAAGCACAACGGAAAGTCAATGGCTACCCACAAAATAAACATCCGGCATAGCTAACTAGATTGTTCTTGAAGGCTAGGTTCACACCTGGACTGCACGACACCCGTCCTGGGGTCGCGCTGTCCTCTACAATGCAGGCAGCAATTGCCGTGTGGCCCCATTGATTTCAATAGGGTGACATCTGAGCGGCAATCACAGAAAAAAGGTACAAGTAACTTTTTTTTGCGATACGCGACCCACGGCTGTTTTAGGCGCGATCATGTGCGGAAGCACAGCAGGAAACCGCGCAATCCGCCCTGCGCGACTGGGGTGCTATTAGAAAATAATGGCACCCACAGCGCGATCGGTTCACACCTTGGCGACTCCTGACTGCGCAGCAATCCATGCGGAATCGTGCACGATTGCTGCGCGGTGACGCCTAGGTGTGAACCTAGCCTAAAGAGCGCCAGTACATATGAAGCTAACTGTATGTAGGCACCATCCAGTGACTGTAAAAGCAGTTACAAACTTCAGCGTACCTCCTGTACTGGTTTGGGAGCCCTAAATGGTACCATGCATTTTTTTTTTTGCTGAAAGTAGAAACTTGACACATAAGAACCCTCCCTTCATATCCGCGACGCTAATTAGTTGACAGCTACCTGCATTGCGGAATGCAACATTTGCAGAAAACCCAGAAGCAGCTACATTGTTAATGATAATTTAAAGCAGTCAGGTAAGCCAGTTACTAGACAGTCAAGCAAATGTGGAAATTATCAATGCGCATTTCAACCAAGACATAATGAAAACCAAAATAATAAGGTCACTGCCAGTGTGACTGTTGGCAAAATGTGATAAGAATATAATAACTTTTGGAACATGTTATTATCTGTTCAGCTGTACCACATTCAGACCGAGCAACCTCAACCCAATTGTTAACCAACATGCAGTGCCAAATAGGACATATATTGTTGCTCAGATGTGCAGCCCAGTAATTCCCAACCGGCGGGCAACAGTTTCCTGTCTGTTACAACAGCTACTGCTCAGCTAATCTCTTGGGACACTGAGCAGGAAAAAAGAACACTAGTAGGGCAAAACAAAAAGAAGCGGAAAAACTAACCTGCTGGGCATGAAGCTGGGGTGATATGCTAAATGCCCCAGCAATTGTTTCTGTTCCTTTAGTACTCTGTACTGTTTTAATGCTTAGTTCACAGAAGGGTCAAGTAACATGACAAAGTAAAAAAAGGCAACAACACAAGTGTTTGGAGGCACACAAACCCAGGAACCTCTATTGAACCACTGGGGCTCCACTGGCACCTCCAAACTGACAGCAGAGCTGGCCTGCGAGGCTATGTGAGATGAGGTGCAAGAATGACAGGCCAGTGATGTTAGTATGTTAACTTTGTACACAGCAAGGTACAGAGATAAAGGTTGGACACCTGGAGCACAGTAACATGTGTAGAGCAGTGGAGATGTGCAATATTGTGCACTTTCTCTGTGAATGTAAGCACATATGTAGTTTGCAGAGGATGAAGAAATCATGCACCTATTGCTAAGTATCCCTAGTGCGGGTCACCCAACATCTGGCACCCACTGACTTGGGCACATTTTATTACCAGTATCCAGTAACTGTGCCTATGATTTCTATGCTTTCCTTCATATCTTTAGTTAGGTAGAAACTGTGATATCCGTTTGGAATGCAACTATATACCATTTTTTTAAATTTAGTGTTGGATAGAGTAGAGAAGGATTAACCCCCCTGCCAGATTATATATCTTTGCTTCCTATGTACTATTGGGGGGAATTTCCCTTCACTTTCTGTTCTGGAGACACGAGATGTTAGAAGAAAACTCACAAAGTGAGCAGAGTTCTCTTCTTAGACAGTTGTCGCTGAAACAGGTGTCCCCATTGGAAGATTTCCCCTTACTTCTTCTGAGACAGCTCTTTTTCTTTTTTACTGTTGGAAGAATTTACTATGCCTTGGTGTTACCAAGTTTGAGAACCACTGGTCTAGACCATCAGCAGAGTCAAAATATTTACATCCGCAAGTCTGAAAAAATAAAAACACGTCCCCAGCTAGGTACATACTTTAGTAAGATTACTCTGAAGGGTAAAAGATTGACATGGAACATTTAAAAGGCGTTATTACAGGGATTGGACGCTGTAAGCATATCAGAAAATAGCAGGTGTCTAACTTGAATATGCAGACCTGTAAAAGAGATCTTTGGTGGTAAATCACAGCAGAGCCTTTAGAGAATTTTGAACACTTGAAAATAATATTTTTAAATTATGCTCAAAGCAGAATTTCATAAATGTAATATATTATGTTTGACGAGGCCAGGAATACATAATTCAAAATGTAGATATAGTTGATTTACTAGAGAACAGCAATAATTTATGGTAGATCTGCAATGACTTCTGTGGAAAAGTTCTCAAATTATAGGATTAGCCAGTACTGTAACCTTACTGACAGAGGAAATAGATTAGAAATAATGAAATCAGAGAAAGACAATTGCATTATAGGACCGCAAAAACAACTTGCATGGCTCTGTAAAAGTGTTTAATGTCTACCCTTTTTTGTCTTAAAAGAGAGAGTAATGTGTGTTAACCCTTTCAATGGCAGACTTAAAAAAAACACATTACATTTTTACAAATTCACTAAGGAAAGCAAAACTAATACACACACACACACACACACTATATATATACAGGCCAGTGATGTTAGTATGTTTGGCTGGTTTTCCTCCTTGACTTTGTACACAGCAAGGTACAGAGATAAAGGTTGGACACCTGGAGCACAGTAACATGTGTAGAGCAGTGGAGATGTGCAATATTGTGCACTTTCTCTGTGAATGTAAGCACATCGGCACAGTACACAGAACTGCACAGTACAATGCAATAAACCCCGCTGCAAACTTTTCCAACATATATGTGACAGAAATACAGCGAGTCACAATAACAAAGCGTACACCATTAAGGGGTCATACTCATGCACATCTGCTAACGTGGTGTACATGATAGTGTTGAGCATGTGACAAAGGCTGTTACATTGGGGGAACTGGCCTTAAGCTGCATCTCAGGATGAACCTACACAGGAGCTCGATCAAGAACCACAAAGAGAATGAATATTGCACCCCAGTAGGACATCACTACAGAAGGATCACTCCATCCACAATCTCAAAATTCAAGTACTGAAAGGGAATTTTAAAAACTCTCATGAAAGGAAAACATTTGAGATGAAAATGGTTCTACATTTCAATGCCATAAAGGAGGGACTTAATGTGGATTCTGGTTTTCGGACACACTACCAGAACTTTTTATGAATCTACGGAACATCACAATATTCATATATGTTGTATATATCTGATCTGTTTAGGGTTTATTTGTTCTGTCTTTTGATTATCAGGTGGCATTTTTTACTCCGAGGTCCAACATTTATGACCCCCCTAACAGCTTTCTCTTGCTTTAACTGACAAACTGTCATGTTGATTAGTATTGCTGAAGAAGAGAGGTTCACTCTCGAAAGCTTGTCTTTTATATATTTTGTTAGTCCAATAAGAAAGGTATCATTGCACACTGCAATACTGCGTTTTTGTTTTACACTTAACAGGGGGTATTGCAAGTGGGCTGCCTAGCTTCCTACAAAAAAACTGTGCGCTAAAAGGTGTCGTCCTTCCCATCTCAAACAATGGGAGGCATAGGAATGTGTCCAGATATGGGAGGTCTACCTTATAAGGAAACTGGCTCTCAGCCAAATGTTTCTCCTTGGTTTCGAATGTTAAATCCTCAGGCAATCTTATTTTAGCTGTCCTCGTCTAAAAGATCTCCTCACTTCACGTCTTTTTTTTTTACAGGTTTTCATAACAGAAAGTAAAGAAGATCTGCTTAAGGAGAATGCAGACATCAAGTACCCCACAATAAATCATACTCACCTGTCCTGGCACCCATTCCTGGAAATCTTTGCTCTGTTTGAGAGCTATGGTCACCTGAAGAATCTTCACTTTAGGCACTTCCAGCAATGTCGAATGCCTGCATTCCCCAAAATGCACTTTGTTCCCTCCACCAGCCCCTTCATCATTACTGCATCCTGTGACATAGAGGGACCGGCAACTAATATATCTAGAAGTGTGAGGGATGTGCAGATTCTTCAGATGGCTCATGCTCTCCAAAACAGCAAAGATTCTGCAACGGGCAGTAGAACAAATGAGTATATCAATTTTCTATTGCAGTGAGCTTCTAATTTATTTTCTAATTTTGTAATCTTCACAACAACGCTTATAAGACCATGTTGGAATGTCAGTCTTCTATATATCGTTTCTGGTCAGCTGCCTCCCACCCGAAGTCAGATAAAAGATTTTCTATTATGCAGCCATATACTTCTGTTTAAGGCTGGGTTCACACATGGGCGTTCCAAATAGGCTAGTTTAAGCCAGTTTTAGCACGTTTTTTTGTTCACTGAAACGCGCATTCGACGTTCGTTTTTTAACCTCGCTGGCAGTATGATTTTTTTTTTCCATTCTTTTTCTAATCTTTTTTTAATAAACTTTTTAAACTTCCCGCCGGTTCCGCCCCCCTGCGACGCGGACGCTCGAGCGTGGCTCAGGGTTACCGCTTTGTTAACCCCGAGCCACACTCGGAAATACCAATGGATACGTGTCAAAGAAGCTCCTGTACTATTTAGTGTATAGGGCGTTATTCAGTGCTGAAATACGCCCAGGTGGGAACCATGCCCATAGGGATTCATAGGATTTCACTGCTTGAGCGTTTTTCAGCACTTCGCTCAGGGTTTAATAACCCTTTAAACAAATCCAAGAATAAATCAAGTACTTGTAATAAAAACCATCTCTCTAAATACAGTGTGAAAATATTCAACCACCTGAGAGATTATCACTGCTAGCTGCACAAACACAATTCAGTGTTCTGAAGCATACTATTAAAGAATCTCATTAACATTTTATGAACAGAGATGCAGAATCATGTTACTGTTCCACATTTTTTAAAAATAAGGAGTACTATGTCCGGTCTTGCTAATTCACAGCACAAACACAATGGTCTGATACTGCTATCATATAAAAAAGGGAAAACTGTATTTAAATATCATGTTCTAAAAAGCGAGCATAAAAGCAAGCTAATCTTTTACATATCCAGTGTTTCTTCAGAGGGAGAGCATAAGTAGGTTTTGGTAGATCTCACAAATCACAGTGATACAGGAGCAAAATATTGGATATTAAGACATCCTATTAAAATCTGATTTAACAGGATGACCACCTTTTTTTCAGCTTAAATAAATTGGTGGGTCCTCCCCTATATCTTCTATTAGGGCATGTTAAAACAATCATTTTATTGGAATTACTATAGACATGACCTTTTTTTTTTTTTTTTGACATGTATTTTTTTTAAAGATATAAACTATTTAAAAAAAATGCTAGATGCTAAAATTGGAAAAATTTAGGGTTGCAAAGGCAAGTATAATTTTAAACACAAGATGCCTTCATAACTCTCTAATACAATTAATAATCGAAGTGTACTCACTTCTCTTTTATACGATTGTCTAAAGCTGGCCATACATGGCTCAAAATATCAGCCGATTCCTTTTGAATTGGCCTAAATGTGGGGCCCTGCTGGTACCACAAAAGTCGACTGTTAGATCGAAGAAGCCGTGAGGAAAACCATCGGCTGAACAGTGAATGCATCCAAGCAGATGGAAATCGTGGCTGTCTAATATAACAGCTGTTAGGGGAGCTATTAAGCCGCTCAATCACTTCTAAGTGTGCCCCCCCCCCTGGTAAAATATAAAATATGGGGTCATGTCGGGTAAATAGACACCAAACATGTCAAGCTTAACTTTATTGCTATGACATATAGGGCTAAGAAACCCCCTGTGTGATATCCAATTAAAAAAACAGGTCCTCTTTATGGAGACATCAGGGGTCTCCAAGACCCCTGATGTCGCCTAGGGACCCCCAGAGGAGCTGATGAAGCATAGATCTGCTTCATCAGCTTCTCTCCGGCTTCTGTACCGTAGAGCAGTGTTCCCCAACCCCCGGTCCGCGGACCGGTACGCAGATCAAATGGTACCGGGCCGCACAGTCTCAGTGCGGTCCGGTCATGCAATATATGGCAGTGCACGGTCCTGGTGTTCGAACACCGGGGCCTCGCACTGCTGACAGGCTTCACAGTGAGGGGGCGGGTCCTGTGACTCACCTCAAGGAATGCGGAAGTTATGTAATATACATTACCTCCTGCATTCTGGGACAGGAGAGGAGATCAAAAGGGAGTTTGTGTACTGAACTCACTTTGATCTCCAGTAACAAAGTCGCCATGCTGGTCCCAGCCGCACCGGACACAGCGGATCTCGGGACCGGCAGCAGCGGCAACGGAGGTAGGGGCCGCACACCCGCAGCTAGTACAAGCGATCGTCTGGAGCGGGCGGTTGGAGGGGCAGGATGTCTTAAGATGCCCTCCCTCTCCTATAAGGCTCAGGAACGGCCATGGACGGGAGGTGGTTAAGTAGTTTTCTTGTAAAAAATTCAGATTTTATTGTGTGTGCTCCAGACGACAAGTGGGTAAAATACCTGGGTGTTCCTGCAATAAAGGTCCTTGTTAAGGTACTTCCTTTCATGGGATGACAACCATCTCCCAGTTGTGCACCTGTGTTGTCACCCTATCACATCTGCTCCTGGTTAGGACAGCAAGTAGCCATGCAACACACATCATTCAGCAATGGTCCATCATTTTTATCATCAGAAAGCCAGTCCAGAGTATTTAAACTGAAGTGGATAAAAAAGGGTACAGGAGATAAACAGTACTGAGATATAAAAAGTGAGGAAAAGAAGGTGAAAACAGTATTTTATGAACAAATATGGTAATTGTTTAGAATACACTGTACTTTAGAAAAATAAATATTCAGTTAGAATTTACATCTACCTCAAGGTAAATTAAATACTGCCAACTAAATTTGGGGGGCGGGTAAACATAATGAATGCAGACAAGCCCTTTTCAGAACTATAAAAACCCAGCTTCTCCCAGCACTGCTTTATTTTTTACTCTCAGATTACCAGTTCATTACATCTGTAATATCTATTGTGCAGACAAACTCCATTTAACATGCAATTTATTCATTGATATATTTGTATATTAACACTCTCATTTTCTTTTCTATTTGTGAATTATTCATATTTTTAAAAATTCACTGACATGTCACATTTGCATAAAGCATATATTTCCTAAACTCAGCTCATTCAAATGGCACTCCATAGCATTTCCTTCCCTCGTTCCCCAGAAGCTACATAAAAGATTATGTGAAAAGTGGTGAAGGGAAGAAAAGCTGGGCCTGCACAAAGAGTAATTAAAAACTCCCAGAAGAGGGGAGGGCTATGACATGCAAGGAGGGGTTGCAAAAGGGAATTGACTCTCCTGCATTAGTCAAATTTTCAAAAGGTACATTGCAAATAAAATAATTTATGGAAGGGAAAACAAACATAGCAAGCAAGCTTTTAAAAATACCTTATTTGTCTGTGCTTTTACCTGCATTTAAGTTGGTGACAGGATCTCTAAGATACTGAACTGGGTTAAGACCTCTGCATACTACCAGAAGAGATTGCCTTTGACAATTCCATTTTTAAATTATGTCTTTATCGATATTATTCTGCACATTACATGTAGACCAAGCTGCCAAAAATAAAGACTGGGTTGAGAAAACTTAAACACTGCCAGATATCCTCATTATCATCACCCCTGGCAATGGTATAGTTTGCCCCAACCTGTCAATCATGTTCTATTTTGACCCAACCCCTGTAGTCATCACTTTTGCTGGACAGCTTGGTCTACATGTACATGTGGATAAAATAAAAAAATAAAAAAGCATGCGAGTTCTAAAAACAAAAAACTCACATATTATGATTACACACAATTAACCACAGAGTTATCAGAGTACAATATTTTTCATTGTCGTGGCCCTTTAATAGTTTCTCTTTACAAAAACATGATTAAGCCATACTAAAAAGAGATAATACCACGTATATCTCATGTATGCCTACAATTAGAGATACTGTAAAGCACTCTATGACATAATACCGGTGCAGCTATGTGCAGTAAAATACAATAACTAAAAGCTTTTTCAGCCAGAAGTCATTGTGTTCCTCATTCTTCTGGCAGGTTCTGATGAGGGCTGATTTGTAATCAGACCGCCTCTCATCTCTGCTTTGAGAATCAACATAACTGTGAATGTAGGAAATTAAAAGTAAAACACCTAATTAAAAAGCATTGTTTTAATATAAGTAGCTGCAGGAAACAATAAAATATAATCAATTAACACTTTTTGCTTCCTTTTTACAATAGGAGAAACGTGGTACCTGACAGAGCTAAAAATTGTGTGCCTCTGCGCATAAGTCACACCCTTGACTACCTATGCAGACTATCACCACCAATGTAAGGGACATTCTTTCTCCATTACCAGCAATGTAAGGGGCATTCTTTCTCTATTACCAGCAATGTAAGGGGCATTCGTTCTCCATTACCAGCAATGTAAGTGGCATTCTTTCTCCATTACCAGCAATGTAAGGGGCATTCTTTCACCACTACCACTAATATAAGGGGCATTATTTCACCATCACCACCAATATAAGGGGCATATATTTTCCATCAACAGCAATATAAGGGGCATTCTTTCTCCATCACCAGCAAAGTAAGGGGCATTCTTTCACCATCACCATCAATATATGGCCATTCTTTCTCCATTACCAGCAATGTAAGGGGTATTCTTTCACCATCACCATCAATATATGGGCATTCTTTCTCCATTACCAGCAATGTAAGGGGTATTCTTTCACCATCACCATCAATATATGGGCATTCTTTCTCCATCACCAGCAAAGTAAGGGGCATTCTTTCACCATCACCATCAATATATGGGCATTCTTTCTCCATTACCAGCAATGTAAGGGGTATTCTTTCACAATAACCGCCATTATAAGTGACATTCTTTCTCCATTACCAGCAATGCAGGGGGCATTCTTTCACCATCACCAGCAATGTAAGGGGCATTCTTTCACAATAACCGCCATTATAAGCGACATTCTTTCTCCATCACCAGCAATATAAGGGGCATTCTTTCACCATCACCCGCATGCCATCAGAAGTGCAGGCTTTTGAACTGTGCGCACTGATAACAAACTGGAAGGTCCCTCTCCTCTTCGGCCCATGGTTGCCAAAAAGGAGATTTCTCCAGATGCTCGGAATTTTTGATATTATGTACTGTAGACGATGATATATTTAAAGACTGCAATTTTACATTGAGGAACATTATTCTGAAATTGTTTGACAATTTTTAGATGCAGCTCATCACAAATTGGTGAACCTTTGCCCATCTTTACTTCTAAGACACTGACTCTCTAAGATATTTTTTTCATACTCAATCATTTTACTGACCTGTCGCCACCTAACTTAGTTGCAAAATGTTTCTGACGCTCTTCCTTGTTAGTACCAGTACCTTTTGTGTCCCCACTTTTTTGAGACGTGTTGCTGCCATCAATTTCAAAATTACCTTTTTTTTTTTTATTAAAATGGTACATTTGAGTTTGAGATTTGCAAATAATTGCATTCTGTTTTAATTATATTTTACACAGCGTCCCAACTTTTTTGGATTTGGGGTTGTAGTTACGCAGTTATACTTTTCAAATCACTAGCCTAGAACAAGAACAGCATTCAGGAAAGTTTGCAAGTAGTCAGAATTCCATAACTGCTTTCTTGTTCCATCGTAGTGACTAAAAAAAAAAGAGAAAGCTGTAATTTAGGCAGTCAGACAAGTAGCCTTTTTAGAAGACTCATGACTTTGTGAAGTCTCATGTTATTCTCATGACAAGTTTCCTTTAATATTTTACAGCAGGAGGTTTACAAAAATTAAACTTAGCCAGCAGTGGTAAAAATTAGAAAAACAAACAGCTCTTGCTGCAATATTCACATTCATTTTAACAGTGCCCTTCACAGAAAGTCAGCGTATCCACTACTCTGCCTGAGTGAATGACAGCCATTCAACCTTCTTCCTGCGAGCCCAGGCTGTTGGGAACACAACCCCTTGGGGTGGGTCAACCCACCGGCCCTCATTAAATCATCATTAAAAGTTGTACTTTAGATTTTCAAAAGGGGAGTATTGCAGCAAAAACAACTTTTCTTAATTCAGAATTTCAGTCAAAAAAAAAAAAAAAAGAAACATAATAGCCCATTAAAACAATACAAAAAAAAGGGAAATTTTGCTGCAATACTCATCTACAATATCAAGATTTCCCCTGCAGTGCTTCTTTTCTGGACTAAATGTCCTCAGTCTTCCAGGTTGAATGCAGGCCAGCATGATTCAACACATTTCTTCTGAGTTCAGACTGTCATGGACCTGCCCCCAGCCTGTGACCAGGCAGTGAAAAGGAAAGTAGCATAGTGATGAGCTAATGTCTGTCACTCTGCTTTAACTTTTAATGGTTTCATGTTCTTTTGCAGAGTTCTGCTTCAGGTTTGGAGACCCATCTGCTGACTACATAGACGACTGCATACTATTAATATGCAATATTTCATATTTACTTATTTTATTAAAATAACCATAGTAAAGATGAATATAAAAATAATATGCAGATCTTTAAACTGCATTTTAACTATAAAACTAAACAGTGAAAAGGAAGTACTACATTACATAAGAGAAATTCCTAAGAGACAGATTAACTACTGGCATAAAAAGTAAAGAAAAAAAAACAGTTACAGCTGTTTTCCTGCTGGTCATAAATGGTTTCCCAAGAGAAAATTATAGTATTTTAGGCAAGGCCATTTACTTAAAAACGCACCAGCATATCTATACATTAACTACCAAAGGTAATTGAAAAAGTGAAAGAATGTTTAAAAGAAAACGAATTTCTACTGTATAAATCCATAAGTAAAACAAACTTATTTTAACATGCCACTGAATATGAACACACAAATCCTCCTTTACTTTTACAATAATGCAACGATGATGCAAGTCCATCACAATATTCTATTTTTCATTTTACTATACTGTGTGTAGTTCAACTATTTTACCTGAAAAACTTCAATAAACTGGCAATTAAAGAGGAACTCTGGGAAAACCATTTCTTAACCCTGCAGTGGGGCTACCCAGCACTACAAAAGGTTAAAAGGAGAACTATAAGGCTAGTGATTTTCACTCAACCTCATAGTTTAAGCCGACATGTGACAATGAAGCTGTTACACGCCGGCTGAATAGATCGGGAAGTGAGCGAACACATACTGTCGCTCGCTCACTTCTCGATCATGTCCCTGCAGAGAGCCGTGACTGTCACTCACGGCTCCCTGCAGGGATTCCTCCCTCTCCGATCCTCCAGCGCTGACTGGCGGAACGGACTGGGGAGGGAGCGGGTACAGCTGGCTCTGCCTCTAGATAGGCAGAGCCAGCTGTCAATCACGCAGTTGGGTGGATCTCGACAGTAATGTCGGGATCCTCTCGGCTTTGGGCGGTCTCAGTATACCGTGAGCTGTAGCTCGCGGTATACTGAGCTTTGGGTCACAGGAGGACGCTAGTTTATGTCCTACCATGACCCTTAAGAGAACTATGGGGAAAAACACTTACCCCATAGTTCTCCTTTAAGTGCTCGTTTTCATCTAGGTGTTACAATAACAAAAGTTATACTCAGCCGTTTGCCAGAGCCGGCTGGCTGTTAGAACTGTTCTTCCAGCCTCTTTCCCCCTCCACTCTAGCAGTCTAAGGCCCTGTGATTCATCACTTCCAATACATTGTGTATAGAATGTGAGGATACTGAAGGACATACCAACACTGGAGCAAAGGAGAACATAGACTGGAGGGCGCGCTGTAACAGCCAGCCTGGATTGCGGTTCGGGGGAGTATACCGTTTTTATTTTAACACCTAGACGAAAAAGAGCACTTAACATTTGCAGTGCGAAGGTGAAGCCATTGCAAGTGTTAAGAAAAGTTTTTTCCCCAGAGTTCTTGTTTAAGAAGTACACAATAGTAGGGAGAGCCAGATATTTGTTAAGCTTTCCGACAAAGTTCTCAGCTACTGGAACATGCAAATCACAAGCAGGCAAAAAAAAGGTATTAAAAAATGAACTTGGCAGAGACTGGTGGTTGCAAATGTGTAAATATGACAGTATTCAAGAGCAAACTAGTAAACAAGTCAAGCTTTGTGGGGAAAAATACATCATGTTACCAGCACAAATCAAATTTCCATGTTAATGCGTTTCATTTTTTTTTTTTTTGCTAGAAAAAAGCGCAAAGCAAAATAATATTCAAAGCCAATTCTCCACTGGCTGCTGACTTGAAAATTATGCTGAAAGCACAGAAGCCGCAGAATATAGAAAGGTAATTTTCAATTTAAAAAAATGAAATAAGTTATCTGTCCCAGCAGACACAGTTGTATTGAAAATGCATACACAATACTTGTACATGCCCATTTATGATTTTCCAACCCACTCATTTAAACAACATATACAATACATCCAAATATCAAATCAGCATTAGTTATAAAGAAGAAGAAAAAAACTGTTTTGATTTGTACATCATATTATTGCAGCAAATCTATAATCTGTAAGATGCCAGGAATGGGTCCTGGATGGACAGTATATCTGCCCATTATTTAGCTAGCGGTCCCTTTAAGCGGATAATAAAACAGGTTTTGAATGAAGACTGTCAGAAGTTCACACCAATGCAGGGTGAGTTTCTTTTAGACGGGAAACTGCTATGCAGTCTTCCCAGGATTGGTAGTCCTGAAATGAGATCCGGAATCTGGAGGTTCGGAGAGATGTTGGGTGGGAAAGAGCCTCCAACCCTGACCTGAGGCATTCAAGCCTGGTAAGAGATAACCCACCTGCTGGGAGCGTTTAAAGAACACAGGAAGCCAGTGCTATGGCTGTGCTATGCTGTGGACTGCTGTCTACTGACACACTGCTGCTGGGTGTCTATGTTTGTGATGGAACCTCTTGTAGTCGCCTGCGACTCTAACCCTGGTGTGGGGCAAACTTACTAAGGCAGTGAGCCATTGGTTAACTTGTGCTGAAGAGAAGTTTTGTTCATTTGCTGAAATTAAGCCGTTTCTGTTGGAGTGCTTTGGGGAAGAAAATAAAGACTCTTATTAACACGGCTGGCTATCAATCAGAACTGCCCTGGATATTACAAATCCTACCAAAGAATATAATGTGTAAAAAAAAAGGGGAAATACTGCAGTCGTCCACAGCAACTAAAGCTATTTTTTATTATTTGCCAACTTGCGCTAGAAATTAGGAATACATTGATACCGTTTTCCGGTATTGAATACAAGTACCGATATTTAAATGAACCCCCCCCACAATGCTAGTGTAAGGACTTACTTTAAATGATGCCTCTTGATCCAATCATCATCTTCTTTCCAGTAGTTTTCAACTGTCCCTCCAGCGTTGGTGCCGGTCTCTGATCCAGCGCGGACTGCTGTGTCCCACGGTGTCTGTGCAGGTGCACACTGCCAGGATTCCAGCATTGACTTACCTGGTGTCTCTCCTCGTCTCCCGGCCAAAGATCTGTACTGAGCATGCGTCCGCCCCAACATCCTTTGTGACCGCCTGAGATTTTTCAGAACTTCAGACGGGAGCGCATGGAGGAGACACAGGTAAGTTTAAACCTTTTTCGTAACTGCAAAAACCGCTGAGGGTTTAAATATTCTTTAACTTACATAGCACAAATGTGGTTTTGCATGTACATGCAGGTTTCTAATATGCATGCTGGTTGGACTATCGAAGTTGAGGAACCAAAAAATTTAAAAGAAGAGAGATAGTGGGAGAAATGAGGGTAAAATGATTCTTTAATCTTTTGATACCAGCTGATACCGGTACTTCCGCTAGCATAAAGCTGTCTTCCCAGGCAATCAGGAAGCCGCGCGACGTGTCATTACCTGCCGCCCAGCTTCGTGATTGGCAGGGAAGCCGGGTGGAAAGTCATTACCTGCAATCCGGTTTCCTTATTGGCCGGGAAGCCGGCTCCATGTTCCCTCGCGGCTCTGCCGGTCAGAGAAAATATCCCGCTGAACGAAAGTTCCGGTATCAGGGGTAAGTATTGGTATCAGTGCATCCCTACTAGAAATATTATATAAGGACCAAGAGAGGACAATGTGGGTAGCACCTCCTTTCCCCTCCTCCAGTTTCATAAATCAGAACTTAACATATTCCGAAAGAGTGTTTTATATGAGCAATATTTCCACTTAGCATCGGTTCCAGCTGCTATAAATGATTTCTAGTAACATAGTTAAATCTTTATCAACGCACAGGTGGCGTATTTTCTTCTATTTTCAACAGCTTGAAGTGATAATACTAAACACTAGTTTAATTCTATATGGTCAAATCCTGCAAGCAATAGCAAATCAATTCTGAGATGGCATTTCAATCTCATTTCTTTTCACATACAATGCTACAATGAAAACCACTACTCCATACTAAATGAATGCTGAGATTCTGTGTAATTCCAGCATTTCACCCGGCAGCCTGGAACTAAAATGAAATAACCTGGACAAATAGACTGGGGGGTGCACAAAAGGAGGACTATCCGTGATTGAGCGCTGAGATGCTGCTGGCTGCCATGGCAACTGCTACTGAACTTGTCTGTGACACATTAAACTTCCCTTTTTAGTTACATTTAATAAGAATTATTGTCAGACTGGTTACATACATTTCATTTTGCATCTCCGCAAAGAAAACATTTTTGATGATTTATAGTCTTATTTGTTAAGTTTAACAAAAATACTGGGTCCTACAAGACTTCTAGTTTCCAGGAGAAAATGATTTAACTTAAAGCTTTCACTAAGCAGAAGCTTTTATCTTCCACTAAGGAATACATGCAAAACATCAAACACATCCAGTGATATTCTTCATCATGTGAGTCACCTAGATTTTACATATTAGAAGGAAGGACAACTTTAAAAAAGCCTCCCGAGAAATTGCACTTTTAAAAAGAATTTGGTAAAAACCTAAAGTAAATGATCTGACTTCCCTTAAGATCAAATATCATAAAGAGTTTAATAGTTTGCCAATTAAAGAAATGGTTTGTAATCAGTAAGTATATTGCTGGCAGCTATAGTGCAACAACTGCAGAGTAAGGGCGCAGTCCCATATCATATGCACATTGCTGCACTGTGGTGCCAATCATTTTGAATGGCAACATGACACACTTGCACAATGCTTCTGTGTTACAACCCACGGTGTGCACTGTGGTGTTCTGCACTGCAAAAAAAAATGCAGCCTGCACTAAATTTTCACTTACTGAGGTGCATTGCAGCCCATTCACACAGCATGCCACAATTCATTGCAAAAAAACAGGTGCAGTTTCTTGATGCTGGGGTGCGCTGGCAGCCAATTCAAAATTAATGGACTGCCTTAATATATCATGCGTTAGGGCACCACAACGGTGTGGCGCCAGTCTCTGTCATGTTTTAGGGGTGTTATCAACGTCTGAAAAGGTAGCTACTTTTGTTGTGCTGTCACTTGAGCTATCCTTTGTCATGTAGCAAGTGTTTACTTATAAAACAAATAAATGTGTGTGAATGTCACAGAGAGGCAGTTCAGGCCAGATGCAAAGTGTTTAAGGGCTTCTTGCCCTCTATTTCTTCACCCCTCACAGCGTAGACAATGCCTGTTTGCACACACTCCCCCCAACCTCTCACTATTATGCTTCATCAATCAGGTGTCCCGGGGTGTGTCCATCCTTCATTCTGTCTATTGTTCAGCAGCCAGATTGCAGTGGGCCAACCCAACAATCTGATAAAACACATACTCTTGTTGACACATGCACTCCATCTCAGACCATGCCGTTGGCCAGCTCTGGCTGTCACCCACAAATTACCACCCCACCCCCGATTGACCCGGGAGTTTAAACGCCTGCTCGGAAACACTGTACTCTCAAAAGGGCATCAGCATTTTTTTAATACAATTAGCCCAGTGCTCCACCTTGAAAAAACAATTCTGGAGGGCCATGAACCAGCAGGTAAACCCTCTAAATCACACAGAACATAGAAGGCCTGGGCCATCCATGTTGAAGGAGCATAGTCAGAAGTGGCATCCTAGCAAATAGTACCATAGAAGCTCCAAGACCCATTTAATGGCCAAACACTCTCACTGCACAATACTATAACTGCTGGTGTCAGCTTCTGTCTCAAATAGACCATCGTGTGTTTCTTTCCATCTACCACTTGGGACAGCACAGCTCCAGTCCTACACTTGAGGAATCGGTTTGGACCACAAATCTGTTCTGGGGCTACCAGCACCAGCTGTCCACACAGAGCCTGCATCAAACTTTGGAAAGCTTCTTTAGCATTTGCATTCCAATTTATTGCACTCAGTGTACCGTAAAACCAGTATGGATGAGGGGGGGTTGGGGCAAACAAGCATCTGCTGGTGTGCGGCTCTTCTCCTGCAGATGGAGGTACCCTGTGTTTAAACTGTGAAACAAAAAAACAAAAACAAAAAGAGTGCCACAATCTAGCGCAGTAAATGGATAACAGTGGGAGGAAAGTGTAACCAGAGCACATAAGGTGTGTAGCAAATGGACAAGGCACCTCTGGTGTGGATCATCCGCAAGAAACTGTGTGGCAGTCAGCGGGGGAAGTAGCTCATCTAGCAATGTAGAACATGTCAATCTAAAAACATTTATTAATACATTAAAATCAATGCACTTAAATGTGTGTGCTTGGAGGGCTGCCCATCATAAGTGGAATGAAGCAACGTGCAGTGTCTTTCTGTTCTTTGTTGGATCCCTGAAGTCAATCACTTGGGGGACGAGCAGAGTGTGGCAGTGCTCTATGGAGTGGAGCGATGTCCGTGGCTGAGAAGAAGCTGGCAACACTTCAAACTTGTGTCCCGTGACTGGTCAAAAATGCCAAGGGAATTGGAGACAATGTTGGGGTGGCAGGGCAGCTGCCGCACCTGTCATTTTTTAAATGGTCTCGCCTTTAAATGCCTGCTCTTTTTCCTCCGCTATTTGGCTTGATAAACTGTGTTTTCTATCAAAACGCGTTGGCGGCTGCCTGCTGCCCTGCCATCCCAACGCTGTTTTTAATTTGGCGCGGCGGGCTGTGTTGGGAAGAGCTGGATAGGACTGGCAACCGAAGGGAGAATTCCTGGCTGTTTTTTCATCGCCTTGGACAATAGTGTGGACAGTCATGTAGGATCTAAGAACCCAGGGAGGACCTTTGATATTAGAAATCTTGCTGTCCCTTGTTTGAAATACTGTATATATCGGTTATAGGTTATCGCAAAGATTGCGACTCCGGTTTACTTTGCTCTTTCCATTAGGCTCCTGGTTGGGGGCTTGGCGGTGAGGTGATGTTTGCTCATTTGTTCACTATGCATGGGCTATGTGCTCTTTATGTACTGCTTCAATAATACTACTTCCTTCTCTTCCTGAGGAAGCAAGCTGCAAACAATTGAATATTGATGTATTTTTAAAAAAAAACAACTTTATAATAACCACTTTCATTTACCATTCACTGCAATTAGCAGAACAGTGTCAAGAAGCAGCAAAGAAAACAGAAAGCAACACAATTTTAAAGCTGCTATAATACAGGGTTCTTAGTTCTCATAACGGCATACTGCCTGCAGGCCCTAAAAGACACCTGCATACTTTATATGTATGCTTTGTTTTTAAAGGAGTATGCCTTTACAGGAGTATGCCATCCTGTCTAATTACAACTCTTTAGTTCAGTTAAGCATATTTCTCTAGCTTCATGAACGTGGCTTGTATGTACAAAAACAGCATTACAATGTTCATACAATTGACACAGTATTAGCCATTCCCCTTAGGCTGTCCTATGGCAAAAATACCTTACATAAGAAGGGCCTAAAAAATAACGGCTCTAAGGGATACATAGCATAATCCCCCACTTCTAGAGTCTGCCAATTATCCTTTTGACTGTATACTCGTGAGGGCAGGGGCTATGTTGTCTTGTAGCCGTTTAATTTTCTGATGGTAATAGACTGTGGAACAGTTTATGAGTTTTATAGTCTTTACTACCCCCCTCCTTTGTTCTATACATTACTTTGTAGATTGTCACTAGAGGGGATGATGATATTGCTACAAATAATAACCTAACCTTTAGGTGTGAGTTGCATTAATTTATTACTTGTTAGATTTCTTAAGCAGTATTAACAAGACAAGAATATTTCTAGGAAACGCTTGGTGTTGTATGACACAGTTTCCATAATTTTATTTTAATTACTTCAATGCTTGTGGGAAATTCATGAGCTTATCAATTATCTAAAGAAAACAAAGATAAAAACACCCATAATTAGCTTATAGCCCTTTTTTTTTTAATTAGAGGGACACTCATTTTTTTCTACAAGCTGAAAACCTGACTTCAACATCAATCCCCTGAAGAATCTTATGCTGTCAATTCAAACACTTCACTCCCAACATTTTCCTTTTAATGAGTGAAAGCAAGATAGTAATATCAATCCAGGAAATAAATACACAAACTGCTGCATAAATGTACTGCAATCAGGATTTTAGTTACATTTTGCAACCCCAGGACTCTTTAACCACTTGCTGACCTGGGTGTTAAACCCCCTTCCTGGCCAGGCCATTTTTCAGTATCTAGCGCTGCAGTACTCTTGACTGACGTTTATTCCGTCATGCAACGCTGTACTGAAATTAATTTTATAGCATTTCTGGGGGGACAGATAGAGCTTTCTTTTGGTGGTATTTAATCACCACCGTGGTGTTGATTTTTTACTATATAACAAAAAATTCCCTAAATTTTGTTTAAAAAAACCTGTTTCCCTATGAAATGTTATGAAACATTTATTATCACCCCAATTGTTTGGTAAAATATAAACGATGGGGTCATGTCAGGTGAATAGACACCAAACATGTCAAGCTTTAATATTGCGCGCGCCCGCGAAAATCGCAGAAAATGACCACACCCAAAATTGGCCATAGGCGACGCTTTAAAAGCTTTTACCGCTCATCAGTTTAATGTCATCAGTAATTAATGGCCCTAAAATGATTGCTCTCATTCGATGTTCGCAGCGATATGTAACATGTGTGGCACAATAGGCGGACTCGCTGATGTAATATACATCACTTCCTGCATTCGGGGGCCGAGAAGAGATCAAAGGGCGATCGTGTACTGATCTCCCTTTGATCTCCACTGACCGCGTCGCTGTGCGGGTCCCACAATAAGTACTATCCTTGTCGCACTCCTTACCGATATGTCCCTTGTAGTGGGGGGTGCTCGCAGTGACCGCGGATGGCGCCGCGAATGTCAGCAAAATTGTAGAAATGTCACCAGCACACCAATCCTTTTAAGATAGCAGAATGTCAGCAAAATTGTAGAAATGTCACCAGCACACCAATCCTTTTAAGATAGCAAAAGCTTCATTTATTGAAGTTTTTTGTCATATGACCAAACAGCTAAAGCCTGATGAAGGGACCCTGCGTGGTCCCGAAAGCGCTTCATATGACAAAAAAACTTCAATAAATGAAGCTTTTGCTATCTTAAAAGGATTGGTGTGCTGGTGACATTTCTACAATTTTGCTGTGCGGGTCCCAGCCGCACCGGGCACAGCGGATTTCAGGACCAGCAGTAGCGGCGAGGAGGCGACAGAGGTACGGGGGAGTAATTGCGACACCGCAATTACTGCAAGCGATCGCTTGAATGTAAACAGCCATCGCTGTTCAGGAATGGACAGGGGGTGGTTAAAGCGCAAGTGGTGGGCTCTTGCCATATATATGCAAGTATGCACGGCCTACTTACACATTATGGCACACTTACCAGACAAATCTGCTCTACCCCAGCACTGACCGATTTGCTTGTTAAAGTGACATTAAACCCTCAGCTTTTTTAACATAAACCAATACTGTAATGTGTGCCTTACTGTAATCCATGGTAGTTTCCCTTCTCTTTGCTGCTCTTCCTTTTAAATCCTCCTGTCTTCTTGTGCTAGGGGAGAACTTCCCTTTGCAGCTGAATGCCTCTTCCTGTAGTGCTGGCTCAGGTTGCAAACCTACACACAGACACCATGTATCCATTGCAGAGACAAGGCAGTCCTGCTGCAAAACTGAAGTTCTGCCCAGCATGAGAAGAGATACAGATTTAAAAGGAAGAGCAGCAAAGAGAAGGGAAACAACCATGGATTACAGTAAGGCACACATTACAGTATTGTTTTATGTTAAAAAATCTGAGGTTTTAATGTCACTTTAAGTGCCGTTTTGTCCACCGCCGTAGCCATATCTTCCTCTGCTTCTGGGTTCCAGTCATTATGTTAGACCAATGGACTGCCTGTGATGATGTAACACCTGTGCACAGGAGTTACATAATCCTCGGTGCCTGGCTCGATTCCCGGCATACTGCAGACGCTGGGAAGGACCCTGGGTAGAACACTAAATGGTGCATCCGCTGTACAGCGAACACAAAAAAACTGCTAGAAGTTAGAAGTAGTCGTTTTTTGGCAGAAGAGACAAAGTGTGACTACTCTGCCAAAAAAAAATAATAAATAATTCCTAGCACTTTACATTTTTGGGGTTTACTCCCATTTCAACGTTATACTGAGGCTCCCACTGCTAAACTCTTTGTGAAAATTCTAGTTACTTGGCTGTCTCTTGGCTGCAATACTTTGAGTCAGTGATCCAGAACAAGTATACCACAGGAAAAAAGTCAGAGGGAAATCAAAACTTCAGATTTGCATACTTGTTCCAAGTCACTGACACAAAAACTATTAAAACCAAGCAACCAGCATTTTTAGTAAAGGATACCAATGGTAACTTACATGTTCCATCAGATAAGCTTCCTTTAAGAAGACCAGGACTGCTGTACAAGGAGCAAAATCTTTATTATCTACAAGTTAAAAGCTCAAAATTACATGATTTAAAAAACAAGTTACTAAAGAATTGTCTGTACAACAAATTGATAAGCTGCCCTACAGGGAGCCAAAAACTCTTCACAGCTTTCTGCACATAGACCCGCAGTCCACAACTCGTGTCTTTTCCGCTACTGTAAATAATAGACTGAGATTCATAGACATATGTCACTGCGCACACACAAAATTACACCCACACATACGTCAAATACTTGTTAGACAACACATATGTAACTAATCAGACTTCGGCTACTTGTGGCTTTCCAGTTGCTGCGGGATTACAGGCCCCAACATAACCTCACCCTGCCAGTAAAATGATGAAATGGCAAAAGAGAGGTTGCCTACAACTGATCAAAATAGTTTGAAATATATGGGAAAGCCTTTACAAGTTGCTGTGTCTGTAACAAGTTACGTTTTTTTAAGAAGAAAAAAAAAAAAGAGCTTTGCACAGGGGGGAGGAAGAATTCACACTGAGCATGTTCCCTTACACAGTTAAATGCAAATGCTTCTTTTCCAAGCTGTATTGCTGGTATCTTGCTGTTTGCATAGCTCATACGCCACCTACTGCAAAAGCGAGCTGACAGCTCATGCAATGCTGGCAGCATTTTCATTCCATCATCGTGGCAGAACTGAATACGGCTCTTTATTATTTTTCTTTGAAACCAAACAAGAACAAGGCCAGCTTGCTCTCGCAACACACTGTTGCTCAGAATGGAGCGCAGAACCAACAGACGGGAGAAGGAGTGCGATGACAAATGCTACAATTCAGAGGACAGAGAGCAAAGCTCAAACTGCAAAACGGCTCTGGTCACACTTAATGTTGGCGGATATCTTTATATCACACAAAAGCAGACCTTGTCCAAGTACCCGGATTCGTACCTTGAGGGGGTTGTGAACAGGAAAATATTCTGCCCCATTGATGCAGATGGACACTACTTTATAGACAGGGATGGGCTACTGTTTAGGCATGTGCTAAACTTTCTGCGGAACGGGGAACTCTTGTTACCTGAGGGCTTCCAGGAAAACCAGCTTCTGGTACAGGAGGCAGACTTTTTCAAGCTGAAAGCACTAAATGAAGCTGTGAAATCCAGGTGGGAGAAGGAACAGCAGGCAGCCAGGGAGACCACTTTCCTTGAAATAACAGATAACCATGACCGGTCTCAAGGACTGCGAATTTTCTGCAATGCCCCTGACTTCATATCCAAAATCAAAGCTCGTATTGTCCTTGTTTCGAAGAGCAGGCTGGATGGTTTTCCTGAAGAGTTTTGCATTTCCTCCAACGTTATCCAGTTTAAATATTTCATCAAGTCGGAAAACGGGACGCGGCTGGTGCTTAAGGAAGACAACACCTTCGTCTGCACCTTAGAAACTCTCAAGTTTGAAGCCATTATGATGGCACTCAAATGTGGCTTCAGGTTGCTGACGAGTCTAGACTGCTCTAAAGGGTCAATTGTGCAAAGTGATGCCCTTCATTTTATCAAGTAATTGCTCTATTGCTAAATAAAGGGAGTCAAAAGTGCAGCCAAGCTTCATTAAACGGCAGCAGCAGCCTGGCAAGACGAAGCGGACCTATCCAGCAAAAAGAGACCTGCTGCCATTCGATATACAGGAGATCTGGGTATGTACATTTCACCTAAAGAACAAGTTCTCCTGGTTTCTTTTTCTTCCAGCACTGAAATATCTTCCTTATGCACGAGTCACAGACTTGTGCTGCAAAGAACATGGCCACTGTACAGATAAGTGTTAAATCATCTGTCCTTCCCTCGCATCATTTACCCAGAATGTGTTGCTGAAATATGTGTACTTGTGCAAGCAAGAGCTGCACACATTTTTGAGCTACATACTGAGTGTCTCTCTTTCTGGATATCGAGCTTTTCAGCTTCAGCACAATAAAACAGGATTTGGTGTAAACAGTCATTCTTCGCTCCCCAGCTACAATTAGTAGTACTATTTCATGCCACATGTTTGACCAGTCGGATAATGAACATGATTGCTTCCAAAGCTTCATTATTTATTTATTTTTAGAAGCCAGACAATGTTAATATGTTTATTAGAGACCATTGATTTATAGAAATAATTTTCTGTGCATGAATTTTTCAGGTAACCAGAATGTAAGTACTCTTCTGTATATGTACATGTAGCGAATAGAGGGTTACTTAAAGTAAGAAATTGGATATTTTAGCATTTGAAGAATTAGAAGTAAAAAGGACAACTGAATCATGATTGCTTAGAATACAGACCCATGATAATATATGTTATTAGCTGTAACTGTAGAACAGCTGTGAGTCCACTGTAGAACTGAAAGTCCCAATATGCCACATCACCCGAGGATCTTAATTCCCAACTAGAGTCATCTCTCATACAGTACTGTTGTAGATATATTGAAGGTTATATAACAAATACTAACCACAATTTACATCCTTACATACCACATTAATTTCTGTTATATGTAACCTCTCATTATGGTTAAAATAAATCTAAGTTAAAGCATATCTAAACCCAAAAAATATTGCAGCTTACCAATTTTTAAGATGTGGTTTAAGATCAGCTGAATTTGTTTTCTTTTCTGTTTAGGTTTTTCCCCTTAATTTTTATCTGGTGATCCAGCCTGTTAAGCTGGTCATACACCTTACAATTATCTGCAGATTTTCTGTGGTCAGATAGAAAAGGTGTAACAGATTCCTCCTCTACACTTAACTGTGTGGATGGAGTAATCTCCACCTGGGCCAATCTGTTGCACTTTTTCCATCTGACCACAGAAAATCTGCAGATAATTGTAAGGTGTATGGGCACCTTAAAGGGGTTCTAAACCCTCCCGTTTTTTTGCCTATATCTACTGCTATCAAGCAATGGATATAGGCAAACAGTTTTAAAAAAACCGCTAAAACAGCGGTTTAAACTTACCTTTTTTTTCTTCGCGCGTTCCCGCCCGAGAAAACTAAACTGTTCGGGCGGCCGCAAAGCATCTTGGGGCATGTGCAGTTCAGATTCTCGGCCGGGAGACGAGCAGAGACGCAAGGCAAGTGTATGGACGCGTGCACCGGCATGCAGACACCACTGGACTGGACAGAGCAGTCAGCGCTGGATCGGAGAGCCGCCGCACCGCTGGCGGGACAGATGAAAACATCAGGAAAGAAGATCGGAATAAGAGACATCATTTAAGGTAAGTGCTGACATTAACATTTGTTATATTGCAACTTTAACAGGCCAAGTTGTCAAGCAAAAGGGGCAGATAGAGGGCTGAGACAAACCATTTAACACTGGCTGGTGCTTACAATGGTCAGCTTTTATTCACTCATGTAAACCCTTTATCCCAAGAGGAAAACAAACTGCTGCTGTAATTGTGTTACCTTAAATCCAGCTTTAATATGTCCATCTAAATCTGCTAATGTATCCAACACTCCCCCTCCACAGGTGGACAATGCTGCTGTACAAGGGTGGCTCTGTTGCTCCTTATTAATGTAGTTACAGTGTGTTCCTGGCCTGATCATCCGGTGAAATAAAGGAGAAAAGCCTAAACCATATACATTATATATCGTATCATATGTTATACAGTATATGTAAGCTGAAATATATTAACCGTTTGGTTTTGGGTTTAGATATGCTTTAAGGAGTCATACATATAACATCCATGTGCTGTGAATATCAGCTAACGGCAAAATAAATGGTTAGAATACCAAAAGTAAATCAAAACTAATAGATTCAAAATACGGGTGGTATAGTTTAAAGATTTTCAGGTAAACAGATAAATAAGTACACAGCCAGTTACATAAGGAACTATCTTAGGGACACAAACAACATCTGTTTTAAACACAAAGTACATGATGCTTACTTTGTGTTCGTGTTAAAAGACAGAGCTAACAAACTATCAACATTACAGACAGTATTTATTCGCTATGATGCCCCATTATATATCTACATTTTTCTGAAATAAATTATACGGCCGAGAGTTTGTGGTAACCTGATCATCACACAGCTTGTTGGACATCCCATTACAAAATCATGGGCACTAACAAGGACCAGCTATAATGACATCCTTCTCTTCTAGGAAGGCATTCCACAAGACTTTGAAGTGTCTCTGTAGTAATGTGGGCCCAGTCCACTCTTGCAAGGTCAGGTATTGATGTAAAGGTGCCCATACACCTTACAATTATCTGCAGATTTTCTGTGGTCAGATGGAAAAGGTGCAACAGATTGGCCCAGGTGGAAATTACTCCATCAACACAGTTAAGTGTAGATGGAGGAATCTGTTGCACCTTTTCCATCTGACCATAGAAAATCTGCAGATAATTGTAAGGTGTATGGCCAGCTTTAAACAAGAAGACCCGACTTGCAATTAGCATTTTAATTCACTCCAAATGTGTTCCATAGTGTTTTTTGTCAATGCTCTAGGCAGGCCTGTTGAGTTTCTCCACACCAAATACATCACACCTTGTCTTTTAGCACTTTTGGTGTGACTACAGTTTCCCTATAAACAGGCAAAAAAGTTACCTGTTCCCATTGTTCAAAAATTAAAACTCAACGTTTACAATGCTATAGCCCACTAAAAAAAACACACACACACTTTATGCATTATATGAAAACACAACAAATAACTTTTATGACTGTGTGTAAAAGTTAACATACTTAAAGAAATATAGATATCTGGCATGTACATTACTTTACTGTGTAGGTTATGCCTTCCTGGACCTTCTTACTGAGCCACCACTATACATGAATTTCCTACAAGTCTCCACAGTGGTATGTGCAAGCATTTTAGATAGCCCCAGGTGTTCCTGGGCCAGCATGTCAGGTATACTTTAAAGTGAACCTTTGCTTTGTCCTTGCAGTTTCACTTTAATGCCAAGCAGCCAAACTGAACAATTTATGTTCTAAGTTACTTTTGCTTCCCCCATGGCTCTGTTCGGCCGTCAGGGGCACAGAAACCAGTGTAAGCTCAAAGTTGTAAACTTACACAGGGCAGAGGACCCCCCCACCAAGGTGCCAGAGCAGTCAGTCAATCACTCAGCAAAAGAGCTGTTACATGAAAGAAGGAGAGTGCACTGCCTAATACATGGCAGTAGCAGATATTTTGTGGAAGGGGAGTGATGGGAAAAAGCATGTACTGCTGGTGGGGCCACCATTAAAGTGAACCTGTTGCTTTCCCCTTCACAGGCAAAGCACTGTTTTTCATCACACTATTCTGTGAAACGTGTGATGCAGCCTTTGAAATAATTACCCCGCCCAACAGAGGTACCTTTGCTTGGCTGAAAAATACTTTTGTTTAGCATGGTCAGCCCTGCATTGAGGAAAAACACTTACTGAATATATGGAAGTCAAAGAGTGAATTACATCATACTTAATGCTTGGTGATAGAACCTGTTTTTTGAGCTTGCAGACACGTTACCATAATTTGTAGACTGCAGGGAACACATATTAAAGCTGAACTCCAGGAAAAGTACAAAACTACACTTGCAGTGGGGCTAACCTTGTACTGCAAGGAAGGCTTAAAAGCTGAATTTTGTTTAACTAGGGTACCTTCGAATGCAGGTTTACCTACCTTATCCCTCACTTCCTCAGGTGTTCTACACTTTGTGCAACTGGTTCCCTGAAGCCTCTTCTTTTCGATGTTCTGTCTGTCGGTCTCACTGTGGCATCACCACATACAATGCAGGAACAGCAGTCCTGCATTGTAAGTGAGAGCGCCAGGGGTCCGAATCAGAGGGAAGAAGAGAACAACATCAGCTGCTGGGGAGCGTAGGATAAGCAAAGTAATTGGCTTTTTAATGGTACTCTAGACAAAAACAAGCATTTATGCTATGCAGTGCAGGGGGAACCCCACAGCAAAGGAAGTTCAGCTTTTATTAAAGCAAATGTATGTAGGGTAGCTACACACACACAAACACAACATGAGATGTGAGGAATTATGCACATTAGATGAATTAACTAGTCCAAGAATCATTCAATTATTTCTGTTAATAAAAGCCTATGTTCTATATAATATAGTAAGTAAACCTATAGAGCACAGCCAATGTATCATAGATTGCCAGTTAATTGGCAATCTTACATATAACAGACACTGCTAAATCAGACGCACAGCTCTGAGGAGAAATGAATTATTAGAGTATACCATCACAACACATAGAACCAGCAACATTTCATTTTTCTCAGTTACACTGTCTGCAGCCTTACGAAGTGACAAATCTCGGTGACAATTCACACCAGCTTGGTCTGTGAAGGCAGACCTGCATCAAATCATCCTATGCTGCGGAACAATACAAAAATAACAATACTGAAAAATCACAATAGTGCAAGGTTTGCTTACAGCAATAAGACAGTGAAAAGCAGCTCTTCCCAGGAGATTAAGGCATGACATTCTATTGCTCAATTAGTTTTATAGATTGCTCCCTGTTTCTAGAAACACAAGACTGCTTCTTCCAGCAGCAGAGAACAATGACATTGTGCTAAATGTGTTTATTGAACTATGCACACGGCACATCATTTAAATAACGCCAAACCCAGGCTAAAAAGCAAGAACGAATTCATAAAGCACCCAATTTTGTATAAGCACCAGAGATACAGTTGCTTTTGGTGAAAATTGGGCAATACCATTCTATATACCGATTTACAGTTGCATACAGGCAGTGATGATCACATAAAGCAAATCACTGAGAACAGACATATTAAGCCGCCACTGATGAGTTGTTGATTCTCAGGCTGTCAATCCTAAACTCACTACCTGCCAAGTCACTGATCCAGAACTAGCAAGTAGACAAGTCTGAAAACGATGGACTCCCAATCTATATAGTGGAACAAAGTCACCACATAAACAGGTAATCAAGCAGATTAGCATGGAAGCTTCATAGTCTGCACCTTTAAAATTGAAGTCAGGAATAGCAGGTTTTTATACCTCACCACAGTCATAGAATGATCAACAGCACTATAGTCAGGAATTAACTGCTGTGATAATCACCACTATATGCAGGAAGTGATCATCACAAAAGTTAACATTAGATCTATGCCCACTCATTAGGCCATAAACTTGGGTCTAAAGCATTAAAAACCCTAAATTTACGCTGCAGTCTGCTAAGTGGAGTTTTACACAAACACTTTACCAAGCTATTATCTTCTGGAACTGCTCCCTAGGTTTAGAACAAATTTGTCTGGCCAAGACTATAGGGATAGATTTCATTAACCACAAGTATTCCCAAGTGCCAGGGCAAGTGTTTTGTTCCAGTTAGCGAATATATAAATTTCACTGACAGTCTACGTCCAAGTGTGGTTGACCGAACCACCGGAAAACAGCTGTGAGCAGTGGCAGCTGTCATTGGATTATACATTGCCTCGTACCTGCAGCAGATTACAGAGGAATTTGTGAAACTCATGTAATCTGCCCCATTCACAGGCATGAACAGGGTCTAAACATTTATTGCTAGGTATGGACATTTGAGGGCACTATAAAGATCAGTATTGTCTGTCTAGCTTGCAGTAGCTGTACAATTAACTGCCAGTTCATGCAGACCTACTCTGCCTATCAGGAGCCATGTCCTAAACAATTAATTTGTACACACCACAAACACTATTATAGGTCCATCAATTCACGTATGGGTGCAAATCCTAACAGAACTTCTCTTATTTGCTCCCTCTTGATCGGTTTAATATACCACTGAGAGTAGTTTGTTAGATTTGTTTGGTAAGTGAAAAAAGCTCTGTTGTTCTTGTCAGAAACTCACAGCTGTCCTGTGTCCTCTGCTCACTTCCTATGTTATCTCAAAAAGCCCTCCTAGTTCTGATCTAAAGGTGCCCATACACCTTACGACCATCGCAAGACTTTTGTCTTGCGATGGTCGTATGCTTCTTGAAAGGCCGTACGACTGCAGAATAATTAGCCTTTAGGCTGTAGAGCTCTGAGAGTGGTTGAATTGTTTAGGAAAAGACACTGGGCAAGGCTGACACAAAAAAGCTGTGTGTTGTCAGCCCACTAGGAGCCGAGTGCATTTCTGGAAGATCAACAGGTATTTTTCTGCACTTGCAGGGTCTTTAAATGGATAAAACATAATGAAAGCTGCATTTATTGCAGAGATTTACTGCTTTATTTCTCATTTTGCCATACAATAAGTTTGCCATATACTTTAAGAAGGAAAGGTATGCTTTGGTGTAAAATGTGTATTTCATTCCCGAATTAAACTCTGTTTCCATAAGTAATGCAATGAGAGTGTAAGCTCTAATGAGCAAGGTTCTCTTTAACCCTAATTCTTTAGATATTCTACAATGTTGGCAATGCTTAAAAAAAAGAACTTGGGGCAAATAAAAGCTTAACCCTTGCAGTGGGGCTAGCCACGCACTTCAAGAGTTAAGTGCTCACTTTGTCTATGGAACTAAATTAATAGTTATGCCCACATGAACCATGATTCTGCCTGTCTCCTAGATCGGTCCCTTCAGCCACTGCCCCCCTCCACTCCATGTCTCACAGTACCTTAGACCGCCAGAGTGCAGTGGGGGAGAGGCTCCATGGACCGGTCTAACAGCCAGCTGGGATTGTAATTCGGGTGAGTATAAAACTCTGTTATTTTAGCTTTTTAGCTAAAACTAGCACCTAACCCTTGCAGTGCGGGGGTAGCCCCACTGCAAGAGTTAAGATTTCATTTGCTGTGTTCTAACGTGGAAAAAAAGAAAGTATGCATGGATAACGTGTAAAAGAATAAGCATTTGTTTATGTTTAAGCATTTGCTAGACAAATGTGGCAGACGTGATTTGTCATATATTTATGCTGAAAGATGTGCACATAAAAAGTTATGGTAATGTGGAGATCCGTGTAATACAATAAGGAGGAAGTTGCTTATAGCTCTGTCAGGTTTGTCATTTATTCCAGTGCGTCTTTCAACGATAAAGGGAATATGTTCTAATGTATGCACTCCATTAAAAGATATCATCTGAAGACTTGCACTGCTTACAGGACCTCCTGGACAACTGATGGAGACACCACCAAGCCCAATGTCAGCCATCTAACTGAAAAACGAATCTATTGAACTGAAAACACAACAGAATGAAGTTGACATTCTTCCATTGCAATCGGGAAGGGGGGGGGGGGGGGGGGGAGTAACTGAGCAGTTGGGCCAGATGCACTATGTAACAAGTTCTCAAGTGGAATTACAATGCAAATAAATTGTGGCAATGAACTTCCAATCATCATATTTATTCAAGTCTGTCTTTTTTATGTGGGGCTTTAGTACAGAGGTCATTGTTTAGCTTCCCAGGCAGCAGTCACGCTAGCAGAGGAAAAAGATTAATCAGTTGAATGTATAAACGCCATTTGTTATACAGGTAGGTGGGTTAAGAGAAAAATACATTTTAAAAAGTATGGAATCCTTGCAAAAGCCGCTCTCCTTTCAGATCCACAAATAAATGGACTCCAAAGGGGCAACGTACTTAGAGATGACTTATACAAAATACAGTAGAAAAACATTAGCTCTAGGTGTAGCAGTGTATTTCTCCACCAGGATAAAAAAATGAATGCACTTATGCGAAAAGCCCAGATTTTAAAACTACATTTAGATTAGTCTTCGGCTAATAACATTAAAATATAGCATAAAGGAAAATGTAGTACCTATAGCTTTCAGTTAGTTAGTATAGTTAAGAGTCACTTCTATCATGTGAAAGAACATGAATCTTCAAGGATGTGAAAGAATAAATGTACCAAGACAAAAACAGGACATGTACATAATATCAGCAGTACAAAATTAAGGCAGAGACATTTAAGGAATCACACTGTAAAGCAAATAACTTCATAAACTCCATCAATGCTGCAAAGTAAAATGGTGAATTTCTAGGTTGTAGTGGTCCAAAACTAGATTTCTCCAATTCTAAGACTTTTCCTCTAAAGTAAACCTGCCAAGACTTAGAAATGGGTCCTGATCAGTACATCTTTCACAACATTACATCAAGCACGTGGCCATGCAGCACTGAGGTCCTTGGTTCGAACACAAGTTTGGCCAGGACACCATCTGCATGCAGTTTGCATGCTCTCTCTGTGCTTGCAATTTCCACCCACACTCCAAAGACATAAATGTAAAGCTCCTGTCCAAATTGGCTCTAGTATGTATACATACAAACTAGTAGTAAAAAAATCAGCAATGCTATGCCCCATATTTCTCTTACAATAATCTTCTTTAGGGCATGTTCAAACACAATATGTTGTGGCTGCGCTGGGCGTTTTTTCCAGCACGGCCCCAATGCAAGACGAGGCCATTTGCCTTGTTCCAGATGGACTCAGTTCACACCACCACGTTGTGTGGTGCTGTGCACTGGAAAAAAAAAGTATGGTACGCGGTAAAACTGCATCGCACTACAGTGTGTCTATAGAACTTAATGAAATAACACTTGTGTCACTTGTGACATTTCAATAAAGTTCAAAGGGGGAAAAAAAGGAACAGTGCAATGCATCTCATTAGAGTGCATCAGCACAGTGCTGGGCACACGCGCACCAGCAGCCATACAGTGTAGTGCGGCTGCTGGTGTGAATGGGCCCTAAAAGTCGAAACCCTAACAATTAGGGATGTACCGATACCGTTTTTTCGGTATCGAGTACCGATACTTTGCTTTCGGTACTCGCCAATACCGAGTACCGATACCGGTTGCTTCCGCTGGCATGAAGCCGGCTTCCCGGGCAATCAGGAAGTCGGGCGGTGGGTAATGACATGCTGCCCGGCTTCCTGATTGACTGGAAAGCCGGCTCCATGTTGTTTGCCCAGCTCGACTGCGTTTAGCCGACCGGCTTCCCAGCCAATCAGCATGGCGCCGGCTTCCCGGCCAATCAACAAGGAGCCGACTATTCGGCCAGCTCGATGCTGATTGGCCAGGAAGCCTGCTTCCTGGTCACTCAGGGAGGGGGGTCATTACTCACCGCCCAGCTTTCTGACCGCATGGGAAGCTGGCTCCATGTTCCCCTGCAGCACTGCCGGTCAGAGGAAATCGTCCCCTGAACGGAAGTTCCAGTATTGGAGCATTTGGCCGAGTACTCGCCCAAATACTCACTATCGGCACCGATACTAGAATCGGTGCATCCCTACTAACAATAAACTTCTCTTACTTGCTCAGTTTTGGTTTGTAAAATACAGCTGAAAGCATTTTTGTTAGATCTGTTTGAGAAGTGCCAAAAATACCTGTTGATCCTGCCTGAAATTCAGTGCTCTTCCTGTGCTCTTTGACTCACACTTGTGACTGAGCATTATTCCTCTTTGTGTAAACTACATAACCCCACACCATGTTATGGAGAAGAGGGGAAGGTGTTGTGTAGTCCAAATGCAATTCCTAGGTTAACAATGCTGTTCCTCCATGGATACAGTAAGGTGAGAGCTGCAATTCTAGGAGACGGAGTGTATGCTATCTGCAGGATAACTAGGTGGAATAACAGGAAAAACGCCTAAAACTAAAAACGAATGCAGCCACCATATCTAAGGACAGATAAACTGCAATTCAAGCTTGTATCTTTGGATTTATATATGCTTCGAGCTCTGTTAGAACTGGGTACTTTTACTTCAATAATGAAGACAATATTGATTGCAGTAATTGCTCAAAAGACTGGTTGCATAGCTACAGAGATTAAAAGAAAGTACAGACTAAATCAGCTGTTTCACCTTGAAAAATGATAACAGGCAAAGAAGGGAGTCTGTTTCATGTAGGGAATATTTTGTTGCTAGAAAGGATATTTCAGTGGAAAATGTATTGGCATATTCTCTGGTTTGACCTGATCTGTCATGGCACAAGGAATAGGGCACATTATTCTAGGCATGTTGCATTCTGGGGTACAGGAAGATGGCATCTTGTGGTCCATAAACACTTGTCACTTAAAGCTTCCTCTGAAAGACCCTTAACTTCAACTTCCCAATCAGTGATTACTGTCTAAGATAGCCTGCGTGATCGGTATTAACCTTGTAGAAAGCGTACTCAAGAGAATTCTATCTTTCCGTTCTTCTATACAGTCTGCTAGTTACTGGATAAAGATCTGTGCAAAAAGGCATGACTTCAGTTTTCATCCCAACTATGTCCAATTTGCTTCTATCTTAAGTGGACACTGAAAACTCTATAGAAGCGAAAAAGCACAGCACAGCACAGCTAAAACATGCATAGAAACTGTTTCACTTTAAAACTTGTGATGAGAGAAAAATAGGGGCTGCCACTGCTAAAGGGAATCTATGGTAAAAAACTAAAAATAAATATGTATTTCTATAAGTTCTATCCCACTCCTAATAATTAGAGGTGCACTGAAATGAACATTTCTAAACCGAAAATAACAAAAAATGTCAGGCCAAAACCAATTATTTTTCTTACCGTTCTAAATTTTTTAAAAATATATTTGTATTTTTTATAAACGTTTTAAATGTATTTATATTTTATTTGTATTTATTTGTATTAAATAATTTTATTTTTTATTTTACTGTGGGGGCTTTGGTGAAATATCAGAGGTCTAAACAGACCCCTGATAGTTCCCTTTTAAAATAGGAAAAGAGATTGAGGACAATCTTTTTTTCTGGAGCCTCTGTTATAAATGAACAGGAATCCTCAATACTGTACTGAGTGTTTCTGTTCATAACTTGTGGACATAGCATAGAGTTACTATGTACACGATTATGAATGAACAGGAAGTGATGTAGATCACTTCCTATTCATTCATAACTGGTACATAGTATATCATACTATGTTCAGTTATTTACAGTCAGTGATCAGCTGATCTCTGACTGATTGTACCGCTCTCCATCCTGACTTGCTGTCACAGTTGAGCCGGCGGTGCGGGGAGGAGTGCTCGGTATGTTTTGACAGCTAACTCCTCCCCCTCACCGCCTCCTGCGACAGCGCATGGCTGTCTTTGCCCCCATAGCGCTCTCCATTCTGATCGGTCAGGGGAAGCTGAGGGGGGCAGTGCAGGAGGAGAGCACGACCTCCTGTGACACGCCGGGTGTTCACAGCGCTTTCCTCCGCCGCATGGCTCGGCCTCCTCTGGCAATCCCTCTCCTTCCCACTGGACGCTGCGTTATGTCAGAGGTGACACAGAGCAGAGCCCAGCAGGTAGGAGAGAAACTTAGGATACACCGCAATTTCGGCCGAAAGATGGCATTTTGCCAAAAGTGCAATTTTCAGCCGATATGTTTCCGTGGCCGAAATTTCGGTGCATCCCTACTAATAATCACATTGATGTAGAAGTTGTCAAACTTACTCATTGAAGATGCCCATAGGATGTACTTCCTCAATGCACTTAAAGAATTTTTCTCAGCCCTGTGAATATATGCACTTTCTTTTGTCACAACTCTAACTAAGCCTGCCATCTGACATAAAACTCAACATCTAAACTTCCCACAATGTACCATCATTGCTTGGTGGAAGTAATGCATGATGGGATATGTAGTCTTGAGAAATCGAGACTGCATCAAATCAAACAGCAGGGAAAGAGATGCACACAGGGAATCCACAAAGTAGTTGAAAGTGATGGGCAGACGGAAGGCAGCACTCACTACATAAAAGGAATGTTTCAAGTAAGCCTTGATTCCATTATTAAAAAACAACTCTAGTATGTAATCCTATTACAATGCTTATGTTAGACTGAATAGTTTATGCTGTGATTTTAGAACTTTATTTTCCTTCTGAAAATGCTACCTGCTTAGCTGTTATGCTGACCCACTGACTTCATTTATAACAGAGTGGATATCACTATCTGTTCTATGTTACATTTGACTGAAATACACAAACAGCAGCATGCATTCCCGAGGCCCATTCATAGACTTCGGGTCATGGTGTGTAGTCTGCAGTTGCCTCATGTAGCTCTGCTTAAGGCAGCAGAGAGAGCTTTATGACTGGAGAGCCAGTTACATGAAATGGCTCTCCGTCCTGTTTTTTTTTTTTTTTTAATCAAAATCGCGGTTGGCCCCTAGACTGGTTCCTGGAGCCTGTCTCCTCCTCCACTCCAGTGATAGAATGTCCCTCTGCATCCTCACACCTTATACACTGTATAGGACATGATGACTCACAGTACCTTAGACAGCCGAAGCAGAGGGAAGGGAAGCTGAAGGGAGCAGTCTAGAAGCCAGCAGGGATCGTGGTTCGGGTGAGTATATCTCTTATTTCAGCTGCCTAGGCAAAACAAATGAGAACTATGGGGTAACCTTTTATCTCATAGTTCTCTTTAGGGTCACGGGAGGACATATACTAACCTCCTCCTGTGACCCAAAGCTCAGTATATAGTGAGCTGTTGCTCACTATATACTGAGAGTGCAGCAGCCAGGACGGATCCCGACAATACTATCGAGATCCACCCAGCTGGCTGATTGACAGCTGGCTCTGCCTATCTAGAGGCAGAGCCAGCTATACCCGCCCCCATCCGTTCCTTCAGTCAGTCACTAGTCTCTACAGGGAGATGATTGGGAAGTGAGCAAGCGACGGTATGTGTTCGCTCACTTCCTGATTTGTAGAGCCAACGTGTGACAGCTTCAATGTCACACGTCGGCTCTAACTATGAGGATGAGTGTAAACCACTCACCTCATAGTTCTCCTTTAACCCTTGAAGTGCCCCACTGCAAGGGTTAAGATGGTATTTGCCAGAGCTCTTCTTTAGTTAATATTAAGAGGTCACTTAGATTCAAATAGCTCAATATTCCAACAAGAAGGTAAAGTATTTCACATTCAAATTGCTAGGTTGACAAGCAAAAGGTAGCATTTACACACAACTTATGCTGCTGGGTGACTTCAAAAGGCAATCTAGATCGAAATAGATATCCTCTGCTGCAAATTCCCACCCAACGCTTTCTACAATAAAAGCAGTCCTTTCAAGTGAGGAAAGATTTCTAACATCCAAGAAGTGAAAAATCATTAAAACCTCTCTCCCTGTGAGGAAAAAGCCTCGCTGCGGAGAAGAACAGCTGACCCCTTTAAACCAGGTTATTATATTCCTACCAAAAACTGGTAGAAAAACAACTGTTTATGCTACATCTCAAGAAGCAATGTCTTCCCATTTTTTTCCTCTTAGACAAATGTGGACAAATTGTTGCCATGACACTGAAATAACAGATGCCGAACATTACTATTTACATATCACTAATCTCGTTAAAGCTTTACAGGTTGGTAAACATAAATGGGCACATAATGGGGCTGATTTCAAGCATAGCAAAAGTGGGGCAGTGGCCCAAAGCAACTAATCAACCTTCATCTTTCCCTCTGTAACATGCCCTGGTTAAAAAAAAGTATTGGTGTTGCTATGGCAACAGCTTCTCACAATTTTTTTTTCCTCCAGTGTATCGAAGAGTGGTGATGTAGAAGCAATACTTATTATCCATTCAGGTGGAAAAATCATTGTGGAAATCAGAAGCCAATCATTCTAGTCTACTAGACTCCTGTGATAATAGAAAGGTCTTTAAAAAATTCAGGCACCAGATATAATTTGAACTGAACAGAGTACAAAGCTACTGGGATGTGGCCAGCCTTGTGGCAAATAGCCTATTAATGCTTCTTTACTAGCCTCTCTAATGATGACCATCGAGCCAACACCTAGTCCAGTAAAACACATTTATTTCAAGAAAGTTTGCAATATTACTAGTGATCCTGCCAACATGCATGTAAACTTGTGGAATGTGGGTGGTAATCGAATGATGAAATCTAGCGTGTAAATAGGTCAGCTCGAGAAGTGTGGTAAACAGGCAGTAAATATCACAAGGCACAGGCAACAAAACATATTGGGGAAAATCAGCACCATATGGAAGAACACCTATGTTTCAACACATCAAGAGAAATAATATTATGCTTGGAGTACCTGAGGCTAGAATGAGGTTATTAAGATGCACTGTCATCAAATAGGAGGCACCCCTAGGTGTCTACCCATCAAAGCACCAGGGCTCTTTGAAATGTAAATCTTGGAGTTATTTCTGAGACAGTAACGTGGCCTCACGGTTTTCTTCTGCTTCACAAATGGCTGGTCACCCAATACAGTTATGGGAGATAAGTAAAGCTGGCCATACACCAGCAGAATTTCATTTTCAGAAAGTTTGTTTGATTTTCTAACAGTAACTAGGGTCAAACCAACAATCGATTTTGACCGCAGTGACAAAAAATAAAATAAAAATGAAGGCGCGGGATGGAAAAAAATTCTTCTTAGATGAAGAAAATTCTAAAACAGTGAATAGTAGAAGAATGCTAAAAGTCATTATCCGTTTGGTAAGGGCATTACTACGGTTGAGAAGCATCATTTAATAAATCCTATGGGGGGGAAAAAGCACATTTAAATAAAACAAACCATATTTATCTCTCCATAAATGTTTGCGATTTGTGTAAGCAGAGTTCATCAGTAAGGGATAATTAACTACGTTGGTACCAACCACTACACCAAAGTTTCAGGGATGATCTAAGCAAACAAATGGTGAAATGTCCCGCAGACATATGTGCATTTTTTATCTTATAAAACAGAATATCATTTTAAAAGGGAAACTAAAGACAAATAGCTGAACGCACAGCTACAAAATATACTGTAAATTAGCAATTGTACCTGCCAAAAGCTTTTTATTCTGTTTAGCCAATCTTATGATCTAGCCAGACACCAAAAGATCCCAGACCTCTAAAGCTGGTAAGCAGTAGGACATGGTCAAGAACCTACTCTTGACCCTACCGACTGGGTAATAAGGGAGCAACAGCACATTGATGAGGTCATTTCTGACAACTCTCCCAATCCAAGTCTTGCTAAACAAGGGACTTCAACAATGATTCAACGAGTACAAACCTTTATAAAAAAGTTTCTTAGGACCTTAGGACTGTTGCCTTGCTCAAGCTAAGTTGCAGTGTTTCTGAAAAGAATACCCAACCTCTTTACAGTCTACCTTTGCTCCCTCATAGTTTCTTATTCAACAGCTGATGAGAAAACCTGACTATTCCAGGTAAAAAAGAACATGAGACTTGCTACTTTGTGGCATTGCCTGAGCCAAGCAGCTAATCGCTAAATCGCTAAATGTGACATTACTGCTTTGCAAGGTTGCCAACATAATCAGTCAATCTCAGTGCCTGGCTGTGTAGGAGCACAGAGCTGTGAAGGAGTGTAGATAAAGTGAGTATATGGGGGTTGGAGGTTGCCCTTTCAGAAAAACTGTCACCTTGCCCTGTATGGGCTGTGTCTCTTTAACGCATCCATCATTTCCAGTTTGTGAATGTTAAATACAGGATTTTAAGAAATGTCAAGTAGTGCTGCAGTTTCCCACTAATATCTCTTTTTATTTCCCTAAATAGGAATCAAGTGGTGCTTCAAGAACGCTGCTCACAGATTGCTTAAGCCTTTGCATTTGGTTTATAAACACAGTCACACTGTAACTTAAATTTCGACACTAAAGTGTTCAATCATCTTAAGACAGTGTTCTCCAAACTGTAGTCTTTATGTGACCCTTGGGGCACTATTTCTTTCACTGGCATTGTGGGGCATTATTCCTCCCACTAACACCAATGATAAGGCATAATTCATCACACTGACACCATCGATTGGACACAATTTATCCTGCTAGCAACAATGGGGTATTATTTCTTCCACTGAAGCCAACAATAGGGTACAATTACTCCCACTGGCAGGTTCGTTGGGACACAATCCCCCCCCCCTCATATCAATGATGGGGCACTATTCCTCCAATCACACCTATAATGGGGCATTATTCATTTTCCCACTGACCACAGGCACTCCTACCGCCACGGATGATGGGGAATTTTCTACACCCATTGGCAACATTCTGCCCCCCTATAGTCTAAAGCAGTGGTTCTCAACCTGTGTACCCTTGGGACACACATTTTTCCTTGGTCATTAAGTCGTGAACAAATGTCGCACTGCAATGGAATGCAAGGTATTAGGGTACCACGCGTTCCGGTGTGGACATACGAACTGTGGGTGGGAGGTGCCTTTGGGGTACCATTCAAATGAATGTCAACGCAACACAACTCTCACACCAGAGTGCACAGTAGGTGCTATTGCATGGTACAGTGCGTTAATCGCACGGTACTATGCGATTAACACACTGTGCCAGGGGTGAATGGGCCCTCAAAAACACTGACATACATACACTACCACAGACAATCTCACACACTCACATACACTTTTTTTTTTTTTTTAAGTCTACTCAGACTCTCTATCTTATGAGAACTGAAGTGGATCATCAGCCTGGGATCCATTGTGGGCTCCTGTGCTGTGACGGAGCTCCATCTTTATGTGCATTGCTTGTACAGCTCCTTTGCATGCCCTGTGGAGGTGTTGGGAGGCAGAATGTGATGTCACTCCGGTCCAGGTGCCTCTATAGAAGGAGCTGTAAGCGATGTACTTATGGATGGAGCTCCCTCATGGCCATAGCCTCATCCCACCTCAAGCTGACACTCGGCGCCGGACAGCATATTTTGAATTGTTGTTTGTCGCGAGAACTGACAATGCTGCACTAGGGTGAGGCAGAGGAGCCTCTCACCCAGAAAAGTGGAAGGCATGCGGCGACCCACCAGTTGAGAACCAAGGGTCTAAAGGACACTGTGCTGACCCTGTCTTTAACCACTATTACTGCTATACATACTGTATAAATACAGTGAGGAAAATAATTATTTGATCCCCTGCAGATTTTGTAAGTTTGCCCACTTTCAAAAAAAATGAAAGGTCTATAATTTGTATCATAGGTGTATTTTAAATGATAGCGACAGAATATCAACCAAAAATCCAGAAAAAACACATGATACAAATGTTACAAAATTGAGTTGCAGTTCAGTGAGTAAAATATGTATTTGATCCCCTGCCAACCAACAATAATTCTGGTTCCCACAGACTGGCTGTGTGGTACACAGATTAGTCCTGTCAATTTAAGAAGGTGCGCCTATCGAAAACTGGAGCTCCATTCAAGATTTCGCCTCATGGGGTAAGGATGATCATGAGAAAAGTGAGGGATGAGCCCAGAACTGCACGGGAGGAACTTGTGAATGATCTCAAGGCAGTTGGGATCACATTCACCAAACAAACCATTGGTAACACAATACACCACCACGGATTGAGATAATGCAGCGCAAGGTCCCCCTCAAACAGGCCCGTTTGAAGTTTGCCAATGAACATCTAAATGATTCAGAGAAGGATTGGGAGAAAGTGCTGTAGTCAGATGAGACCAAAATTGAGCTCTTTGGCAGTAATTCGACTCGCCATGTTCGGAGGAAGAAAAATGCTGACTGTGACCCTAAGAACACCAACCCTACAGTCAAGCACGAAGGTGGAAACATTATGCTTTGGGGCTGTTTCTCTGCTAAAAGTACAGGCCAACTTTGCCGCAGGGCAGGGCACCGCCGCATTAAGGGGCCAATGGGCAGGGCCCTGTATTGTAAAATCTTGGATGAGAACTTCCTTCCCTCAGCCAGAACACTGAAGATGGGTCATGGATGGGTCTTTCAGCATGACAATGACCCAAAACATAATGCCAATTCAACAAAGCAGTGGCTCAAGAAGAAGCATATTAAGATCAAGGAGTGGCCTAGCCAGTCTCCAGACCTTAATCCTATAGAAAATTTATGGAGGGAGCTGAAACTTCAAGTTGCCAAGCGACAGCCAAGAAACCTTAAGGATTTAGAGAAGATCTGTAAAGAAGAGAGTGGATCAAAATCCCTCCTGAGATGTGTGCAAACCTGGTAACCAACTATAAGAAAAGTCTTACCTCTGTGCTTGCCAACAAGGGTTTCTCCACCAAGTACCAACTCATGTTTTACTTGGGGATCAAATACTTATTTTTCTCACTGAACTGCAACTCAATTTATAACATATATATCATGTGTGTTTTTCTGGATTTTTGGTTGATATCCTGTTTCTATCATTTAAAATAAACCTATGATAAAAATTATAGGCCTTTCATTTCTTTGTAAGTGGGCAAACTTACAAAATCTGCAGGGATCAAATCATTATTTGCCACACTGTACATCCTCATACTAAAGTGGTTAAAACAAAGATCACGTCTACTGCAGTATTGCGGTTTGCAACCATGACCCAGCTTTTACATACAAGTGATTGGGCAGCTGTAGGGACTGCCCGATCACTTGTATGCCACTGGCTTGTAAACGACCTATGTAATAGTGATAAAGTGAAGAAAAAAAACAATAAAGTGATTTTTTTTTTAAAGCCTCCCCCCCCATGAACACATACATGCAAATGTAAACATGTACAGTGTGTTCCTCCATGCAAAAATGACAACTGCACCACACGTTACGCACACGTTACACAGCGCCATTGAAAGTTGCTGTTGGCACAATGATTCTAGGGCCATCACTCACTGTTCACCCCATATAAAAATATTAATTTCTATGGCCATGTTCACATCTGAGCATTTTTTTCACTTGTAGCAAAACGTGTGTCACTTGAAGAAAGTACATGAGCTTCTTTTTAGCAGATTCTGTGCTTCTTGGCCGCATAGACTTCAATGCAAACGCTCCAAAACACACATTTGCTGCGTTTTTTGCACATTTCACCTGCATTTTATGTGGATTCGTCCATTCACATTAATGTGTCACAATCGGCTCGTAAAAAGGCGCAAAAACGTACTGCACAAAACACGCTGAAAACTAGCATTTTCGATGTTGCTCAGGTGTGAATGAGGGCTTAGGTGACAAACATATGAAAGACAACTTACCATTACCATAATGTCATAAAGGTCCAAAGGGGAAACTTTCACGCAGCAAAGCAAATGAGAAGCAATGAGAAATTGATGCACGTTGAATACAGAGACTGTACTATATACCATTCTAGCAGATATGAAAAGTGCTGCTTTTCAGGAACATATAGATCTAATAAGCTATAAATAAAACGGTTTAATTATTCCGTTCATTAATGAAAATAATTAAAATGATAAAACAGTACTAAATTATGCACGATTCCCAATTAAGTCTCTTGGGCGGGTAAAGGAATTGATCCCAGAAATGATACAATAATGATTATGCATTTAGGATGCAATAATGTATTCCTATCAATGAAACTGGCATAAAATAAGGTCTGAAGTTGATTTGGAATGATTTGAGAGTGTCCACAGACAGTAATGAAGAATTTAAATCAGCAAGGCAAATGAAATTATGATGGAAGATATTCATAAAAGAAAGGACTAAAAGTATGGCATTTTTACAGGCAACATTACAAATGCAGCTTGACATTCAACTATTTTATCATAAATAATAGGCCAGCTGCATACAATGTTAGAGCCCAAAGCTGGCCACAGACCTAGTGGTGGGACATTTAAGAAACAGTCCAACTGTTGAATAACATTTTTGGGGGGTAGGGTGGTGGGACATGTCATGGCACTCTTTTTCCTTAAAGCTGGACTGAAGATAAAATGTCTGGGTTAAAGCTAAATATTGCAGCAAAAGATGGTTTTGCGATTTTCTTTATTAATCTTTTAATGAGCTATTTATATTTATCTTATTTTTGGCTAGAGTTCTGCTTTAAGGAGTCTAGTTATAAAATGTTAAGGAGTGAGGACTGTTTTTAGCCATCTTCACCAAGGCCCGATGTTTAGTTTGTAGAACAGATAAAGTGAATGTGGAAAGCAACTGGCTTATTTAAAAAATATAAAAAGGATTAATAATAGTAATATTAACAAAAAAAAAACCCCCACAATGGGTGGAATTTATCAAAACTAGAGGAGAAAACAATCTGCAGCAGTTGTCCATGGCAACCAATCAGCTTCTCTTTTCAGTTTGTTCAATTCAGATTTGAAAATTAAAGATAAGCTATGATTGGTTACTATGGACAACTGCTTCAGATTCTGTCTGCTCCAGTTTTTACGAATTCCCCTCCACGTGTCCAGCGGATGAATCAACTGCTGCTACTGAATCTCGTCAAGTCCCAGTGCAGAAACTGAAGGTCAACCAAAAGCAAATGACCCCTCAGACATTTGTCGTCAGCTGCTGTGAAATTCTCATTCTTCTACCTAAAGAACACAACAAGAACCAAGCAACCTATTTCCCCTGCAGACCTACTAAAACTAATGTAACACTTCTGCTTCCCCCAGATTGCTTTGTATATAGAGCTACAATACAGCTTTTGCAATATGCTGCAGCTAGACTGCAAACAAACGTGCTCTTTTATTCACACATTACCCCATTTCTCTACGGTTTCTAATGGCTGCCAATAAAATTGAGAATTTATTTTAGTTTTGTGTGTAGACAATATTATATATATTTTTCTTTTTGTTTTTTGTTTACTTTGTGTCCTTGGAAAGAAAAGCAAAAAAAATAGTATTATACAACAGCATGTACACTGAATAGACTTTATTATTTGCTTCAGAGTGAAGGAGATTGTCACATTTTCGGAACAATAGCAAGATTTGAAGAAAACCAATAAAAGCAGAAGAAAAATTCGGATAGCCTAAAAAGCAAGGTGTCTATCTTACAAACACTTATAGACATCCATTAAATAGTGTGAGGCGAATTTGGTAAAATATATGGTGAAATTTCAGCATGTCCAATTTATGAATATGTCAAAATTAATACAATATAGCAACAAATTAGGGCTGCACCGATACTGATATTTAGTTTTTGTTTTTGTTTGCACCCACCGCTGTGTCCTCCGTCTTCCTCTGAGTCAATCATGGCAGGTTTTGTATTAATGAATACAGGCTTATTCATTAATACAAAGCCTGCAGTGATTGGCTCAGCGCTGAGCCAATCACGGCAGGCTTTGTCCTAATGAATACAAAGCCTGTATTCATTAATACAAAGCCTGCCGTGATTGGCTCAGCGCTGAGCCAATCACGGCAGGCTTTGTCCTAATGAATACAAAGCCTGTATTCATTAATACAAAGCCTGCCGTGATTGGCTCAGCGCGGTATACTGTATGTAGCCGTAGCTACATACAGTATACCATATCCTTCTGTATGTACCCGGCGTATAAGACGACCCCCGATTTTTGGGGGATGTTTTAAGGTTTCAAAATCCGTCTTATACGCCGGCAAATACGGTAAGGAAAGCAGGCGGTGTGTAATGATTCGCCACCTGGTTTCCTGATTAGCTGGGCAGCGTGTAAAGACTCGCCACCTGCCTTCCCGATTAGTAAGGAAGCTGTCCCCATGCTTCTCGTCACTAGCTGACTAGAAAGCAATGACTAGTAATGACTCGCTGCCCGGGCTTCCCGATTGGTCGGGTAGCTGGCCAATCAGGAATCTGGGTGCAGTGTAATGATGCGGCGCCCGGCTTCCTGATTGGCCGGGAAGCCGGCTCTATGCTACCTCGTCATTAAGGAAGCATAGAGCCGGCTTCCCGGCCAATCGGAAAGCCGGGGGCCCCTTCATTGACCAATCAGGAAGCCGGGCAGCGTGTAATGACTCGCTGCCTGGTTTCCCCGGAATTGTCGGGCTAGGCATCCGAGTATTCGCCCAAATACTTGGCATCAGCACCAATACTGATACTAGTATTGATATTGGTGCATCCCTAGAAACAATTTAACAACATTTTTAATATGCAAGAAGAAAAAAACACTATGTTGGCTGTGTTACCATTCACACAGCATACCTAAAAAAATGTTTCTTACCTTTTGAGTTCCTTCTTTGGAATAGACCTTTGGGCAGGCTGCCAACTATTTTAAACAATTTAAAAGTGAAAGTGGGGACAGATCGAGTTTCCCTCTTTAACATATAATGAACCTCTTAAACCCTTTGTTAGGATAGACAGTAGGGATGCACCGATACTACTCGTATTTTCCCAAATGCTCCGATGCCTAGCCCGACACCCGAGCTCCCGGGAATCAGGAAGCCGGGCAGTGAGTCATTACATGCTTCCCAGCTTCTTGATTGGCCGTGAAGCCGACTCCATGCTCCCTCGTCACTTGGTGACGAGAGAGGCATGGAGCCAGCTTCATGGCCAAGCTGAAAGCCGAGCAGCTTCCTGATTGGTCCAATCAGGAAGCCAGGCAGCGAGTCATTACTAGTCATTACTTTCTAGTCAGGTAGTGACGAGAAGCATGCGGAGTGCTTCCCCGCTAATTGGGAAGCCAGGTGGCGAGTCATTAGAGGCCGCCTGCCTTCCTAAGGGAACTTCCGGGATCGGTATTCGGTATCAGCGAGTACTGAAAAAAAAATATTGGTACTCGATACCACAAAAACGGTATTGGTGCATCCCTAATAGACAGTGTTCGAAACTAATTGATAAATAATTAATAAATCTGTCAGCAGAGTATAGTAAAAATGATTAATGATAAAACATTACCACCCCTGCCCCAGCTTAATAAGTAAACTTCAGTTTGGAAGTTTTCACAAAACATCAAGTAAAATGTAAGCAGCATTTTTTAAGTTATGTTATATGAATGGGAATATGTGCAAAATGTAAAGTAGTTATCCCAATTTTGGCTGCAAAAGTGTAAATACACTTTAAACCACACAAAAAGAAAAAAAACCTAAGCCATTTTGCACATTACGTAAGCGGCAATAGAATTCATTGACCAATCAGGAAGCCGGGCAGCGTGTAATGACTCGCTGCCTGGTTTCCCCGGAATTGTCGGGCTAGGCATCCGAGTATTCGCCCAAATACTTGGCATCAGCACCAATACTGATACTAGTATTGATATTGGTGCATCCCTAGAAACAATTTAACAACATTTTTAATATGCAAGAAGAAAAAAACACTATGTTGGCTGTGTTACCATTCACACAGCATACCTAAAAAAATGTTTCTTACCTTTTGAGTTCCTTCTTTGGAATAGACCTTTGGGCAGGCTGCCAACTATTTTAAACAATTTAAAAGTGAAAGTGGGGACAGATCGAGTTTCCCTCTTTAACATATAATGAACCTCTTAAACCCTTTGTTAGGATAGACAGTAGGGATGCACCGATACTACTCGTATTTTCCCAAATGCTCCGATGCCTAGCCCGACACCCGAGCTCCCGGGAATCAGGAAGCCGGGCAGTGAGTCATTACATGCTTCCCAGCTTCTTGATTGGCCGTGAAGCCGACTCCATGCTCCCTCGTCACTTGGTGACGAGAGAGGCATGGAGCCAGCTTCATGGCCAAGCTGAAAGCCGAGCAGCTTCCTGATTGGTCCAATCAGGAAGCCAGGCAGCGAGTCATTACTAGTCATTACTTTCTAGTCAGGTAGTGACGAGAAGCATGCGGAGTGCTTCCCCGCTAATTGGGAAGCCAGGTGGCGAGTCATTAGAGGCCGCCTGCCTTCCTAAGGGAACTTCCGGGATCGGTATTCGGTATCAGCGAGTACTGAAAAAAAAATATTGGTACTCGATACCACAAAAACGGTATTGGTGCATCCCTAATAGACAGTGTTCGAAACTAATTGATAAATAATTAATAAATCTGTCAGCAGAGTATAGTAAAAATGATTAATGATAAAACATTACCACCCCTGCCCCAGCTTAATAAGTAAACTTCAGTTTGGAAGTTTTCACAAAACATCAAGTAAAATGTAAGCAGCATTTTTTAAGTTATGTTATATGAATGGGAATATGTGCAAAATGTAAAGTAGTTATCCCAATTTTGGCTGCAAAAGTGTAAATACACTTTAAACCACACAAAAAGAAAAAAAACCTAAGCCATTTTGCACATTACGTAAGCGGCAATAGAGATGATGGTTACCAAGGCAACTAATATAGTGAAAAACAGCTAATGCACTTGAATTTTATTGTTTTACTTTTCAAACTAGTCTGCTAAGAACATCAAAGTACCAAAGTTGCTTGTTTTCTTTTTAAACCTGGTTCATGATAACAATATTCCTTGCCCTTGAATAACCTTCCAGACACTCCAAAGTTGCAGTTGCAGTCATGGTCTTACTACTTCAACAATCACATTGTACACCCTGCCAGGATGAGATTTGGGACAGAAATACATAGCAATAGCATGTCACTGTAGCCTGTGGTGCATGTGCAGTGTACACTCTCAGGCCACTCTTTTTTTACTTTTGTGATATGGAGGAAAAGGCGGTAGCAGTGTCGGGAAGGAGGCAAGTCTCTCATGTGTGCAAAATGCACATTATGAAAAGAGCAGAAATGTCCAGGCATATTACAGTCCACTTTGATACATTCTGAGACATTAAGCCACAACAAGCATGCAGGACAGGAGTTCCTACCTAAATTGCTTTACACTTGTTCTTCATTACCAGGTTAAAATATTGCTGAATTGGAGCAGAACAGAATGGATGTCACTTATGCGACATCTGTTTCTAATTCATTTTACTCCTCCATCTGTTTAATGGAGGAAAAACAGAGCTCATCGGACCCATGTTACGTCTATGGACAGGCAGCTGTGGATAGGCATGCACCTCCAATCCGTCACATTTAGATCTTTTGGTTTTTTTTGGACCTAGACGGACTCGGAGTTCATCAGATGTAAACAGATGCACATTTGTTTACATCCCCCTGCCCATAGAGTAGTGTATGAACAGGCTTAGTCTATTTGTTTTGTTTAAACCCACAGGCTGAACGGAAAGAAAAAATAGAGCAGATTCCTCCATCAACACTACGAGTGTGTGGATCGAGGAATCCCGCTGTTTGCATTTGCTGTCGGCTCTGCTCGTTTGAAGATTTTCAGACAAGCTCCTTCGATCAGCTGATCGAGGGATGCCGACAGAAAGGGTGCCAACAGTGGCACACACTGTGCGAATTTCGTCCGGTTCCTCGAAGAAGCGGCCAAAATTCGCACAGTGTATGGGCACCCCAACATTGAGCTTCCAAAACAGATCCACCTAGAAATCAGGTGGATCTGATCTCTCTAGCGGAGCCATGGAAAGCAGTAAAATGTAACAGAGGTTCTAATTCATCCCTTCTCTAACCAAAGCTCAGAAAAAAAGTGTTGATTATAGATAGCGTTTAAAGGTACAGAATCAGTTTAGTTTTTAGGGCTCCAATAATATGTAAAGGACAAGACTAAAAGAATAAAATAGCTGGCACTATTCATATATGCACAAGTGGATTTACTAGTGCCTCAGCAATATTCTCTACCTTTGTGGATGCTCCAAAAACATGACTTTTTCATGGGACTCAAGGCCAGGTTTGGGAGGCACTGCCACAATGGATCCAACAGTTTTCTTTTCATATTTAGGTTACTGTTAATTCCATTAATTACACTTCTAGAATGCATGGTGTTAAGATTTCATTAAAATAACAATGACAAAGTACAGTAAGAATCTAGTAAGAAAAGGTGGATCATTACACAACAAACTTGGTGAATTCAAACATTATGTCAGGTTACCCAATTAGCTGTGAATAAAAGCTGATGCTGTGTCTCTCAATAACACAAGAATGTTGCAACCTCTATATGGCATTTTCTTAATTGGGTTCAGACAATAAGTGTGCAACTTTAACACGCCCTTAGAGAGCACAAGATGGTTTTATATATAGGTAATAGGAGAATGAAATGTCAAATTCACTTTTTTAATTTGACAGTATGCTCAGTAAGTTCAGACTTTGCATGAAAAAATGGCACCCTAACAGTATAGGCTACAGTGTCCCCTCAGCAAATGCGTAAAATGTTACATGTATTAAAACTCAGAGTTGCACACTAAACTCAAGAGTTAAATCTTAAAAATGCAAGTACCCCAACTATTAACAAAAATGTAGTTTATTTGTGTATCAGATTAATGTCCAAGTCCCATTGCACTCCTGACCGGTAAGTACCTTTGAAATAGGTGTGTGTTAAAGTGGCAAACGGATGGCGCTGCTCAATATCACAAAGGAAGGGGTCATTAGCACCCTAGTATGCGGATCTTTAAGCCTTTATTGACGCATGCTCAGTATCACATAACACAATATTTTGGGGACACGCATGGTCCCCTTCATCAGGCAAAACAGTGATGACCCCAAGGTCCGTGTGTGTGTTGTAAAGTAGGGCTGCAACAATTAATCAATAATGAGAATAAATTGTCAACAATTCTCATTATCGATTAGCTGACTGTTCAATTAGTTGAATCTGCTGCCGCTCTACTCCTCCGTTCTACTCCCTGCTGGTGCCGGCTGCAGCGGTCTGTGTCTTTTTCAATCCCTGATCCTCTCCCCGCATGCATCAGCAGAGACAGCAGGGACACAGACCCCTGTAGCTGGCACCAGCGGGGAGGAGAGACCGCTGTGCCTCTGCATTACCCTGCAGATGCCCCCGTTGCTCTCCTGTGCCCCCCTTGCCTCTGCTGCTCCCATGTTACCTTTTCTGCCGGCGGTAGAAATCCGGGGTCAAAATTCCCTGGGAGCAATTTCCAGCCTGCTATTGGCTATTTTAAATTGCAGTAGCCAATAGCAGACTGGCTATTGCACCCGCCCACTGCCTGCTGTCGATCAGTAGAGGAGGACCTGAAGGAGAACTTCTACTTCAGTTCTCTCCTCTGCTGATTGACAGCAGGTAGTGGGCGGGTGCAATAGCCAGCCTGCTATTGACTACTGCAATATAAAATAGCCAATAGCAGACTGGCTGTTGCTTCCAGCCACTGCCTGCGGTGTTGGCATTCAGCTGCCTCAGCAGAGAGCTGTCATTCCCCAGTGAAGTGGAAAGGCTGACACTAGGTCTAAAAGACCCCCTAATGTCACCCCAAAAAAAACCTGTCACCCCCAATGTGCTATCACACTTGTGAGTCTGCCATGTGATAGCAATAAAGGTTAAAAAAAATTTACAAAATAAAAGATACATTTTTAAAAAAATGTAAAAATCCCAAAAACGTAAAGTTGCCCAACCCTGCACATGCGCGTATACTAACGTAAAGACAAGTTAGGTGCACCCACATAGAAAAACGACAATTGCGCTAAACATGTCAGGTATCGCCATGTGCATCTGAGTGGGAGCAATAATCTTGGTCTAATATTCACTGCAAACTCTAAACTGATGACCGGGCTTTTATAATAAATATATGTATAAGGTGGCAAGCCTCATTTTGGTTTCGGACACAAAATTATGCTCCAGAATGTGCATTGTAATTTTAATGGCATCCAAAATGCGCCTCCTGGTCGCAGTGTGGTCACCTGCACTGGAACGCGTGGTACTGCAATGCCATGCGTTCCAGTGCAAAAAATTTGCATACCGTTTTATTATGAAGTAAACTTGATGTTTGTAACACTGCATTTGTGCATTTTATTTTACATAAAAGATGGGGGTTTTTTTTTTTTCTGACTCGACAAAAAAATAATTGGCCAACTAATCGATTATGAAAATAATCGTTAGTTGCAGCCCTATTGTAAAGTAGCCACTGCTCCAAGCTCGCTCCTGTGATGGACTACAAACTAATGTTTAGTTTACCAATTTGTATTAAGATTGTAGTCCATTTTGTTTGTTGTATAGAGCTCTTCGCCGAGTGCATCAGACGGAATCCAGAGATCAGAGGGATCACCGCACCGGGTCCAGACAGACGGGAGGCCAAGTGTTCGTTGTACATGGACGACGTGACAGTGTTCTGCGCAGACCAGCGTTCCATCGACGTGCTCGTCCAGACCTGCGAAGACTTCGGCCGAGCTTCGGGGGCAAAAGTCAACTGCGGGAAGTCGGAAGCCATGCTCTTCGGAAAATGGTACCTGCCTTCTTCTGCGCCCATCCCCTTCAACATCAGAGCGGATTTCATCAAAATCTTGGGCGTCTGGTTTGGAGCTGAGGGCGCGGCCCTGAAGTCCTGGGAGGAGAGACTGTCAAAGATGCGGCAGAAATTTGGACTCTGGAGCCTCAGAGAGCTCACCATCGAAGGGAAGTCACTGGTACTCCGCAGCGAGATTCTCCCTGTGTTGCAGTACCTCGCCCAGGCCTGGACCCCCGGGTCAACACCTGCAAGGCCATCACCAGGGCGGTGTTTCACTTCATCTGGGGCTCCAAGATGGACAGAGTGAAGCGGACTGTTATGTTCAAAGAACCCCTCAAGGGTGGAAAGGGCGTTCCTGGCCTTGCCACCCTGCTGA
>NW_017306511.1:186449-192399 GCF_000935625.1 Nanorana parkeri
CTTTTTGTGTCTCTTGTCCTTCAATAAAGCTTCGGGCCTGTGAACTCTTTCCCCTCCCTTACCCCCTCTTCCCTCTCCCCCATCACACCTGTTGCTTTGTTGTAGGTTAAAGTTTTATGCTTGATGTGTTGTCGCGGTGCCATGTAGGATGCGAGGAACCTCGAGTTCCGCACATCAGACATTGTACCGCAAGGTTTATTGAGGTTTATTGAAGTTTAAGGTATTGATGTGGAGCTCAGTACGGGGTAAAGCGGTGTCATGAATGACGTGGAGGGCTCAGGACTCTTGTCTTGCGCTCCACGTCAGGCATCTCGCCGCAGCGCGAATGTAATTTATTGTGCGATTGAGATGTATTGCTATGTGGTGTTTATGCGCTGCGTCGCAGTACGAGGTTGAATGTACCCCGATTGTATAGCTTGTTTTTGTATATTTTATTGCATTAATAAAGTATATTTTTCAATCAAAAAAGATTGTAGTCCATTGCCGGAGTGAGCTTGGAGTGGCGGCTACTTTACAACACACACAGAGACCATGGGGAACAAAAGTAGCCACCACCCAGAAGGAAGTACAGTGTCAGCATCAATTCGGAGATGATTTGAGGATCTACAGCTGAGTGATACACAAAGATACATTTGTGCTAATTAATTGTTGCCCATTTTGCCGGCCACAGATTTTCCCCTCATTTCCTGTCAGATAAAAAGTTGTCCACGGAGCAGACAGTGACAGGAACTACAGTATCCCTGAGTCCAGCATAGCAGTAAAACCTGTAGTTTAACCTTTCCCCACTCTATCAAAAAAAGAAAAGTTTTGCTATGGATACATTCAAGCTAAAACAGGATATAAACCTACAGTAGGTTAAGAGATTAAAGTCATCTACAAAATAGATATAGACCCTAAGTGGATGACATTTACTTTGCATCTCAGTGCTGCTGACCTCCCCAAGTTTTTACTTTCTGTCTAAATGCACTCCCTTTATAGTTTGTTCACACTAGCCCAAACACTACAGAGGCCTGTTACAGCATGTGGAATCCATTGTGTCCATTTTTTACCTTTATCGACAATTCAATGACTTCTATGCACCGCAGCCGAGTTGCGGTGTGGTGACGAATAGTGACTTTAGGTAAACTCTGGTGCATTACTGAAAAATGAAGCATGTCCGCATTTTTACGCAAAGTACTGCAACCCACCTCAATACGGCACTATTGTGTGAATAGGGCGCCTAGAAAACAAGAGTTTTCATGTTTTCCCTGTGCTTGCGTGGGTTTCCTCTAGGTACTCCGGTTTTCTCCCACACTCCAAAGACATGCTGGAAGGTTAACTGGTTCCTGTCTAAATTGGCCCTTGTATGTATGTATGTATGACGGTATGTATGTGAGATAGGGAACTTTGATTGTAAGCTCATTGAGGGCAGGGACTGATGTGAATGTGCAACTATGTAAATTGTCGGCACTATATAAATACTAGTAATAAATAAATATTTTTCTATGTGCCCTAGTGGTGACCTGCATTGTCCTTGTGCAGAAGAAAGCAAGTCACAGCATCTACTGTGAACAAGTCCTAAGCGTCCTGTACCACACTACTCTAGACTAGCTTCCTGAGGCCAATCCCCCACAGCATGCATCAGCACAGGTATTTGTAGTCTCAACCAGAGTCGAATTTGACCGGGTTACAATGCAGGAGCAAACCTTGGAGACAGTTGCTATACCATTAACATGACGTGCCTAAACAAATAGCTGCATTGGCTTGTTTACCAGGCATTCATTTAATGAAATCTGCATATTTAAAAATATTCAAATACAGTATTTATATTACTTTTCTGGACTGCATTAGAAAAATAATAGCAGCACTCTTACAGGCAGTACCCTTGGCAATTCTTTATATGTCACAGGTCTACGGTTCTTCCAACTGTGTAGTGACAGTTAAGCATGAAAAGAAAAAAAAACACAGTGCATATCCATGTGCTTTGTTTTAGCAAGTTGGTTTGTTGAATGGGCAAGATGATGAAGCCAAGGCCAGGCAACAAGCCCCCAATGTTGGCGACAAAAAACAAGACAGCTGTGATCAAGATGTTTTGTCAGAATATAAATGAAGTAAACCTTCTACACCCAAAAGTAAAATGACTAAAGATAACATTACTCAGCATATAGTTTAAATACTAAGTTTTATAACTATTGTAAGCAGAAAGGGAGCACATAAAATGGGCACAGTAATGTTTAAAGGCAAACATTAGCATAAAAGAACCAAACAAATCTTTATTTCTAGCAGTAGTCTTGTAGTCACTGAGGCCACTTATGACAACTGACCCATAGTAAGGCTCAAGAAGCAACTTACACAAATATAGTTGGAATATGCATTTTAATTTTAACTGCTTACATCTCTGGATTTAATGTTTTGGAATACTGGTATTCAGTACTTTTGGAACCAAGAACAAGGTTAAAAAAAAAAAAAGTGTCTTCCCCGTATGCCCATGACCACAAACATTGACAACTAACATGCTGATAGCTATTGAACCAGGCTGTCACTGTTACCCACTCACAGTCAGTAACCAATCAGTGTGGTTCCAGGTGATCACCATGACAACTTAGACAGTATCTCTGATCATAAAGGGGTAAGCAAACACCATTAAACTTTTAACCTTAATCTAAAATAAATCGGGAATCACAATTATGTACTTCTTAACATGTCGATCCACTTGCTATGTGGGTCGCCATTCATTTTGAAGCCCAAAATACGTTTACAGCTTGACCCAACATATCTACACTATGCGCCACAAAGCAAAAGATGTGAAAGCAAAAGTATACTGGGGGTGAGCTGCATCGGCCAAAAATAGTGCAGATGCATTTTTTGTTTTGTGTTTTGAGGTTTATTAATGATCAATTCAAAGTAAATGACCTGCCTGATGTAATGTATGTCAAAATACAAAGTTCAACAGGCATTTTCAAAAAGTGCTCGGTAATAGCAATCCCAATACTTCACGAAAGAGGGTTAGGCCAAAGTAAAGCTAACACTGACGTAACCCCTGTAAACCTACACTTGCCTTGTCAAAACTTCTTTCTCCATTATCTCTCATCTGCTTTATAAGTGTGACAAGCAACCATCGGTGAAGATACCCACAGGACATGCTTTGCTTCATTATATTGTCAGTTTGATTTTGATGGACTAATAAAGACACTTACCAGTTGTCCTAATTTCAGATTTATCCTCCGACTGACCTGCAGTGAAGAGAACACACAATTATATGATATTAGAGAAAGCACAGTAAAACTATTCAACAAATCAACTGAAATGTATTAATTGCTATGAAACAACATAGCAAATATGGGATAAAGCCAATCTCGAGGTTAACCAAAAAAACTACCTTTGCCTAGGGGACAGGAATAAACCCACCTGCCACCATCAGTGCTCACCGCTCTACCTTGTGCTCTTGCTGGTGGAATGTCTCTTGGTGTCCTCAGTCTAATGCAGGCTTCCCTGCAGTTTTTTGGAGATCGGCCTGAGACAGGCTTTAAAGGAGAACTATGGGGTAAGTGTTTTTCCCCATAGTTCTCCTCAGGGTCATGGGAGGACATATACTAGCGTCCTCCCATGACCCAAAGCTCAGTATAACGCGAGCTACAGCTTGCGGTATACTGAGACCGCTACAGCCGGGACAGATCCCGACATTACTATCGAGATCCACCCAACTGCGTGATTGACAGCTGGCTCTGCCTATCTAGAGGCAGAGCCAGCTGTACCCGCCCCTCCCCCGTTCGTTCCTCCAGTAAGCGCTGGAGGATCGGAGGGGGGGAGGGGGAATCCCTGCAGGGAGTGACAGTCACGGCTCTCTGCAGGGACAGGATCGAGAAGTGAGCAGGCAACAGTATGTGTTCGCTCACTTCCCAATATATTGAGCCGACATGTGACAGTTTTATTGTCACACGTCGGCTCGAACTATGAGGTTGAGTTAAAATCACTCACCTCATAGTTCTCCTTTAAAGGCAAACAAGTTAAGTGTTTTTTTTTCTTTATAGTTTAAAACTATTTAAAAATTTCCAAACTCCAAGTTTCAGCTGGAATTGGGCTCTAAAGATACAGTAAAATGCAACCTAACTTTACCACCAGAATATGAACGCCATTAAAGTGACACTAAACTCAGGAGTTATACCTTAAAAAAGCATTCAAGTGCCTAAACTGTTAACAAAAATGTATCTTATTTGTGTATCACTTGGCTGTAGATCCTCAAATCATCTGTGAATTGGTGCTGACACTGTCCTTCCTTCTGGAGGGTGGCTACTTTTGTTCCCCATGGTCCCTGTATTTGTTGTATAGTAGCCACGGATGCAAGTTCCCTCCCTGATGGACTACAAGCTCACGTTTAGTTAATAGGGTACATGAATGCATTTTTAAGATTTAATTTCGGAGTTTAGTGTCAAGTGTTCAAAAAAAAAGATCAAAACAAAATCAAATGTTGCTCTTTTGGAGGTGGAATCCTCAGCTAATTAATATAAGGTTTTACAACTGATGCATACTGCCTTTTCTGTCCGTCAAGTGTAATTCACAATACAACATATGTACAAGCAAGTGCAACCATGTACATTAACCTTTCTCGAAATGAACCTGCTCATCTTAAAATGTAGACTTGTAAGCAAAGACCATGTTCCTTCTTACACTACGTTTTTTGTTTTGTTTTTCCAGCCTACAGAATTCTAGTAAATTAAAATCTGCAATGTGACAATCAGTGCTATGCACTCATCTGTGTTTAGAAGGCTCCTATTCTCTGCTGCTTAGCAGACATCCTCCCCACAGCATGAGGAGACTATTTAACATTTCTTTTTCAAGACAATCAGCAGGGGGAGAAGGAAACGGTTATAAAAATTGCCACTTCCCATTATAAAACCACTAATCTAAAAATGTTATTTGCAAAAAGCCGAACAAAAATCTTAAGTGGCAAATTTATATTCTACATTTATAAAGCCAGCCTTTCACAGTTTCCTTTTTTCACCCACCGATTAAGTACTAATACAGTTAATTATTCCTAATTAAAAGGAATCCCTTTTTTATAATTATATATAATGTTGTTAAAAATAACAAACTTGTTAAAACCCAATCCCACTTTATTTTTTTCCTTTTTTTAACAGACTCCCAGCAGCTATAGAAACAAACAACTGCCCAGTGCTAGAGCCAAGACAAAAAAGAAAAGTAAAGAAAAAAAAAAACATTTAAAAGAATACACAGGGGCACCTCCAGAATTACAGGACACTGAGGAATGGCAAGGGGAAGGGTGGGGTTTATTTATTACAGGTATTTAAAGTATAGGGTGCCGTCAATTTGCACAGCACTTTTACATACTCTAATTTAACATTAGTCCCTACCCTCATGAAGCTTAAACCTAAGGTCCCCATCTCACATGTATACATACACATACTAGAGCCAATTCAGACAGGAGCCAATTAACCTAGCAGCATGTCTTTGGATTGTGGGAGTACCTGGAGGAAACCCATATTGGGTTTAAAAACTCTCAAGCTAAAAATATATATTTTTTTTAAACTCTTGGCTTTAGACACATTTTAACCCCTTCAGGCCTGAGGCCTGAAAATTACTTAAAACCCCCCAACATTATATATTTTCTGAATGCCAAGACCCTATAGAATAAAATGGTGGTAGTTGCAAATTTTTATGTTGCGCAATATTAGCGCAACTCCTTATTAAACCCCAATATTTAGTGAAAAATTTAATTAAATGCCCCAAAACACAACAAAATACCCATTTTTTTAATGAAATATAAAAGATGAGGTTACAACGAGTAAAACGATACCCAACATGCCCAGGTTACAAATTGCGTGCATCCGTAAAACGGCGAAAAACCCCAGTACCCCAAAAAGTCCATAGAAGACGCTTTAAAAGCCCCCACAGGTCATCAATTTAGAGATACCCCAAAATACTGGCCCTAGAATTATTGCTCTCACTCCGG
>NW_017306511.1:192534-195038 GCF_000935625.1 Nanorana parkeri
CGGCTCTACAAGTTTAAACAGAGTCCCGGCGGCAAAAGTCGCCGGGAGTCTGTTTAAACAGCCCCGATGCTGGCGACGTACACTGTACGTCGTCAGTCACGAAGGGGTTAAGTGTGGGTATATTATAAACTGTATATATACAAATGTATATTATATATAAAGAGCCACAAGAAATGAAGAAAAACACTGCTTTTCACCACATCATATTTATCAATACCATGTGTCTAAAATGATAAGAAACGATATGCTATAAGTTTAGCAAATTCACATCCGAAGTGTGATCAACACCAGTACAAGACAATGGAAGTAAAGTATAAATGCAGCTTTGAAAAAGGTATTTTATCAAAGTTCTGTTATTCTAGTTTAGAAGAATTACATTCTTCAGAACCAGCCAATACAAATGCATGTGTATTTTATTTCCACCTGAACATGCACAAAAAAGAAGAAGCTGGCAAAAAAAGCACATTACATTTTAGAAATGAATATAGTTTAGAGATTACAATGCTTTTTTAATCTTAGGACATACTGTGAATTTTTCCTTTGTCAGTAATGATTAGTATTTCAAGGGTAAAATACCCTTATGGGAGACAAAGCAGTCACCTATGTTCAACTAGTTTGACAATCCAAACTCTGATTTAACGTCAATCATTTAATGCATGAAAGATGACACAAAGGTGCCTTTACAGATAAGAATGGTGGAAATAAGATGATCTATACAGCATACAAAATACTTAACCATTTCTGAACCACAACTAATATTGCTGAACGAAAAATCAATTTATAAGAAGCTCCGTATTAAAAAAAAAAAAAAATGCTTAGGGAATCCTGTATTAAATGTTAATTTGTTAAAGAGAGCACAGCAGAAACTGTTTGGTTTCTGACTCTGTTTTTCTCACTGAAACTTTGTATGCAGCCATCCTAACTCAGAGACAAGGACTCACAGACTCACTCCTACAGGCAGCCTCTAGTGAGGGAACCTGCTGCGCTCCTCCCCACAGAAGGGGTTTTCCGTCACTTCTTAAAGTAAAGCACTCATTTGAGCTCCCGACATGCATCAATGATCCTTAGACGCCCATGACCCCGTTACTGGTTCACCGGTATTCGTTGCTTGGACCACTTTTGGTAGGTCCTAAGCACTGCAGACCAGGAACACCCCACAACAACTGTATAGTAGAGTTGCAAAGACCTAGTCATCTAGCCATCACAAATTTGCCCTTATTAACCACTTCAAGACCAGGTGTTTAGACCCCCTTCCTGGCCAGGCCATTTTTCAGTATTCAGCTCTGCGGTACTTTGACGTTTATTCCGTCATGCAACGCTGTACAGAAATTAATTTTACACCATTTGGGGACAGATAGAGCTTCCTTTTGGTGGTATTTATTTACCACTGGGGTTTTTATTTTTTACTATATTAAGGAAAAATTATTGAAAATTTTGGGGGAAAAAAGTTTTTTCTCCCATTAGGAAACAATGTTTATTATCCATATTTTTGGTAAAATATATAAGACGGGGTCACCTCGGGTAAATAGACACCAAACATGTCATGCTTTAAAATTGCGCGCACCCGCGAAATCGCAAAAAACTACCATACCCAAAATTGACCATAGGGGATGCTTTAAAAGCTTTTACAGCTCATCAGTTTAGTGTTATCAGTGATTGTTGGCCCAAGAAATATTGCTCTCATTCCGACGTTTGCGACGATATGTAACATGTGCGGCGTAATGGGCGGAGTCGTTGTTTTCGCACCCGACGCCTGTTTGCATGCATGTATGTATGGAGGGGGCTTTTGAAAAAAATGAAAAAAAATGTCATTCTTTTTTATTTGTAACTTTAAATTTTTTGGGGGGAAGCTTACATTTTTTTTTTTGCACTTAACTTTATTGCTATATTTATTGCTAGTTGGGATACATCAAATGATCAAACCATGCCCCTATAACAGGGACTCAGAATTCAGAGAAATTCCTGAAGCGATCGAGAGAAGGAGAAATCTATCCAAGTGCTCCACATAGCCACAAATTCTGAGTAGTGACCATGGAGGCAAGCCGTAAGCTCCTCCATCCGCATGATATGACTAAGCTCAATTCCTGAGTATGTGGGACCAAAGAGGACCTCCTGAGTTCTGGCGGCTAGGAGCCGGAAATGGAAGGGGACCTTCCTGGCGGCCTTCAGGGCACTCGGAATGACGGATAATAAGGCCACCTCTGTAACAATCAAATTGGATCTAAACTCAAAAAGTGAAGATTTGCTATCTTATAGAGCAGTGTTTTTCAACCTTTTTTGTGCAAAGGCACACTTTTTTCATGAAAAAAATCACGAGGCACACCACCATTAGAAAATGTTAAAAAAATTTACCTCTGTGCCTATATTGACTATATATAAAGTAATTCTCTTGAATAGGAATCAAATAAACACAAAGAAATTATTTTATAATTACTTTATTATGAAATAATAAAGTATTTTATAATTGTTCATATTTCTGTTCAATCCATGACTTAACTTCACAC
>NW_017306511.1:195058-200786 GCF_000935625.1 Nanorana parkeri
GAAGCCCCGGAAGCCGGCGGAGAGGTGAGTAACTTTGATCGATCAAAATAATTTTGATCGATCAAAGAAATTAACGATTTATTGACGGCACACCAGAAAATATCTCACGGCACACTAGTGTGCCGCGGCACAGTGGTTGAAAAACACTGTTATAGAGAACATCCTATGTTAATTGTACCTACACAGTACTCTAAAAACGTTATCTTAAACTCCTCCTAAAAAACAGCTGTGCACTTTGTGCCATAAAGCCGAACTACACCCTCCTATCCTTTACAGACAAGGAAGGTGCCATCTTAGCATTTATTTGGATTACAGTTGCTATTAGAGGTGCACCGGAATGACATACTATGTCCTCAATTATTTACAAACACTCAGTGATCACTGATCGCTGAGTGCTTGTACCCACTCTACATCCTGCCTCGCCGTCACAGGAGGCAGAGCGAGCGGTGCAGGGAGGAGAGATCGATCTCCTCTGACAGCTGACTCCTCCCCCGCACCACCGGCCTAGCCTCCTGTGACAGCCGTCTCCGCCCCTAAATTGCCGCTCTCCTGATCTGTCACAGGAGGCTGACCCGGGCAGTGCGGGAGGAGAGCTCAGCCTTCTGTAACAGATCAGGAGAGCCGCGTTGTGGGGGCGGAGACAGTTGTCAGCTGTCCCACATCGCCGTTCTCCTGTCACAGGAGGCTGAGCGGTGCGGGAGGAGAGACGCCGGCCGCTTACTGCGCTCTCCTCCTCCACACCGCTCTACTTCCTGTGACAGTTTCTCTCCTCCCTGCTGGGACACAGAGCAGCGCCCAGCGGGGAGGAGGGAAATCAGGGATGCACCGCTATTTCGGCTGAAAGATGGCATGTCCAGCATTTTGCCAAAAGTGCCATTTTTGGACGATATGTTTCGGCAGCCGAAATGTCGGTGCTTTCCTAGTTGCTATGGTGCGGCACATGTGATCAGGTATAATATCAGCCATTTGATGGCTTGAAAGTTCAGTTGAGCGCGGAAAAAAGCACACTGGCAACCTTGACAGTTGTCATTCCTTAAAAGTAACTTTTATGAGCGGCAGTTAATTGGTGGGTCAAGTTCTGTTTTAAGCTTTATAGCTGTAGATCTGTGGTGGGAGATCTAATGTACTGTGCCTGTGATTGCTAGTTTCACAAGATTTGGGGATGTGACTACTGTGCTGCTCACTGTTCTACTTCCCCGACAGGAAGCTGTACTTCAGAAATGGCAAAAAAGCAGTTCCCTGAATCTCCCCTATTCATTCTGTCAATCTGTACTATCTAAACCCCTCCTGCTGCTGTTCCATTATCAGTCAATGAGGCCTCCAGTCATCAGAGGGGAAGCTCTGATAAGAAGCAAATCACTGATGCTCTACCAAGATGGCCAATTAACACTGTGCTATGGAAGACGGCATGGCAATTCAGTAATGAGGAGAATATCAGATGTAGAAAATATACAGATGTTTAGCCCTTTGTCCTCTGCTTGTCCTTTGTGGGCAGAGCTTCCTATGTTTAGTTTTGTCTTCAATAGGAAGTAAATGCACCCTCACTGACCTCCGCTGCTACAGGCATTGTGGAGAAATGTATCCTCGAAGTTCACTGCAGAAGCTCAGAAGTCACATTTCACATCCCCTGGCTCTCTCACTGCGGCCTTCCAGCCTTCTATTGTAAACAAGATGCAGATTTTCTAAGCTCTTGAGAAATTGGCTACAACCTGCAAAGAGTTAGTGTTGCGAACTTCCCATCAGTATAGTGTATGCATCAGGTGAAAAAGGACCTTCCACAATTGTGACTCACCTGCGCATACTGTCAGAAGCTCAGGTGTTTATGAATGTGTGTGGATGGATACCTTTCAATGAATTAAAAAGGCAAGAATATGCATGAGCAGTAATGCAATCATATATTATATGAAGGAAATATAATTTAATTAGAGTAACCTATTCCAACAGCCCTGAATCATATACTCCCACACCTTGTCTAATGTAGGTGTATCACTCATTGTATAATTTAACTTGATTAATTCTCTAATTTAAGAATTAATTTAGGGCATTGTCTGTTCCTATATTACATTCATACAAATCACTTAGCAACCAACTGAAGTATGACCTTTCCTAAAGGCAATATAAGCTCTATGCAAAAATTGGATTTTTGACTTACCTGTAAAATAATTTTCTTAGAGTACAGTTCAGGACATGGGATCTGAACATAAGACCAGGTGACAGCCTTCCAAATCCGGGAAACAGGTGCCTGATGTGGAAAAGTCCACAAAGCACTAACTGACCAAGTAGAGTGAGCTTTATCAGGAAAGGGGAAAACCTATACTTCAAACTATAGGCACAAATGGTGACCCGCTTAATTCACCTACCTTTGGTGGAGAGAGAAGCAGGGTCACCTGTGGGATCCCTCAGGAAGGCCAAAGAAAATGTGTTTACCGGAAAAAGGCTGCAGGAGAAAGGTAAACTAACATCATGTACCACATCCAAGAAGTGAAGAAAAGTTTTTCCTCTGAATGTTTCAGAGCAAGACATAAGGAAGAAAGAACAGTGCCCTCCTTAAGATGGAAGGAGGAAACCGCCTACAGATTAAGGCACATAAATCAAAGACCAGCCTTGCAAAGGTAATAGCAACAAGGAATGAAACCTTACGAGTTAAATCAGATAGGGCAATATCCTGAATAGGATCAAAAAGGTTGCTTCTGGAGGGCCGACAGAGCCAGGTTGAGATCCTAGAGCATCACTGTAGAGCGAACAAAGGGGTGTGAAGTACTATTCTCTGTACAAAGGCCTTAAACAAGGAGTGAGTGACCACTGATCTTTGGAACAAAACAGCAAAGGTTGAGATCTGCTCCTTGATGGTGGTCAAAGCCAGAAAGTGATCCAAGCACGACTGGGTAAAAGAGAGCATTCATCCCACGTAGAACCTCCTAGGATGAAATCTCCTTGTATCGCAACAGGCAAAGTAGACTAGGGCTGCAGCTAACGATTATTTTCATAATCGATTAGTTGGCCGATTATTAAGTTCGATTAATAGTAGACCATCCTGCCATAGTACACCATGGCAAGAGGTTGACTTCCTAGCTTTCAGGAGTGCTGGAATAACCGAATCAGAGAGACCCCGGTCTCTCAGCTCCTGGGCTTCAGCAGCCACGTCATTAAAGACAGAGACCAAGAAGAAGGGAGAACCAGTCCATATGACAGCAGATTTGAATGGTCTGAAAGGGCCCATGGAGAAGCCATAGATCGGGTTGATGCAATCCCACTCAATCACCAACCCGTAGAAGCGATCTGGCGACAGCTGAGTTGCCAGAATCGCCTCTATTGTAAAGCCGGCTCTACAAACGTATATCTATAAAATTAGCTATAAAACAAAGAGCTATAAAACTGGAGACCCAGAGGAATCCCTGATCCACAGAATCAGCCTGGGGGCAGTGGTCAGAGCCGAGGGGACTGGCACACTCAGGAGAGAGAGACTATCCCAACGACCCTCCCCCCAATGCCGTGAGATCTGCCATGTGTGGTGCAGAACATAAACTCACAACTTTTATGCTTTGGAGAGGGAAGGGCTAATCTTCTGTGCCAGGCACGGTAGGTTGCTGGCCCCAGGAAGCATCTAAAGATCGCTGTACTGTAGTGCTGGTGGAGCAGCAAACAGTGTTGCTGTCTGCAGGGCCAGGGAAAACAATACAGCTAGGCCCCATGTCTACCTCCAGTCAGGGTCTGGTTATGGTCCCCACAAGGCTCAGCCAGGGTCTCAACCAATCCGGAAAGCTGCTGAAAAGGGAGTTGCAGCAGCGATACAGCTGATTTGCTAGCAGAATATTGAAGAAAAAGAAAATTCCATACAAAAAAGGAGGTAAGCTTCTCTCAGAGAAGACTTCCATCACCTAAGGACACTGGAAAAAACTGAGGCTTGGGAAGAGTTATTTAGGGGCTGTAGCTGCAGCTGTTTTTTTTGGCCAGAGTCCAATCACCTGAAGGTAGCTGCATATAACCCAGGAAGACCTCATGTCCTGTACTTTACAACTATCAAAATCAAATGTTTTCTTGTGCAACGAATGTAAATGTTGAAAAATACTGGATTATGGCCACTACATGGAGCCGAGAATCATAGGAAATAAGTATGTATTTCCTATGGTCCTCAGCTCCATGCAGTGGCCATAGTGCAGTATTTTCCAAAAATGTAAATTGTTCTGCACAAGAAAATATTAGATCTGCCATATTCACACAGTAAATATGAGGGGAATTTATCAAAACTGGAGCAGACAAAAACTGGAGCAGATGTGCATGTAACCAGCTTCTCTCTTTCATTTTCAAATCTTAACAAAACAAACTGAAGAAAGAAGCTGATTGGTTGCCATGCACATCTGCTCCAGTTTTTTTTTGCTCCAGTTTTGATAAATCCTCCCCAATGAATGTAAATGTCAGTTTCGCAGAACAAATGGCTCTGCTAACTTTTTATAAATACAGTATGAAGCATTATGAAGCTGAGGGTTTAATACCTGGTGCTCAGCCAGTGTTGACACGTCAAGCTCCACAGTGGGAAACATTTATGTCAATCATTACAGCTATAAGCTGTGTATTAGCAGCAGACCTTGTTTCAAAAATCGTATAATTTAAGTATAACACCAAATATAACAAAATACAAAGCTTCACAGATGTTTTACTGAAATTACAGCCTGATATATTGAATTGATTTTCAAATCTACCAATAAAATCTCATAGCATGACAACTTAGATCAATTCTCCAGGTAAAACCATACAGCTGTAAGTGGTCATTGAATTCTCATGCAATAAAAACTGAGGCCCATACACCGTTTTAAGAGTCAAATCAAGTTTTCTAAACAGGAATCTAACAGCTTTTGGACTACATGGCTAAACAGCAACCTTCAGGCAAAAATAAAGAAACCTTATTTAAAACATAGATCACTCAAGCAGCGGTTGCATACTGTAAGCCATGAAAGAAAGCATTCAGTAACCAATAGGAAGGTGCTGGGTTATTATACTAGAAAAATTGGCCACAGCATCTAAGTTTTAAAAAAAATAAAGCACAAAAGAATGTATTCTTTTGGCAAGAAAACATTTTCTGCACACAAACACACAAAACTACTTAGCTTGATTCCTAAATCAATTATCTTTATGGAAGATCAAAGAAATGAAATGCAGGTGTATTAAATATCAAGCAAACAATTGTTTTACAAAACTGCTACTTGGAAGGAAAAAAAAGTATCTTTATGGAGCGGGCAATTATAAAATGTACTTTTGACCTTCCCATACCTGTAGGACCCCTATGTTCCCCTATGTTCTATGACTTTCATTATGCGATGGTTGTAAAGTAATTAAAAAAGCTTGTATGATCTGCCCATCTTGGACAGGCAGGTCGTACTTGCGATCATCGAAAGTCCGCCTCAGAGGACTCCAATGCCGCACGGGCAATTTTTTTGGGAACAGATGGTGCTTTCTTTTGGCGGGGGGGGGTGGGACAGGACGTTTTTCCCTATGTCATCAAACATTTATTACCCAATTGGCCATAGGAGACGCTTTAATAGCTTTTACCGCTTATCAGTTTAGTGTTGCAGGGATTGATGGCCCTAGAAATATTCCCCACAATACGACATTCGTGGTGATGTATAGCATGTGCCACATAATTGTTTTCACACTCAACGCGCGTTTGCGGATTTTTTACACTTAACTTTATTGCCATCACATAGAGGGCTAAAAAAGGACCTATCTGATC
>NW_017306511.1:201390-203518 GCF_000935625.1 Nanorana parkeri
GCACACTAGCACGCAACATACAAGCGATCAGGCGACTCTATGGCCGCCCGAACGCTTGTATGTATACAGCCCTCGCTGGCTGTTTAAAATGCTGTTAGTTTACAGCTTGTGAGATGTTTAAAAATGCCCACCCGCATTCAAGAGTGTCCCATTATTTACAAGGGCCGGACAGGAAGGGGTTAAATTAAAACCGTTTTTCCCATTTTGAACGGTGAAAGTTTTAAAATTAGTTTTACTGGAATAAAAAAATTTTTTTACTGGACCAGCGAATCTCCTTCCTGCTGCACGGGACCAGATGTAACACTGGTTGCATCACTTCCAGTCCCTCATCTGTCATTGCTCGGCTACAGAAACTGGGCAATAAGGTAATGGAGTGCAATCTGCGCTCCCATAGCTTATTTGGAGTGGAAAGGTGACACTAGGGGGTCAAAAGGACCCCTAATGTCACCACTAGTATGCTATCACATATGGGGCTTGTAAGGCCCCCATGTGATATAAGAAAAAAAAAAGTATAAAATAAAATGTAAAAAAATATTTAAAAAAAACAAAACAAAATATTTTTTTAAAGTCCCCCACGCAAGTGCGTGCATATTAACCTTTCGCTGCCAAGCCCTCTGGAACACTTTTAACCTCAGCTGGCCACACCGTTTTTGCCATTTATGACTTCTTGTTGCCATTTATGATGTGCAATGACTCACCGCCCAGCTTCCCGATTAGTCGGGAAGCTGGCCAATCAGGAAGCAGGGCAGAAAGTAATTACCCGCCCCCCCAGCTTCCTGATTGGCCAGAAAGCTGGCTCCATGATCCCTTGTCACCTATGGAACTATGGTTGCATATTGATTGTAGCACAGTGCTGGTACATAGTTGAGCACGTCGACGCACTGGTTCTATTCTAATAGCGCGGCACATATTTCTTGTTTTATTTCTTTATTTTTTTGCATGTGGAGGATATAAATTATCTAACCAAGGCATCCAGGGTGTACTATGCCTTGACAATAAATGTGCAAGTGTAGTAAAATATATAGCCCAGGAAAGAGAACATGTGTCATTTTGAGGAGCGGTTTGGACGCAGTTTATATCATATTTGAAACACCTTAAACTATATGACAATGTTATGTGAAACAACAAGTATAAGAAGTGTATATGAACATGTTCTATGAATGTGATATGATATCTGGTAATCAATGCTGTCGTACATATGGATAAGACTCTCCCAAGACACGTTCAGGGGAAATAACATCAATGTTTAAGATCAACATATGGGCAGATCCACGACTTGCTAGCAGCACTGCGTCTCTCCATGACAAATCTTTTAATAAGATCTATGATGTAACTATTATCCACATAGATTTAGATTGGCTGGTTTTAGGAACAGCAAATCTATATGGTGGATAACAGGTTATGCTATATTTCATTGGTGCACTAGAAAATCTAAAAATATATGTATACACAGTTTCTTTGTGGATACTGGAGTATGAGGCCTGTGAACGATTTATGAATTTACATTTGGAATCATGTGCATTATATGTAATAATCATGCCATTAGGTGGTACTGTGCAGAGACCTTTTTAGTGTTTTTAAAAAGGTGTATGTCTCTGTATGTAAATTATGAATTAAAGACATACTTTTGTTAATTTTTATTACTGCCTGTTACGATATCTCCATGAATTAAGGGCACTGCAAATGATATATTTAGGAGGTGTTTAGCCTAACAGGAATGAATTGTGAACTAGACAGAAATGGATTCGTTTTTGCCCTTATCTTTATATCGTATGTTCTAATTTAACCCATAAATAAGGAAAGAAAACATTTGTACAGTAATACACAAATAATAAAGTGAATGGAATAAGTAATCTTACCTAATAAGTTCTCTGTAAATACTGTCAATGTCTGTCCTCCCACACTCTGTAACTGAAAAGGATGTTCCCTTGGTGTAGTAACAAAGGATGGGGCTGGTTTTCCTCCTATATCCTGAATGCTGGCAAGCTCTTCATTCAGAGTAAAGGACACCTGTAATACCACAATAGTCAAATGAGTAAAAAATATATACATTTCACACACTTCATGATTCTCTTCCTTGTCAAACAAACTTCCACTAAGTATAATTATATGTAAAGTAATATTGCAA
>NW_017306511.1:203731-237853 GCF_000935625.1 Nanorana parkeri
ATATATATATATATACACATACACACACATATACATACATACATACAGTATATATAGATATATATTATTATTTTTTACAGTGTGGCAAATAATTATTTGATCCCCTGCAGAATTTGTACGTTTGCCCACTTACAAAGAAATTAAAAGGTCTATAATTTTTATCATAGGTGTATTTTAAATGAAAGAAACAGAATATCAACCAAGAATCCAGAAAAAAAAAACACATGATACAAGTGTTATACGTTGAGTTGCAGTTTAGTGAGTAAAATAAGTATTTGATCCCCAAGCAAAACATGACTTAGTACTTGGTGGAGAAACCTTTGTTGGCAAGCACAGAGGTAAGACGTTTCTTATAGTTGGTTACCAGGTTTGCACACATCTCAGGAGGGATTTTGGTCCACACTTCTTTACAGATCTTCTCTAAATCCTTAAGGTTTCTTGGCTGCCGCTTGGCAACTCGAAGTTTCAGCTCCCTCCATACATTTTCTATAGGATTAAGGTCTGGAAAATGGCTTGGCTGTATGTTTTGGGTCATTGTCATGAACCCTTTGACAGCTCTTTGGTCTTGGCCATGGTGGTGAGGTTTGAATGGAAGAAAGATTCTGTGGACAGGTGTCTTTTATATACATAACAAGTTGTCGGTAGGAGCACCTTCTTAAATTGACAGGACTAATCTGTGTACCACATAGCCAGTCTGTGGGAGGAGCCAGAATTATTGTTGGTTGGTAGGGGATCAAATACTTATTTTACTCACTCAACTGCAACTCAATTTATAACATTTGTATCATGTGTGTTTTCTGGATTTTCGGTTGATATTCTGTATCTATCATTTAAAATACCCCTATGATAAAAATTATAAACCTTTAATTTCTTTGTAAGTGGGCAAACTTACAAATCTGCAGGGGATCAAATAACTAATTTTCCTCACTGTGTGTCCATAACTTTATGACTACTGAAAGGAAGTGAATAACATTTTTTTCTCATTACAACGCAGCTGGCAAGGGGTGGGATATATGAGGCAGGAGGTTAACATTTTGTCCCTGAAGTTGGTGTATTGGAAGCAGAAAAATTTTACAAGCGTAAGGATTCGAACGGGTTTGACAAGGGCAAAATTGTGAAGGCTAGACGACTGGGTCAGAGCAACTCCAAAACTGCAGCTTTTGTGAGATGTTCCAGATCTGCAGTGGTCAGGACCTACCAAAATTGGTCCAAGGAAGAAAAAGCTGGCAACAGGGTTATGGTAAGGCCAAGGCTCAGTGATACACATGGGGAGCGAAGGCTGGCCGATGTATTCCGATCCAATAGAAGAGCTACTGAAACTCAAATTGCAGAAACAGTTAATGCTGGTTTTGATAGAAAGGCGTGTGAACACACAGTGCATTGCAGTTTGTTGCATATGGGGCTGTGTAGCCACAGACCAATCAGGGTGCCCATGCTGACTCTAGTCCACCACCAAAAGCGCCGACAATGGGCGCTTGAGCATCAGAAGTGGACCACAGAGCAATGAAAGAAGGTGGCCTGGTCTGATGAATTATGTTTTCATTTACGTCATGTGGATGGCTGGTGAAGAGACGGCACCAGGATGGAGTATGGGAAGAAGGCATGCTTGCGGATGCAATGTGATGCTTTGGGCAATATTCTGCTGGAAAACCTTGGGTTCTGCCATTCATGTGGATGTTACTTTGACACAAACCACCTGCTTAAAGCATTGTTGCTGACCAAGTACACCCCTTCATAGAAACTGTTTTCCCTGATGGCAGTGGCCTCTTTCAACTGGATAAGGTTTAATCTTGCTGGGAAGAACACTTGACCAACATGCTTTACTTATTATCTTGTCTACAAATTGTGCTCTATGACATCAATACTATATCCAAGCGGGTTGTTCTTTTATTGAATGGTTTATTAACAGAAAGTCTCACACATGTAGTACCCCTATACACAGGAGGAGTTGAGAAATATCTTGACCACTTGACATCAAAGTGGTTAAAACAACCCCATGGCTGCAGTAGCAGTTGCTAGTGGTGTTATGGTTTTGTTTAGCCGCCACCCAGCTATCCAGTAAGTGATCTGGGCAGCTGTAGAGCTTCCCAATTATTTTTACAGGGCTATAAAGGAGCCGCCTTCCCCTGCATGGTTCCCAGGCTCTCTTGCTCCTCCAGGAACCATAGGACCACGGTAAATGATGCGCTTGATTGCCTGGAGAAGAGGGCAGGAGACGCCTGATGTCTCAATGAACAGAAGCCGTCCCCTTTACTAAACATTCCGTTCAGGAGCATACGTAATGCACGGAAGTTATTTATCATGTGAAATGTCCCACGATTCCCAGGGCGCATCTTTGCTCCTAACTGCGTAACCATTAATACAGGAACAGGACAGCACAGGGGGAAAGTTGATGTCAATGGAGGCACTACTGGGGAAACATCTTGGTGCTCTAAAAATAGACAAAGCCCTGGCTGAAAGCAAACATGACAAGGTTACAATGCCGAGCATACACACACAAAGATGGCAGGAAACAAATACATTGAGAGGTATACAAGTACATATACTTTTATCGTTTGGGGGTATACAAACACTTTACCCAACAGCAAACCTACATAAAAAACACTACACATATTTTGCCGCTTCCTGAAGACACAAGAAGATTTACACATTATAAAATTACTTTATCATTGCATACAATGTTTAATAGAAACTAAACTTACCTCTGTCTTTCCTTGGTTTCTGTAGAAAAGAAATGAAAATAATACATTACTGGGGAAAATACGTAAATAAATGTAACGAACAAGATATTAGGAAGACCATGCAAAAACATGAAAAGCCATCACAGAAGAATAACAAGTGTAAACACTGAAAAAAGAGGGAGACTAAGAACATAAAGCGTTCACCCAAAGGCTACATGAAGGAGTACGGATGAGAGACCGGACATTTATATCAACACACTGTAAAGGAAGTAGCATGGCAGTCATTTACACTAACACTGCTTTACTCCGCCTTCAGCACGAGAAAAATAAAAAATACATGTCTTCTGTGTAGGAGACTATAGGACCGGAAAGATAACAGTAGAAGCTCAATTTTGGGTAACAGTTGGTATGGCTTTGACTGGAACGCTCCACACACTAGACTGCAGATCTAATGCCTTATCTTGGAAAGCAGTGAAACCAGCTAAATAACATTTCAAATTTCAATTGTTTATGCCTATTAAATTATTTTTAAAAACACATTCATTCTTCAACAGAAAAGCAACTTTCAATGGAGAATGCCCTTTTCCTGCCTTTTCTTTAACTGTGCTTTAATACACTTTATGGACACCTGAACATCACACCTATATGAGTTTGGTGGACATCATATATAAAGCCATGGGCATTAAAGTGTAAATGCCCCTTTGGAGCAGTTATATTTATACAGAAGCTTCCTCCAGTGCGATGGTAACGTTTCCTCAAACTTTTGGCTGTGTAGTGCAGCCATCAACACAAGCCCAAACCAGTGTACCACTTTGATCATTTACATTTACTCTGTCTGCATTTCAGTTATTGGTATTGCAGCAATATATAAATAAATATTATTCAACAGTCATAGCAAATATTAAGTCACTTGCTAAAAAATCAGTCTGTAAAAACTGAAAGATGTGTCAATTGAAAAGCACTTTATTAGCAGAGTACCATGTATTGCATATGGAGACAAAGTGCGTTTCTACGTCTGCAGCCCAATCAGGATAACACATTTTATATTTGTTACATGTTCCCATTTGCATAGCATAAGCTAAAAATTATTTTAATAATGGCTGTTTAAATGCAGTGCTTTGACCTGGCGTAGGGGTTTCTTGGCTTCTTAAGGGTTACAATTTCTGTGCATTTCTCCTTTGTAATGTTAAGAGGGGCTGTGAGGGGGGTAAGAGGATTACAACCCTGGCTTTTCCATTGTTCAGTAATGAGAGGAACACAATACTCAAATTTCAATACAAAGTCTTTCTTAAGAGGTGAAGATGCTCAGAAAAACCTGGAATCAGCCATGTTGCCTGCTACAACAAAACATCTAAAAAAGGTAAGAATTTTTTTTAAATAATTTTTCGGTAGGTTGTGTAAACGGGAACACAAATGTATAGAGGGGTTTTTTCTCAAATTGACATTTTAAGGGACATATGCATCCCCATCCCCAACACATATTGCAAACTATTTGGAAGGGCAAAATTAATTATTCAAAGTGTTGTGCTGACAGTAAAAAGAAAATGTTAAAGAGACCCTCTGGTCACACTTTATTTCAACAAAAATAAAGGACGGCAAAGCCGGACGAGGAGCTTTACATTCAAGTGATCTCTAGAGACGCCCAATCACTTGTATTAGCAGCCGCTGTCAGTGCCGTTCCCGAGATCCGCTGTGCCCGGTGCGGCTGGGACCGGCACGGCTGCTCTGTGACAGGAGATCAAAGGGAGATCGGTTCATCAGCTTCTCTTGGAGACCTCTGATGTCTCCATAAAGAGGACCTGTCATTCTTAGCCCCCTATGTGATAGCAATAAAGATAAGCGTCTTTAAAAAAAATTCAAAAAATTAAAGATGCATAAAAAAACTCTTTTTTTTGTACGTCCCCCGCTCCCCACATACACACGCAAACATGCGTCGGGTGCACCTACGTGCGAAAACGACCATCGCGCCTATTGTGCCGCACATGTTACATATTGCTGCTAATGTCGGAGTGAGAGCAATACTTTTAGGGCCATCAATCACTGATGAGCAGTAAAAGCGTTTAAAGCGTCCCCTATGGTCAATTTTCGGTGTGGTCGTTTTTTGCCATTTTCTGGGCGCGCACAATTTTAAGACTTGACATGTTTGGTGTCTATTTACCCGACGTGACCCCGTCTTTTATGTTTTACCAAAAATATGGGTAAGAATAAATGTTAACATAACGTATGGAACATTTTTTTTTCTCTACATTTACGGTACTTTTTGCATGGTGTGGTGATTATATATCTCCAAAAGAAAGTTCTATCTGTCCCTATAAAATTTTAACTTAAATTGCAAGGCTATAGTCCGGTCATGCTGACTGGTGACATTTTTGACTGGTGAGACACCCTAAAATTTTTCAAGCCTTGTGGATGTATTCCCTGCACTCCTTACAGCGATTGGATCTGAACAAGCGTGGTGCTCGCAGTGATAGTTGCGGATGACGCCGTGTGTATCAAACTTGTAGAAGATAAAGATCACCAGCATTCAAGTAGTCACATTTAATCCTTGTGCTCCAATAAATAAGCACAAGGATAAAATGCTACTACTTGAGTTCTGGTGATTATCATCTTCATCTTCTAAGTAAAAAGTGGCATCCCACAGAACCAGATGTAAACTGTAAGGGGTCCTTAAACCGCACCTTGAAGTAAAAGGAGAGGTCTGCTCATTAGTTTTGGGGCCCCTCCTTCTGTAAAAATGCCTGCTTAATAGTACTTTAAAAAATGACCCAAGAAAAAAAAAAAAAAAGTTATATACTTAATGATAAGTACTACAAAATTTGCAAGAGAATATTTCTGTCCAGTGCAAGCGTATCTTTTTGCAAGATTCGGGCTGCTCTGCATTCCCCCGGGTTCCACCAGAAGGAGTGTAAGAAAGGGCTTTTAGCTTTTTATAGCATACTATTCAAATAGAAGATGTGCAGACTTAAATATAAAAGGCTACACCAATGCTGCAAAACAGCCTGCTTACAATACCCCAAACAGCACATAGAGAAGCCTTAAAACTTCTGAAACAAATTCAATTGGAGTGAGCAGATCAAAATTAGACTTTATGGTCAAAAACCATAAATGTTATGTTTGGAGAGGAGTCAACAAGGCCTTCTAGCCTCAAAGGACTGTATCCCTAACATAAGGTATGGCGGTGGATCTTGGGAAGTTTTCCAGTTTCCTAGAGGATGATGATTAGGAGGATAATGACCACAACAACTTGAAAGGGGACAGGGAACAAGAATAGAAAGGGGGTGGAAGAAGAAGAAAAAAAAAAGGAGAGGAAACTGAAGGGTTGAGAAAATTGCAAATAACTCTTCTTATAATTTTACAACCAGAAAAGTTTCAGTGTAGCTAGGCTTTGCCCAGCCACACATCCACCCAACCCAAATGCTTGCGGTCAGTTACGTAAAAGTAGACTGAATATCTAGAGGGATCCTTGATGCCCATTTTTTCGGGATGGGGGGGGATTTATTTTCATTTTTATAACGTAACAGAACATGTACAAATAACAGGCATTTGTGCATACAGGCTGTCATCTCTGAACCTGATGAAGGGGACCCTACATGGCCCCGAGAACGCTTGAAAATGAGACGGCATTCCTCAATAAATGAACACTTATTTGGTGTGCTGGTGACATTCTTCAACTATGTATTTTAAAAGAGCTGTTATACGTTAGGCCAAACCGGGACATTATTTATAACCAAAAACTGGCTTAGACCAACAATAACAACTTTAAGGAAGAAATAACAGTGTCTTGTAAACATGTGTTAAAAGGAGAAATGTTTTAATCCTACAATTACAGATTTTCTCCAAATAAACTGGTGACCTAATCATTTAAACCTCAGAGATAGTTAAAGTAAGAAAATATAGAAATGTTCACTCAAAAAGTACATAATAGCAACACAAAATATCCACTTCAACCATATAGTCAAGGCTTGACGTCAGCAGTAAATGTCAACTGAGGGGAAAAAGGCTTACTTGACAATTCTAAGCTTTCCCACTTCACCCCTTCCTGTGGCCTTTCCCCACTGCTGTGCCAAGTATTTCGGAAGCTGAAGAGAAAAAAAAAAAAAACACATTCATTTAACAGCTTTACAAAAACAAAATACGACACCCACTTACCCCTGAAAACTTTTCTGCAATACTTACTTCTATGTAAACAAAAAATGATGACAGTGTTTAGAAATGCAGATAACCCAAGTGTTTGTTCTTTCAAAATGTAAATGTCGAAAAATGCTATATTTAGTCAGCGCCTTGTTCAGCTGATAGATGTCTGTTCTATTTGAATTTCAAAAGAAACATTTGTGGAATAAATGGGAAAAGCATCAAAGCATCTCAGTGTTTATCTGCTCAGTGCCAATCTCCAATCATATATCTGCAAAGGGTAAACCGGACGCCAGCAGAACATTTCGGCACTTGACACCACCAAAGCAATATCATATAGTCGTCAACTCCTTCGTTTAATAAAATTGTTGGTTACTTAAACTGCATTTTATTAAACAAATGTTCATCATTATATAAAGACAATACAGTATTTTACATGCATGTCCATTGAGCAAAGCAAACATATGCAGGTTTCCTTATAACACAAAAAGGTTCCCTTTTGAAGACTTCCATTTTACATACAAAGTTAAATCAGCATATACCTTAGTTTTTTGGGGTTTTATGAGGCATCAGACTCCAAATAATTAACAGTTTATTACTACGATTAGTTAAAATACATATACAACATTAAAAACAGTGTTTGCATACATGATTTGCCTAATTTCTACCTCCTGCTGTCACATATACAATATACATATAGTGTTCATTTGCATCCATAATACTTATTTTTTTTGTTTTGGTATAGTGCAGTCCATTTTTGTGGATATATTCTTCTGTTCTTTCTCCACTGTGGCTGGCATTCGTTGTCCCCGACACATTTTGCTGTTGTGCTTCCTCAGAGAACAGGAGGCAATTATCCATTACAAACATATGATCAATTTTTTGCATTGTCATTTATCAATTGTAGTACATTCGCATCTGTATTACCATGTGTACATCTATATGGCAATCATGAGGTCTACTTTGCTCTTGCCTACTAGAATGTATAGGGACAAATATGGATCAGTTTCGGGAAGTGGAGGTCTACAGGTCTCCCCTCTCCCAAAGGATGCGGTGGGACCACAGGATAAAAGGCTCACTTTTATACTATTTTCTTTTTCCTCAAATATTTCTCACTATATCCATTACGTTTTGTGGTGATCTCTACCATCAGCGATTGTCAATCCATATCTATCCGTATTCCAACTCTGTCAAAAGACAAATGTTTGTGCTACTCACCACATAATATGCCATTTTAACCTCTTACACCAATGTGCTTCCAACCTTCCCATTTTAAAGAAACCCATTGTACAATATATAATATGGAGAGATATGGATTGACAATCACTGATGGTAGTGATCCCCACAATACGTAAATGATATACTGAGAAATATTTGAGGAACAAGAAGAGAGTATAAAAGTGAATCTCCATCCTGTTTATCCCTGTGGTCCCACTACTATCCTTTGGGAGAGTAAAGACCAGTAGATCTGCACTTCCCGAAACAAATCCATACTTGTCTTTAAACATTCCAGTAGCATTCCAGTAGGCAAGAGCAAAGTAGACCTTATGATTGCCCTATAGACGTACACATGGTAATGGAGATGTTAATGTGCTACAATTGATAAATGACAATGCAATCTACTGTTTGCAATAGATAATTGCCTCCTGTTCCCTGAAGAAGTACAGAAGAATATATCCACAAAAATGGACTGCACTATATCAAAACAAAATAAGTATTATGGATGCAAATGAACACTATATGTATATTGTACACTGAGTGGCCAGATTATTATGACCACCCCATCAGTACTTCGTTGGGCCACGAGATGACTCCATGAGATGACCTCGTTGGGCCGCCTCGTGACTCCATGAGATGTTGAAAGGTGATGCGAGGAATCTGACACTGCACTGTTGCCCTTCTGTTGTCTTGTACCAGTCTTGCCACTCTCCGTTCTACCCTAACATTGACTAGTCGCTGACGGCCACAATTCGCACGTTCAGACACAGATTTTCGGCTGACAGTCCAGTCTTTAAACACTTTAACAATGAGCCCCTCTTGAACATTTAACAAATTCTGCTGTTTTGCTGATACTCGCTCCATGGCTCGCGCCAACAATCATCCCACGTTCAAAGGCTGTTAAATCGCGTTGTTTACACATATCTTCAGAAAAAAATCACTTCTACTGTCGTGGTAAACAACCTGCTTCCCTATTTATAATGGTCTGGCCCTCTAAGCAACTTCAGCGCGAAATTATAGCTTATTTGCCTACAAACGTCTGGTGGTCAAAATAAACTGGCCACTCAGTGTATATGTGGCAGCAGAAGGTAGAATTGAGGGGAATCATGTATGCAAAAACTGTTTTTAATGTTGTATATGGATCTTAAGTAATTGTAGTAATAAACAGTTTGTAAATTATTTGGAGTCTGATGGCTCATAAAACCCCAAAAATACTAAAGGTATATGGTGATTGAATTATGAGAAGTGGTGAGGTGTCAGAACACCTGGGGGAATTAGCCCTGTGGAGTTTTGGTTTAATACAATATACAAAGTTAAACCAATCCAGTCCTAAACATGTATTTTATCTAGTACCTAAATAGCACAATATCCATTTACAGAATAACCTATATCCAAACACAACTGACAGACAGCCCACACAGGTCCTTAATCTACACACCAGAGGCATCACACCTTGGTTAAAAACCCCTAATGACCGGACAACAAAAAAGCAGCAGCATAGTGAAGAGGTTGTCCCTTTGGCTCTACTCCTATCAGCACACATGACATACAACAGAGCCTGGCTGGGTCTTTCCCTCTCCTAGTCAAAGTCCCTTTTGTAGAGTACTAAAGGAGAACTATGAGGTGAGTGAAAATCACTTAATCCTCATAATTTGAGCCGACGTGCGACAATTAAACTGTCACACGTTGGCTCAATAGATCTGGATGTAAGCAAACACATACCATCGTTCGCTCACTTCTCGATCATCTCCCTGCAGAGAGCAGTGACTGTCAGTCATGGCTCCCTGCAGGGGATTCCCCTGCTCCCCACTCTGATCCTCCAGCGCTGACTAGAGGAACGGATGGGGGCGGGTACAGCTAGCTCCACCTCTAGATAGCCAGAGCCCGCTGTCACTCACGCAGCTGGGTGGATCTCGACAGTAATGTCGGGATCCGTCCCGGCTGCGACGGTCTCTGAATGACCACCACTAATAACGAAAGTTTAGGCACCAGGGGCCCGGCATCCAAGGCAGCATTACAAAGATGATTAAGATCCTGAACTATTTGATTTGCAAGCTCAACATAGGCTGGAGCGACATTCTCTCGGATCCAGAAAAGATGGATAATCCTGACCAGTTGGTGCAGGTGCCCACGTCTTAAGCGGCATCCTCAAAAGAATAGAAAACACTGAAGCACTAAGGAGCTGTAAAGGACTTAGTGGGACACTTCCACTCCTTGTAAAAGGAACTCAAAGAAAGAATGATGCGGAAAACTTTACGAAAGGTAACGGGGGTTCCCTGGAAAAATCCAGTACATCCTCCAACTTAAGAATCTCCCTCACTGACTTAATCAGCACAGAGACCAACTCTGTCTCCTTTCGAATCACGGACATGAAGGCTTCCTCATCACTACCAAAAAAAACCTGTTCAAGATCAGAAGTACCAGGCAGGTCAACCACCACTGAAGGTTTCTCCTCAAGGTTTAAACACTCCACGACAGAGCAGGAGAAGCAGATGCTTGATGCTTCCTGGCAGGACCGTGAGACAACGCAAGCTCAGTGTGCATCACAAAGCCATCCATAGCCAAAGAAACCACTTCAAGAAAAAGGGGTGCTAGCAGATACAGAAGAATCCAAAATAGAGCCAGACCCAGGGACGGGAGTAAGGGACATAACGGTAGGCGTGTCGGCGGGACCAGTCTGGTAACAGAAAAAACAGCCACCAAAAGACACACAAGCCCGCTACCAGATAGAGAAAGACCCCTTACGTAAAACAGAGCTTGCAGGACATCCTAACCACCAGCCACTACTAACCCAGGCTGCGCAGCAATGAGAGTGGTCCCAGAGAGACACTCACTGACCCAGAGCTGAGAAACATACATCCACTTGCCCACTGTCTGGGAGCCCCTAAGATGTGGAAAGCCAGCAGCTTGTCCCAAGAGGAAAGGGACACACCCCCACATATGACTGAACATCTTGTTGAGCGGCAGGAAGCGACACAAAATATCAACAGAAAGCCCAAAACAAAGATGGCAGCTGCGGCTCCTGGACAGGAATAGGCCACCGAGCCGCGGCTCAAACTTCCTTTTGCATGGGCAGAAACAACTTGTAGTAAAGGGCCGTATGCTCTTATCCAATGCGGCGGCTGTGGTTCCAAAGCCACAGCAGCCAGTACAACCATCTGCGCCACCCACCCCACTACGCCAGGGGCCAAGCATAGGTCACATCACCTTCCCAGAACATGGACAAGGCAAGCAAAGCACAAAAAGCAAGGTTGCGGCTCCCAACCCAGACTAGGCCGCAAAGTCGTGGCCACAAGCTAAAAAGTCTGGGACCTCCATGCCCCCAGTAGAAAAAGACACCCGGGCAGCCCCGCTCACACAGAACAGGTCACAGAACTAGTGCCCTTCACCTCCTGGGCCAGTAGCCATGGATAGGGCAAATCCTCCACATGTGCACACACCCAATGGCAGCCCCAACCCAAGCAGCAAAAAGCCCCCACAAACTGCATAATTACTGCACTGGTGGGGGAGAAAGGTCCCCTAGAGAGCTCCACAATGGGAGGACCACATCCAGGGAAAAACTGGAAACCTCTGGCCAGAACCACAGTGCCATTTGCCTGTAAAGGGACACTGGGACTAGTTGGTCAGGAACAGCCGGTCATACAGTATGTGTACCTGGAGAAACTCCTCACGGGACGTTCTGCCAAAATGCAGAGCCATCGCAGCCGAACCCGACAGCGAGGAACTGCATGTGCTCGCTGGCAGGACTGGGGAACACTACAAGGATCTATAGACATCCTGCTTGTCACCCAGCCTGCTGTTGATTGAAAAAAAAGAGAATTACAGCATGGACTCTAACAGCCTTACTCCTTGACGCTAGGTAAAAAACTGAGGCTGTGTTAGCACGTGGGGGTCACCCCTAGGTTGTCTTTTGTGCCTAGGGTCCTACTCCTGCAAGTGACAGTATAATCCAGTGGTACAAGAACTACTGATCTTTGCTGTGTTCTTCAATGAATGAAAGAGAAAAAAGTTTTGTCTGGAGCAGAGCTTATATTTAAGTGCTCCAGCTGCTTACAGTACGTGATGGCTCAGCCCTGTCCAAGATTCCACCATCCACAATACATACTACTAAAGATGAGCTGGGCTTGGGGCAAACCCAGTTTGCCTGAGTTCACCCAAGTCTACTCAAAATTCTGACTGCCACCCCCTCCTCCTAACCCAATCAGGGTCAGCAGTTGATGAGGGGGGCTTTCCCCGCCTTTCTGTGCCATGTAGCTGCAGGGTGGAGAATGCACCTCTCAGCAACAGATTGGGTCAGGAGGAAGTCAGGGTTTTGAGCAGGCTTGGGCGAACTTGGTTCATACCAAGCCCAGCCTCATCTTTACATACTACTTATTCAAGATCATGCTTAGCCTCCTCTATCATCTGTCCACTGTTTTCTTTTCTACCCCAATGAATGATGATTTCCTCCGTGCCCTGACTCTTTCACTTCTTCCTGTCCTGATTCTGGGGAAGATATACCTCCTGTGCTCATGCACATCATCAGTGACCACCCAATGGCCAAAGAGGATTTACAGAACATGAAAAAGGTTGCAGAAGTGCTTGGGAAGGGCACACTTGTAAGTAGGCTGTGCATACTTGCATGTCAGGACTAGAATCCACCTGCACATGCTCCCGCATCGCAGAGATGTAAACAAGAGCTTACGCACATCCTCAAAACCCGCGTCTTCAGACATCCCCGATTACCTTACGTTGATTGATTGTAACATCATCTGTTATATTTAACAGTAGGCTTGCTATTGAAAATGTTGTATATATCCACACTAACTATCCTTTCTTGTACATCACTACAGCATGCGGTGATGCTTTATGAAAAAATAATACAAACGTGTGTTAACAGTAGTTCTAATGCTGCTGGTGGTGGTGGTTGAACAGTAATCCCTTATACACATATACACACAAGAAGGAGAGCTGTAAAGGAAGAAGGGGAAGAGCAGATATCCCTCTAATAAAAGTATATAAGATCTCATTCTTTGTCACAACAATTAATCAGCGACGTCTGTGGCCTTCCTCACCTTCACCAGCCATACGCCGGTGTTCTGTTTGGCTCCATTCAGATCCAGCTCCCCCTTATCTGACGCCATATCGACACTTTTGTCTCCTCACAACACACACGTACACCGCTACTGTCGGACACAACACACACGGGGAAGACCAAGAGCCGGTGCACACTAGAGTACGGAGCACGGTGTGGGACACACTTCCGGGAGCGTTCATGCAGCCCTCTGCTGGATGTCAGTCATAGTGCTGCCAGCTCTCTAATCAGTTTAGGATTACTATAACTGGAGTGCTGATGCTCCCACTTAGTTAGCAGCCTACTAATAAAGAATCTGAAGATATAGGAATGTTTGGAACTTATTATTATATGTGTTTTTATAGCTGACTAACAATGTTTTATACACAGAGAATGTGCATGTGTGGCTATGCAATCAGGATGAATTATGCGCCTTACCAGAAGCATAACTAAACATTTCAGGGCCCCGATGCAAGAAACCATGAAGGCACCACCTGCCTCGGAGGTTACTTGTTCCGCTTCTTTCTTTCCGCCCCCCAAGTGGTGGAATGCCAGGGTCTGGTCGCACATGTGACTGCCGCAACCCTGGTAGTTCCGCCAGTGGTAGTGCAAGGTGTCTTTTATTTGACAAATTCATCTATAGCAGATATAACATCAGCTGAGAAGTGTTGGGCTACTACAGTTGAATTTGCCGCACACAAAGAGGCACCTTTCTTTACACCAATACCACCTTAAAACTTTTTCACATGTGTTTGGCACAAAAATAGCCTGTTTAAGGCCCCATTCACATCTGTTTTAGGCTGCAGCCACTGACCACTAATATATGGAGACATTCTTTCTTCTATCCATCACCAATTTAAGGAACATTTTTCCTTCCAATGGTCACAAATATAAGGAACATTCCCTGACCACCAATACATTTCTCCTCTCATTGACCACCAAAGAAAGGGGGCATTCTTACTCCCAATGACCACAAATGTATTTATATTCCCAATGAAAGGAGCATTTTGTCCTTCCACTAATTACCATATAATGTAACCAATACAATGATCAGTATAAGGTAACCAATATAATGACCACAAATTTAAGGAGCCTTCGTCCCACCGATTTCCTATGAAAGGAGCATTTTGTCTTCCCACTAATTACCAATATAAGGTAACCAATAGAATGATCAATATAGGGTAACCAATATATTGACCACTAATTTAAGGAGCATTCGTCCCACTAATTCCCAATTAATTTCCTTCTACTAATTACCAAAATAAAGAGTTTTGTTCCCCACTAACCACCATTGTATGGAGTATTGTTCTCACTGGTCAACAATTTAAAGGTAATTTTTCCACAGGCCAGCATTAAAATGCATTTCTTTTTTTACTCATATCAACGTAAGGCAAATGCTGAATGTCCCTAACCTTGGCAGCCAGTAGGAAGAATTTGTGTGACCACCATTAGTGGTCAGTGGAAGAAAGCATGCCCCTTACATTGTTGGTTAGCAGGAGGAAGCATCATTTTCACACTGGCTGTCGTAAATATTTACAATTTTTAATGACTTGATATTCCACATTTAATAAAGGAACATTTATCTTAAATGTCTTTTTCATTTTTAAATAAACAAAGTACAACATGTTGGTACACGACATCACTTTGAATAGCAATCAGGGGAAAGGGATGGAGAAAGAAAAAAAAGGCAATGGTAATCCCAACAATATGGAAATGTTTGCCTCGTCAAGGTCCATCTGTGTAGTTTGGTTCTACCTCTAATCCACAAAAGCCTCTATCTTGGAGCACATTTTGCAAACGTTGTGCAACTAAAACCTCTGTGTTTAACCCTAAAAGTTAGACAGGGTAATTGTTTTTTTTGCAAGCTGCCCGGTAAGTGTGCTGGGAAACATTTTTGCTTTTGTATTCCATACAAAAAGGGTCTCAACCACTGCTGGCTATAATTAGTCATTCCTATGACAGCAACATGGTCTTCGCAGTGTGCATTAACTTTTTTTTAGCATCTTTATCCAGTCTAACAACAGAGTGACCTCCTTTTCACAGAACAAGGTAACAAAAGAGGAAGATATTAGAGCAAACAAATCATAGAAGCCTCTTCTCACACTGTGTTGTTCTCCCTGGTGACTTGATTTATTGGTGTTGCTGTCCAGCAGCACAATCCCTGCTGCCACTCTACAAAGATCATATGCCAATGTCACACATTTGATACTTGATATCTGTACACTGCAATGCACCACCACCCATGTAACAGCATTTGGGCTCGTAACTGCCCACTTGTAACACCAAGGACTGCATTTTTAATGTATTTTAAAATTAAATACATATATTAAAACACCCTGCAACTACAGGACCCTATACCCCACAGTTGATCCAAAGGAAGGTGAAAAAAACCCTCATAAAGCATGGTTCAATTTGTCCCAACAAGGGAAATAAATCCTTCCTAATGACCTAAGGCAATCAGATATTCCCTAGATGAAAAAATGTCTAGTGTTTTACTTTTACTTAAATAATAAAAGCCAGTTATAGTCTGTGCATTTAGCAATGCATTCAGGTTTTTATTTTTTTAAACAATCAACTAAGGTGTAAAACTAGTTGCCATGGAAGTCTATTCCACATTTGTACAGCTCTTACCACGAAGGAGATTTTTCTCCATAAACAGAGTGCCCCCTTGTCCTTTCTAATGGCATAAATATAAAAGTGAATAACTTTGCACCAAGTTCAATATATGAACCATTTATATATTTATACAAGGTGATCATATCCCCTTTTAATCACCTCTTCTCAAGAGAGAACAAATTCCGCTCACCTACTCTTTCCTCATAGCTAAGGTCCTCCATGCCTCTTATCAGTTTAGTTACCCTTCTCTGCACTCTCTACAATTCCCTGAAATCTTTTTTGTGAACTGGTGCCCAAAACTGAACTGCATATTCCAGATGAGGTCTTACTAATGCTTTGTACAAGTGCAGGATTATATATCTCCCCAGAAGGCTGCCCTGAGGTCCCCGGCAAGCACAGAACCTTTAAAAATAAGGGACCCCCAGATTTTCCCCCTTTTTCCAGGAGTGCGGAGTAACAAAGCGTTACATTTAAGTAAAGACTCCCACACCATGAAAACGTAATTTGTTTATTCCCTGAAGTGACCTGTATGCCCCAAGTTTTTCTTCACCCTCCATATTACATTCTGACGTTTGCACAGCAAACATTGGGCATTGTAGTGCTGGCTCTGCCATGACCACGTGTTGCAGTTGAGTCACATTGATCACCGCCACAGGAGCTGCTGCATAACAAAGCCACATTTAATATTGAATAAGTGTTCTGTATTATGAAATTATTAATTAATTATAGCATACATTTTTTAAAAAGGTAAATAATTTGTATACATCCAACCTGACATCTATAAATGTATTTGTTTAAAAAAAAAAGTATTTTTATATATTTTAAATACCATTATTTTATTTTATTTCTCATCTCTGAACTGAATACATTTCAAACCCATAAAAAATAGAAACAGAATTTTGCAGACATTATTTGTATGCAGTGTCTGTGGTAACAATATGTAAATATACTGGAAAAATGGGTCATAAAATATTATGACAGCTGGACTGTAGCCAGGTACAGAAATCTGTGAGCGCTATTTTGGAGAAAGAACCCTTACATGAAATGAAGTAGCAATAAATGGCTCAGGGGTTGATGTTTGACAGCCCCTCTACTCATCTCTTCACAGCTGCTATACCCTCTCTCCAGGCAACCTGGGAACAAATGTTCTAACAGAATACCAGATGTTGTTGTCATAAAGCATTACTTGTTTTTTTTTTTTAAAGTGAAACACAATTAAACCAACATGGTAAAATACTGTTATATATTATGCAGAATTATGTAGTTCTGCAACATTTCTAGTTTAACCATGAACAACCAGAAGCCAGGTGGTACACCTTAGGGCATATACACACACGGGCACTAGAAGCGGCATTATACCTAACACCCGTGATCCCAGCACTAAACATTTTACTGGACCCAAGGGGGCAACACTAATGAATGTGACCTCAGTGTCTGTATCCACAGACACTGCAAGCCACATTCTTTTTAACACAGAACAAAGCAAAGTTAAAATTTCACTAAACACTTACGTGTTGGGCTGATATTTTATTAACACCAGGGATCAAGGAGAGCCCAGATGGCCTCAGAAATACATGCAAGGTGCAACATTGTTATGCCTGTATGTATATATAAAAAGAGAGAAAGACATTTCAGTGAAAAGAGTGGTGCTGAAAAGCAGTCATGAAAATGTTGACTTGAATGAATAAAAAGGGTAACTGTAGATAAAACAGCCGCAGTTTATTAAAGTTTTACAAAATGCAAATATAATGAACATGTAGATAAGTTCCATAAACGCATAACAGTGTAGAAGACAAATGAACAGTATGAAAATGATCCATAGCAGCAAATCGTATGTAAACTTCATAAAAGCGGAAAAGAGAAGAAAGATGGGGAAAAGAAAGAAGAGAAAATTAAGGGGAAATATGGGGTACAACCGATGATGCCGGGGGTCCATTCAGTTCAGTGAAAGGAGGTTTTATAGGAACAACAAATTCTCTGGAAAGGGTGAAGAGTACCACATGCATTTTTACATGCCTCATTTGCTACAACAATTACTCTCATTATTTAATGTACATATTGCAAAATCTATTGTCTCCCTTTTCTGCCAGTATTAAAATATTGGACAATACAGGCAAAATATTCAAATTCAGAAAAAATACAGAATGGGTCCATCTCTAAGGAAAATGATGATGTATCATCAGGAGATTAGTTCTATGAACTAATATATTTTGACATGTTTGAACACACTTTTGTCTACTATTTACGATACGAAAAGGAATGTTCTGAATCTGACAGGGCTATTCACAAAAGGGTGAATTGTTTGGAGAAGGCAGGAGAAGAGAACAATCCAGGCCAAAATAGCTGATTTGGACAAAAAATCTCCAATTCAGCTCATTTTCCAGTTCAGCTTTGTTGTCCTAGATTGTTCACTTCTCCTGTCTTCTCCAAACTCTTCACCCTTTTGTGAATAGCGCTGTGAATTTCTATTTGTTTTTAATGCTTTTTTGTAATGCTGTCTTGAAGAACATGCTGTTTTTTTATGATCAAGTGTAACCATTCCTTATGATTGTTCCTTGCCAAATCCCCATATCAAATAATAAATTGCCCTTGCCTTTTTCAAATAATAAACACTACAATGTCCCATATGATTTTTGTCCAGAGATCTCAAGCTGGGGGAAAGTAATAACAGTAAACTGGAGTAGATATGTAAAGCAGCTAGCTAGAAAGCCCTGGAAAACACAACACGTCTTGTAGACTATGCTCTCAACCAGCTCCTATGATTAAATGCTTAAGCCCAATACCACTGCATTGGCACCTTCCTATTAGTCACTGAAGCTGTCTGTTATAACTAATTGTCAGGTTTGGGGGGTAGACTTAAGCGCTTTATTTCAGGACCTGGTTTGAGCAATAGAGGGATAGAGCACTCTGATTTCCTGGTTCTTCAACTATCCAGTGGATTAATTTATCAACTCTGTTCTGAAATTTGTAAGGTAGCCTACATTGCTAGAGGTACCCCTAATACATGATAGAGTGTGGTTGACATGGTTGGAACTAGTATAGCCTTGTTGTCATGAGGCATTTTCATGCATATAATAATGCCTTTTCTTTTCCATAAGAAATAGTGTACTATACAGTTTTGTGCACTTATGCAGAATATCTTATCAGAATATCAGAATATCTGAGATAAGTCTTGATATCCCATCCCGCCAATCTGTTAGTTTAATTTCATTGTACATAGTTTAATCTGTTAAGTTTATGTGTGCATATCTTGAAAATATAAACACAAACAGTAAAAATATAATAATGCATTATATAAAAGCAAACACCCACTCACCTGGCAATAGACTCTCCAGCCGGTAGTATATTCCCTTCACTCAAAGGGATGAGTCTTCACTCACTCGCTCCTGGGCCAACACTGATCAGCTTCTCTGCTTCTGTGGTGTGACCTGTAATGTCAAGTACTGAGTTGCAGGGAATAAATGGGAAGGCATTCCTACTCTGACCTGAGAGCTAATCTGTAAAGATGCTTGGCATGGAGGGGTATGTTACTCCTACTTGCCCATTGTTTTTTGTTTTCAAAGTATTTTATTGTTTTTTTTTACATTTTCAAAAGAAAGGAATGGAACATCGGTACATAAATGTTTACATACACTTACAGTAATGACATATAATCACATAGAACAGCATGACAGAACTGACAGGCTTGGGCCAGCCACCGAGGGGACTGACCACGTAAAGGGCAAAAATGAGCCCATTGTTTTTTTAATAATCTGCCACCTTTTTCTCCCTGAACTTCAGGAGATATCAGCAGCAAAGCTTTTGTTTTATCCAAAAACAATTCAAAACAAGACTTGAGGGGTCAGAGGTCAAGAAGTGAAAATAAATCTCCCCAAAGGGACACAGATGGCAATAATAACCTAATGGGGTTTTAACACTTACCTTCTCTGTTCAAAACTAAAAAACATACACTTTAAAATTCAGGAGGCAACCAAAAATGAGTATAAGATAACATATGTGTTTATCTCTGCAACTCATTAGTAATATTCAGGAAAAGTAGTTTCCTAAGTAGCAATATAATTTAAAGAAGTTATCCACGACATGGGGTCTCCCTCTGCACATCAGAACCCCCCCTTCCACATCAGAATTCCCGCATTTCACATCAGAGTCGTCGTCCCCCTTCACATCAGAGTCCTACCTTATAATCTTCACCACAGTGCAGCTGTAGCAGCATGCCAGAGGAAAGGATGTGGTGCAGGTCTCGACTGAGTCTTCTTATGTCTTCTTCTGTCCTCTTGAATGCTCGTGGAGGTACTGGATGCAGCCCGCCCTGGATTAGCGTCATGCATTTCCTTGGTGCTTGTGGACAGCTTGCATGTGCAATGGAATTGCATGGCGCTAATATGTGAAAATTATAAGGCACCCCTGACACAGCCAGAAAGCACCCCAGGGTGAGAAGGCTGGTAAATACCATCACAGATGGGTACTTCACCCTTCTGTCCTAGGAGAGCTAGGTTATTGATTATCTTATCTTGTTTTAGAAACATTACTACTGTCTGAACAATTCATAAATCAATGATAAAGAAAGTTTAAAATGATTCATTCTAGATGGTTAGATTATCTAAATTAGAAAAGAATAAGCTAAGGCTATGTTTTCACAGGAGTGGTTGTCAGCGCCTATTTGTCTTTACGAATACAAACGGAACGGCTCTAAACATAAAAAATAATGCACTTTAATGTACATTGTTCAGACTTTTGCGGCGGCCACGTGATAAAAAAAAACGTGCGTCCGGCAAAATAGTGCAACCACGATTTTATGGCAGATTCCGCACGTTCCGGCTATAGTAATAGCTGCAAACGTCCAGAATCCGTGCGTATGTTAAAGTTTGCACGGTTTCATTACGCCGGGTTTTCTAGGCGAAAAACCATGCTGAAGACGCTACCGCTATGTGTGAATGGAGCCTAAGTGAAGTTAAAATAAATGAAGAAAAAGTGAGTAGGCAGAGTTAGATTGCAAACACCGCATGTGCATTATTAAACAGTTTTCTAATGTCACTCTCTTTCTACAAATCTTTGTAGGCAAACAGTCCTAAACACCTCATTTTAATAAAGGCAAGTACGCTGCCAGTAATGAGATTGCTATTTTATTTTTTTCCCTTTCTATGGATGAAGACATCCATAGAAATTTAAAAGGAATTGTAGTGAGATCATTATGGTCAGGGACTGGTTTATGTACCCTTCCACACAGCCAGATTTATAGGTTGTCTTAAAATATGCTGAAAAGGCATCCATGGAAAATAAATGCTTGGCTGTTTGTGGTGCATAGGCAGCATCATATATTTCCTTGGCACTGCTGTAAAAGGTTATTCGTTTTTTAAATGTTTGTCAATAAGCATCAGAAATAAGCATTACAAAGCAGATCACAGCGCATGGAAGTCTGTAGGATATGTGTATACATATATATGTACAGTATATGTGAGTGTTGAAGTGAAAATAGCATGTTTTGGATGTTAAATAGATTTATCCTTTTCTGAAATTAAAGTACAGTAATACCTTGTTTTATGAGCATTACTCGTTCCGGAAGCATGCTTGTAATCCAAAGCGCTTGTATATAGGGTGAATTTCCCCATAGGAAATAATGGTAACTCAGATGATTCATTCCACAACCCAAAAATATTCTTATAAAATTATTACAATACTGTAATATAATACTGTACAAAATATAAAGAAAAATAAACCAATTACCGGTACCTTCGTGGCTGGTGTGAGGGAGACAAGAGAAAGGAGGATTATTGTGTAGGACGACTTTCACTATCACTAGCGGAATCACTGCTATCTCTTGGCTCAATGGAACCTTTTTAATTTCGTGAAACCTTAACAAGGAGTCTATCCAATGACACTTGATGTTGCCTTCTTGTGAGGATTTCACGGAAATGTGACATTGCATTGTCGTTAAATAGATTGATCGCTCGCACTGCTACAGCCTTATTCAGGTGGTGCTTTTGTACAAAATGTTGCTCGTATTGCAAGACATCGCTCATATATCAAGGTAAAATTGTTCAGCAATGTTTGCTTGTCTTGCGGAACACTCGCAAACCAAGTTAGTTGTAAACCAATTACTGTAGTATTAAACACTCAAACACACTTAAACACTTTTTTTTCAATAATTAATCCAGATCAAACAAATATATATTGCCCAGCAAAGTATTTCTGAAATTGTTTGCCTAAGCACTTAAAGTCATCATGTTTACTAACCGTTGGCTCTGACTTTCTCAGCTCCACTTCCCTGAACTTCCTGTTGAGTACAGAATTACATGGGACAGCAAAGTCTGCAGCAGCTGTCCATCTACTAGCTTGGAGAAGGGAGGCGGAAGAAGAGGGGGGCAGGGGGAGGGGAGAGGCTTGCCGTGCCTTTGTGTTTGTGGAGACATACAGTACATAGCTTACTAGCATAGTTATGGGTGGCTCCATAGGAACCTGCAAGCATATGTCTAGGGGTACAGCTTGTGAATTTTAAGTAAGGTGCGTCCTGTGCCTAGGGCCAAAACTGAAGCCAGGAAGTGCGTACCGAATTCTGTTGCCCAGCAGCTACCATCTATTGTGGTGGGAAGTAGCACCGGCAACTCAGCACTGGAAGGAGAGGCACTGGCCATGCAGTGAGCCAGGCGTAAACAGCGGAGGCTGCCAGTGGACTTGTTAGTAACAAAAACTGCCTTACATAGGGCTTTTTTCCTTATCCCTCTTTCACCTCTTACTAAATCACTGAACTGGAGCAACCACATATATATTATGTCAGACATCTGATACCTGATGTGCACATGCTTGTTCTTGGACATTGAAGCACTAAATAGTGAAGTCCGGATAACGTTGACACCCCTGGAGCATGCACCTGCCAAAACAAGTCAGCAATGGCAGCTCCCATATTTCCATCCTGGCAGCTATGCCTAAAATTGCCATAACTCATTTAAAAAGCACATAAGAGGAAACTGGCCAGAGTCAGTTTACTGGCCATGCCTGTCTCCCAGCAGGGAGAAAGCTCTATTGAAGTCTATAGGGCTATAATGTGCAGGTGTGTCCAGCAGAGGAAGCATTGCAGCGCTGGATGGAAAAAAATAGTGGGACAGTGCCCATCGGATCTCGGTAAGTACAGATCTGTGGACGACATATTTTTATTGTACTGATAATTTATTTTTTTCCACTTCCTGATCCACTTTGGCACAAATTATGCGATCGTGGCCACGCATTGCATCCTGGGAAGGTTACATCAGCAGTAGTATTGCTGGAAAAGCTCATCTGAAATCTCTTAAGGTCTCAGGGAAAGGCATTTTCTCCCCTGAGATGATGTGCATGGTCACATGTCCTAGTCACATATGCCAGAGTTCCAGGAAGAGAAATGGATTCATCTGCCCTTAGTTTAAATGGCCACTGTGAAAAGACTGGGGAAGAAAAGAAAAATAAGATGCAAAAAAATTAAAAGCTGGCAATTATCTAGAAGTATCTGTTTGTAGATTGTCGTTACTAAGGTATTCTTTAGGTGCCCTTGTTGTTATTTTGAAGATATGGGTAAAGTTCCTCTTTAAGAAGAAGTCAGAACGCAACAGGTAATGGAATGACACAGATAGCAGCCTAGTTTAAAGCTTAACTCTGCTTTTTTTTTTAATGTTGTTAGTCACTTAAATGTTTCACGTTGACAGTACAATGTGCCTCACTTAAAAATGTACAATAAAGGGTATTATATTTTTTAACTTGTGGTGTTATGACAAGCAGTCAATCATTAGTCTCAGCATGAAAGTCCTTGCAATACATAAAGGTTCCTCCATGAAATAATTATGTAAAATAATCTGTAGCAGTAATGAGGTACAAAACAATTTCTTCATCCCTTCTTTATTAGCTCACATTTGGTTAATTTGGCTTTGAAAAGTGAACAAAAGAACGACTGTCCTATTTTTCTCCCAGCAATCAGTTTCTTTTGACAGGAACAATTTGCAGCACATTTTAATGCTGTTCTGAATCATGTAACTTTGTCAACATTTTCTTGGCTGAAAGCTAAAGTCTTAGCATTGTTTAAAATACTAGTAGAACATCAGAAACTCTTGTAATTATGGACCTGTTAAGGCATTTTCAAAAGGAACTTCTTTGCTGCTTGGTATCAACAGTCAGCACACCAAAATAATGATTTGCATTTGTATGACTCTATTCATGCAAGAACATCAGAAATCATTTTGTGATTTTTTTGCCCCCCATGCAAAACACAAAGTGAATGTAATCTGTCTGTACAAAACTGGTAGAATTAGATTGACACCACAAGAAAACAGCATTCAAGTATATATAAACCTAAAATTACAAACTTTATCACTGCATTCCTCAGTCCCCTATTGTTAAAATAATGCAGCCTTTTTTATGCATAGTCTAAAGGTGCCCATACACTGCACGATTCTCGTACGAGAATCGCGGGAAATCCGGCGATCGTACGAGAATCGCGCAGTGTATGGAAGGCATGCGACCGTTTCTACTGTACGGTCGCACGTCTTCCATCGAACCAGCATGTTTGAAAACCCGCCGGGAATCGTACGATTCTCGGCGAGTTGGTGGCCTGCTGGTTCGACAACTGCCGAACGGGCCGGTGTGCGCACGCGCACACTGCCCGTTTGCAGTCAGCGTAAGCCCGCCCCTCATTACAGTCATCGCAAGCCCGCCCCTCAGGGGGCGTGGCTTGCGATGATCGAGAGTGCGATCTGCCCGTCCAAGATGGGCAGATCGTACGTTTTTTTAATCCCTTTACAACCATCGCAAGACTAAGGTCTTGCGATGGTTGTACAGTGTATGGCCACCTTAAAACTCCCACTAAATAAACGATGCACTAACACGAATTTATTCAATACATAACTGAAAAATAAAAACTGTTTTGAAACTAAAAAAAAAAAAAACTCCCACTAAATACTTGCTAATCCTACCAGTTCCCTCCTCAGTGCAGATCTACCTTTGGCTACTGACCACACTTACTTACCATGGAAGCAGATCCATTTTAGTGTGGTCAGTTTGCTTTTCTTCATCTTCCAACAGGACGCAGTGCCAAAGAACGCCCCCTGCAGAACCTGACCGACAACAGCTTCTAGCAGGGATCCCGGACAATTGTCAATAGGAGACTCCACCCCCCACAGCTCAGAGCTTAGGAGGAAGAGGGGGATATATCAGTCAAGTGATCATCGATAAAAAAAAAGCCAAAAAGGTATTTAAAATGCATTTTTGATAATTAAATTAATTTGGCCACGTTTAAAGAAGCTTTGCTAAGTGTGAACATGAATTAATAGAATAAAATGCATGCATACACTTTAAAGACAACTCCAGCTGAAAGATTTTTTTAATTTTTGATAGCATAGGGAAAGGTAATTTGTATATGTGCTTGTGACTCCATTGGGCATATCACCCCCCACTCTTTATCTATGTGACACCAAGACAAGAAATAAGAGGGGCTGGGACTACTGAGACAGGAAGGCTAAAAAAGCAGTGTAAACCTCCCAGAGCTTCTAATTTTCTAACCCACTCTACTAAAAAAAGGTTTTTGTTGTTGTACCAATTGGAGAGAATACCCATAATTTACCATCCCTCCTACCCCATGTCAACAACACAGTAAGGGAGGGGAAATCTTCCCAGTGGGGTTACAGACAAGAATAAAAAACCTTACAGGAGTTCTAATTAAAATAATAAAAATGTTTTTGACAATAGCTAGGCTTTAGTTATACTTAAAAAAGAATATCCTTGACAGAATACACAGTTATGGAGTTACAAATACAGTAGGCATATTCATGGGGCAAAGAACAACATGCAAAGATTAGAGTTTTAATTGGTTGGGATGGGTTACTACACTTTAAGCATCATTGCTGCACTTTGAATTGTCTGCTTTACTAATGGCGATCAATCCAATATCTGTCTTTTGTTTTCTATAGATATAAAAAGAATAGAAAATCTGACTGGTTAAAGTAGACCCTGGCACATTGCTTTTATGCAATATGGTAAAGTAGATCATTGGGTTTTATGGAGGGAGTTGGGGTACAGGAATGGTAATGAAGACAATGTGCAAACAGACATGTCTTAGGGGGGCAGTGATAATTTCTTGTTAATAGAAACACTAACAAGAAATATCCCATCTCTCTTCCATACAAATCCCATCTGTGAAAATGTCTTAAACGTGATATCATATAATATTGAATTTACTGCTGCACTCATTGATGCTCAAGTAACAACACGGGTGTGCTATTACATGCATTAGTAAATTTAGTCCAGGCTGCATGCCGCCCTGGGGATGGGTCCATGACAGTCTGAGCTCAAAGGAAGTGGGTTGAATGACACTGACTGTCATTAAACCTAAAGGTCTAATGAGGCAGAAAAGAAATACTAAAGAGGACATCTCCAGAATAAGGGTGAAGTAAATTTTTCTTTTATTTGTTTGTTAGACTATTCATTTTTTGAGCTAAAGTTCTGCTTTAAATTGTATGTTTAGACAAAATGAAAAACATATTCAGTAAGCTCTGCAATACATGCACGTTTCCCCATATTGTATCCCTGTAAAAATGCTGTACAGAAGTACATAAAAATAACAGTTGATAGGTCAGAAATCCAGTGAGTCCCTTACTTTCTGTTTGATCTGACAATACAGTGCGTAGGGTTGATAACACTGCATGGGATTTCAGTGCATTAGAGTTATCAGCTTGCTACAGGAAGGTAGGAACTCACTGGTTTTCTTGTAGGATCAACAGGTATTTTTGTATATTTGTAGCTTTTTTAAAACAAAAAACCATGAAGCACTGTGCTTGTATTGCAGAGATGTGCTAAATATTTTTATTTTGCTCAGACATACACTAGAAAGGACTTTACAGGCATTAGATACATCCTTTCTGAATTCTACAAGTTGAATGATTAATGTCTAGAGAGGGCTGGCATCAAGATTATATTGATGCACTTCTGTTTTATGACAAGTTCTTTGGCTTGATTGGAAATGTTTGACAAATAATTTATTATAGTCTTATAGTCTGAGCTGACCCAGGAAGAAGCTTTGTAGATCAGCAAAAAATTTACCTAGGGAGACTGTGAGCTTTAAAGGGCTGTTTATTCCCTTAAAGTGACATCAAAGTCAAAAGTTAAATCTTAAAAATGCATTCACGTACCCTAACCCTTGGAGAGGTGGCTCCTTTACAACTAGGACTGACACCTTTTCTTAAAGTGAAGCCTGAACACTCTAGCGCCACACACAGCATTTTTTTTTTATTTGGGAGAATAGGGAATAGAGGAGAGAGCGAGGAGAGGCAGCCAGGAGAAAGAACAAGAAGAGACAGCCAGGGGAGGGAGTAAGGAGGCTGGCTATAGAGGACTACAAATCCAGGCAATACATTATACATCAATACTAAATAATATGAAGCTACATACTCTGTGTTGTTGCGGGTTGGTGTCCGGGTCTTCAGGGTCTCAGGTGGCCTGTGAGGGCTCTCACCAGGGCTATGTGGGATCTCAGGTGGACTCCGCAGGTTCTCAGGTAGACTGCGTTCTCTCAGGTGGGCCGTGTGGGCTCTCAGGTGGGCTGTGTGGGCTCTCAGGTGGGCTATGGGGGCTCTCAGGTGGGCTGTGCGGACTCTCAGGTGGCTACTATACGAACACTTAGGTGGGCTATGCGGACTCCCTGGTGGGCTATGCGCACTCTCAGGTGGCTGTGCGGACTCTCAGGTGGGCTGTGCGGACTCTCAGGTGGCTATACAAACTCTCATGTGGGCTATGCGGACTCCCAGGTGCGCTATACGCACTTTCAGGTGGCTGTGCGGACTCCCAGGTGGCTGTGTGGACTGTCAGGTGGGCTACGCAGACTCTCAGGTGGGCTCTAGAAGTGCACTCTAGAGGCTGAGCCAGATGTGCCCACCCCCTCCCCCGTCCGTTCCTCCAGTCAGCACTGGCGGAGAGGGCAGGGGGGGAATCCCTGCGGGGAGCAGTGACTGGCTCTCTGAAGGGAGAGGATTGAGAAGTCAGCGATCGGCAATGTCTGTTTGCTGACTTCCCGATCAATAGAGCCGACCTGTGACAGCTTCTTTTGTCACAGGTTAGATTGAATTATGGGGATGGGTGTTTTTCAATCACTTCATAATTCTCCATTAAGATCAATTTATAGTCATATAACCACATCCCTAAGTATTCTAATTAGGGTAATAAAAATTGACTGAGAGGACATTCCAGGTGCTACATTAATCACACTAAACTCAGGAGTTAAATCTTAGGCCCGGTTCTAACTTGGGCGATCCCGGGATGCGGGTCCTGGTACCACGTGTTCGTGTGCGATCGTTTGTAAAGCGCTTGCCACGCGGCACTGATTTCAATGGGGTCATATTTGTGCGGCAATCGCTGAAAAAAGATACAGGGCGCGCACTGCACGTTTTTTTCTGCCGCGATTGTGCCCGATTGCACGTGCGGAATCACAGCAGAAAATGATTGAGGTGCCATTAAAAATGAATCAGCACAATCAGCAGTCATGCACGATCACCGCACGGTCAAGGATCGCCCAGGTGTGAACCGGGCCTCAAAGTTTCAAGCACCTTAACTGTTAACAAAAAAGTTTCTTATTTGTGCATCACTCAGCTGTAGATCCTCAAATCATCTCTGAATTGGTGCTGACCAGTGGCATAACAATCACCATAGCGACCCAGGCGGCCGCTATGGGGCCCGGGGCACGGCGGGGCCCGGCCAGGGCATCTCCCTGATGCCGTGCGGGCCGCCTTGGTCGCTATGGCATCTGACTCGGACAGCCAGGCTGCTGGCTGTCACTTGCGGCTGTGAGGAGGAACGCTATCTCAATACAGATTAGTAAACTATATGTGAAAATGTAGGCCATCACAGGGCCGAGTTTGGAGAGGTGGCTACTTTACAACACACACAGGGGCCATGGGGAACAAAAGTAGCTCCCCTCCAGAAGGAAGGACAGAGTCAGCACCAATTCAGAGATGATTTGGAGGATCTACAGCTGAGTGATACACAAATAAGATACATTTTTGGGTAATAGTTAGGGTACTTGAATGCATTTTTAAGATTCAACGCCTGAGTTTAATATCACATTAATGAAAAACAAATGTAATTCTGAGCAGGCGTGTTTGGGAGTGTCCAGCACTATGGCTGAGGGGCCCACTATCAAGCCACATCCATATCTATGAGCATCTCAATATACCTTGATCTTCACAATTTTGCATTTTTCCACATCACAGTTTTGTTCAAGCCTGTATACTATACAACTATACAGTGTTTTAGGCACTTGTAAGAAAGTGAGTAATACCACTGGCGGAACTATCAGGGTCGCAGCGGTCGCAACTGCGTCCGGGCCCTCGCGTTCCGCCTGCTGGGGGGGGCCCAGAGAGGAAGAAGAGGCCCCCCCCCCCGAGATCTTGCGGCTCCTTCCTTGCTGCTCTGCCACCCGCAGCATGTGCGGCGGGGATGGAGAAGCTGACAGCCAGTAGTCGCGCAGAATGTGCTTCAGGCAGCACATTCTGCCATGCGAGGACCCTCTCCTCTTAGCCCCGCCCCTTGGCCACCGAGACGAGGAAGTAGGTCCTGCAGGAGAGGGAAGGTAAGTCTGGACCGGGAACGGGGGCCGCGAGGGTGCTGGTGGTATTCTGCAGTGCTGTTTTTTTTATTATAATGTATTGCTGGGACTTGTAGTCCCGCATAGCTGGTGGTATTCTACATTGCTGTATAATCATTATACATCATTCAAGGCACAGCCATGGGAGCCGATTACGCCCCAAGCTATGCCAACTTGACCATGGGACTTTGTTAGGAGTTCCACATTTGGCGTAACAACCCCTTCGCCCGCCACCTCATCTTTTTTGGCCACTACATAGATGATATCATCATCATCTGGGACGGCACAACCTTCCGGCACCGCAGTGCTCCCCAGCGCCGGACAGCGCAGACTTCCAGCAGGACAGCCACGCCAGCAGTCATCCAGAGGATCACCTCATGCCCTCCATCCAGGCACTACAGTGGCCGCACCGTCAAGAACCGGTCTTCACTTTCCCTGCGGTGAGTTACACAAGCTCTCCCTTCCGTTGCTCACCACTCTTACCTCACTTTGTTACTTTTGTTCCACCTGGCTCTACCACTACACCACCCAGCAAAAGAGGGGCCGTTCCCGCTACCGCTCCACTCCATCCGGTGCACCTCACCCCGATTTCTAAAAGCGAACGCTCACCCAACCATAGGTGAGTGCATTACCTTTTCTCTCTCACCCTGCTTCACCACATTTATTGCGCCAGGTAGTGGCGCTTCTGTCTCCAATTTTTGTTTCCCTTTAGTACAAATAACTGCTGCCTCCTAACGTTTGAATTTTTCTCTAGTCTAGTCCTGGAGCTGGAAAAGTATCTGTACGGGTACTTGTACCAAGTACTGTACTTGGTATCGGTGCATCCCTACTAAAATTGTATTTTTATATACAAGTGAGTTCATTAATGTAGCACCTGAAAAATCCTCTCAATTATTTGTGTTAGTCTTATTACATTGGAGTAAACTTGAAAAACAACTCCAGGATTTTAAAAAATCACCCCTTGCAGTGGGGCTATATACGCACTGCAAGGGTTAAGTGCTTGTTTTGTCCTGGAGTTCTTCTTCCATTTTAATTGCCGCTTCTGACTCCTTGGTATTGTAATACCCCAAATTCCCTTTAAAAGCAGTGGCAAGCCATCGCTCTACATGTGCTCAGTAAAGCTAAACCGTAGCACAGCAAGATCCTGCCATATCTGAAACTGAAGTGTTTGATACTAAGGTTTATGTACAGCTGGAAAGCCAAGCAAAACCTGGATTTTTGGCTCTAAGGGAGATCACACTATGCTTCTACACACAGGGGTCAAAATCAACTGTCCATATTCATTTTCTCTCTTACATTTTTCTGTATAGAAATGGTGTAGGTTACAGGCATATACTGTATTCATAGAAAAAGATCAAAACTCTGCCCCTGAATCCTCTACTGGCAAAAGAGCTTTACACAATATGAAAAGCAGAAATTAATGCAAATACAGGAAAAAAAGATCTAATTTACTTGCAACCCTACAAATGAGTATACATTTTGGTGTATTTATCAGCTAGGCGGACTTTACCTCACAGTGAATTTTCATTGTTGGGTGGGAATAATTTAAATGTAAATGAAGGTCTTAACCAAAATAGACAGATAACTTGACTTAAAAGAGACTATGGGGTTAATTTTCTAAAGGCTGTTCACTTTGCAAGGGAATTTGCACTTTGCAGAGGATTTTTTTTCTTAGCTTAGTAAATGTGGAGAAAATTCACTTTGCAAAGAATATCCAATCATGTGCAAGGAAAATAGTAGACACGTGCACTGCAAAAAAACGTTCTGACGTGTGCACCAAGATATACTCAAAGATGGCGGCGCGCCTGTGCAGAATGCGCCGGTTATGGCCGCTGCGCGTTCTGCAAACGAATTTATGTATGCCCGAATATAGTTTTACTATATTCGGGTATATAATACATTTGTTATTTTGTATTCGGACGAACCGCCGAATCAACTGAATTTCGTTGATTTGCAGGTTCGTCCAAATACGAATGCACATGTCTAGAAAATAGCTTCAGCAGTGTGTTTAGCAGCAATTAGCAGAAAGATGATGCAGGAAACAGTAAAGTTGAACAAAGAAAAAGTAAAGCTCAATTGGGAAGAAGCAGATTGATCTTCCTGGCTATGTAGTATGGCAGAAGTGCACGGATGTTGGACTGGCTGCTTTCCAAGCAAACTGGCTGCATTGGACATCTGTTGGCTAATTAGACTTTCAATAACAGCTAAAATATTCCTTTTGTTGCACTGTAAAGTACACAGCGAGAGAAATGTACCTTTCTATTTGTTATGTCAGAGTCTAGAAGAGGTTTATTGATTAAATATCTTTTTTTTAAAATAAATTTGCTTTTTTAATGCACTTTCAAATATCGTAACCATTGGACCACTTTTATAAAGAAGCTTTGGGTTTTTTTCGAAATAGTTTTCAAATTATTTTTAAAATGTACACTTGGCAATGGTGTGCAAATCACATGACTGTCTGGGGAAAAAAAGACACATAAAATTCTGCAAAAAATAAAAAATAAGTATGTATATTAACTTTGTATTTACCGGTTTGCATGAGGGTCACTTTAATTGTTCCCTACTGTTTTTTCTGTGGGTGTAATGAATTTGTCAGTTTTTTTGTACGTTCTTAATTTAGAGAAATAAAACATATAAAAATTCAAGTATATAAAAGCTTTAAACCATGCTTTTTGCCAGGTAATTTTTCCCAACAATGCTGGCTGATATCAATGTCAAACACCTATTAGATAAGTTCAAGACAATTCAACACTTCACACAAGTGCCATCTTCCACTAGCAGCAGAAACACTGTGCTAAGGAAAGAAACCAGTTCATTTTGTCTAATTGAAGGCATCCTGCTGAAACGTCACACTTCCCTGCCCAGAGATGACAGCTCCAGAGGGTTAGCCAATATTTGTTGCTGCCTTTTCAGTTTCATATCACAGGAGTGCATTGATTCTTTCATCTAGTACACAACGTGAAGCTCAAGTCTTGCAAACTGTGGCTAGACATTTAAGCTTCAAGAAATACAATTTGCCATTCTATATTTTTTATCTAGGTACAACACATTTCCACAACATGACAGCCAAATAAGGATTAAACGTGTGGGTAAATCCAATACACCAGAAAGCGTACCTGCTGGGTCCTGATTGTATTTTAGACCAGTTTACCAAAAACTTCATCAGAATTCTCTGGATGAGTATAAATACAAGTGCCATCTGATGTTCGTAATATACCTAGGATCAGGGTTGGAAAACTAGAAGTGAGTTAATAAAATATATCAGGTTTTATCACTGGCTTAAAGTGACACTAAACTCAGGAGTTAAATCTTAAAAATACATTACAGCACCTTAACTATTAACACAAATGTATCTTATTTGTGTATCACTCAGTTGTAGATCCTCAAATCATCTCTGAATTGGTGCTGACACTGTCCTTCCTTCCTGAGGGTGGCTACTTTTGTTCCCCATGCTTCCTATGTGTGTTGTAAAGTAGCCACCACTCCCATAAAGGACTTCAATCTCAATACAAATGAGTAAACTAAACGTGAGATTGCAATCCATCACGTGAGTGAGATTGGAGTGGTGGCTACTTTACAACACACACAGGGACCATGGGGAACAAAAGTAGCCACCCTCCAGAAGGAAGGACGGTGTCAGCACCAATTCAGAGATGATTTGAGGATCTACAGCTGAGTGATACACAAATAAGATACATTTTTGTTATTAATTAAGGTACTTGAATGTGCTGTATTTTTAAGATTTAACTCCTGAGTTTAGTGTCTCTTTAACTCTGAATTTGGGATGGTCCACAATATTTTGAAGGCCAACAAAAATGCACTTTGGTGCTGCCTTTTTCTAAATTCAATAAACTCTGATAATTTCCTTCAAGGGCAACTGTGCCTATAGCTGTCCTTTAAAGCTGGAAAACAAAATAACCTCACACTGCAAGGCTTAAATGCTTGTTAGCTCTAGGGGTAGAGGAATAAGATGTAATACTTACCCTATTCTTCACCCCAGCACGCTCCCTGAATCGCTGTGACTGGTCCCCCAAACACTTCTGGCAAAGGCACTCCTGGCCACAGTTGCACGCTTGACGCCTCCACTAATAGTCCTGCATTGTATGTGATGATGCCAAGAGACTGCCCTCAGCCCGAATCATCAGAGGAGGGCTGGAGCCTGCAGGAGTGGTGGTTAAGGTTCATCTCTCCCCTAGAGTTAATGAGCATTTAAGACTTGCAGTATGAGGAGGTCCCACTGCAAGGGTTTTTCAGCTTTAAGGCATGCTAACACCCCCTTGATTGCAGCGAACCTGGATAGATACCTACCTTTGTCCTTGACCCAGCAATCGTCACCGACAGCCCTGTTTTCAAAAGCGCCCGTGTTGAGTCTTTTTTATCTTGTGCATCCACTCTGTGGCCCCATTCTTCCCTATGGGGAGAGCCATACTCTGCAAGACCGCTGGAGGCCACCATGAGTATAGGTTCCCATATCCACTTGGCATAATTCTGGCAATAACTTTTGTGGGAGATGCAGCATGCAACACACCCAGATGTGTCAGACACTGAAGATACCATTGTAAGAGAATGAACATTGGCTTCAGCAGTCAGAACTGGTATTATAAATATAATATTGTAATATTATAAATGTAATTTAACAGTATGTCTTTGTTTTATTGTTTTTTTCTTAGTGACAGTGGGGCTTTAAAACAAAAAATATAGTATAGAGTGATAAGACAAGCAAAGGTGTTTGGGCAAAGCCCCGGCACTTCTGTGTAGTTAAGAAACCTACCTACTCCCTTCTACCTACTCACACTTTCCTATTGACCCTTCACATTGGTCAGTGAGGCTGG
>NW_017306511.1:237904-248807 GCF_000935625.1 Nanorana parkeri
CCCGTAGGCGGTCAAGGCTACTGCTGCTGGTATGTCCACCTCCAGGTGTATGCACTTTCTATATGCACCTTTTTTTTAAGTTTCTGGAACAAAAGGCAGCTCCCCTGAAAGGTAGATCATCTCTCCTGTGTTCAAAGTTTGCAGAAACACTTCTGCTCATCTAGCCTAAAGGCTATAATGACCACTAGGGAGAGATACCAGGGCACCGCTATAAGGGCTCTAAGTGTCAGAAAATCTTATAATCAGAGCTGAGCAGGGAGTCTCTTATTAAACCTGCTGCCACCTGGCACTGGCAACTGTCATGTGGCCTGTCATGCAATACCAATTAGAGAAAGTCTCTAAACTTATCAAAGTTTTTCAAAGAAGATGCTTCCTGCAAAGCTCTGTACTATGGGGAAACTTAAAAGCCTGGGAGATGGCCTAAGTGCTCTCTGAGTGAGCAGGAGAGGAGGGGAAAAGGCAAGGCCATACCAGCATTTTTAGGGAAGCCTAACAGATATGAGCAAGTAAATGACAAACACAATAAATTGTATTAGGAGTTAAGTCCCTCCTCTCAGCACTGAATGCTATTTTAATTAGCTATGTCACCTGTCAATTTGCTACCTGTAATAGATCATGCTAAAGGCTGCTGATGACCAACTCCTGTGAACTGTGCTATTTTCAGGGCAGACATACCACTGTCCATGGTGCTGCAGTGGTGTGTTCTTCATTGGAACCAGAACTGCTTCTGCAGTCTCAAGCATTACCTTATCAAGTTAAAACACAAAGTGCCTAGTTTACTTTTTCTACTAGCAAGTTATTAAAGTGTCATGGAAGTTAAACAGAAAAAGAGTATTTATACCCATAACTATTTTTACGTATTAGATAGAGTGGGAAAGGGTTACAAAAGGTGCAGCAGGGAAACAGACAACAAGAAAAAGCCCACTGGGGTTCTAGTATTGGTAATGCTTTTTTTACTTTTGTCTGTATTACTGTTGGAGAGTTTCCCTTACTTCCTGCCTGCTGAAAAGGTTGTCCCCGGGATAGTGAGTAATGGATTTATTTTCTAATGGAGCCCCAGACAACCGTTCAAACTGACAGGTTTTTTAATCCTTCCCCAGTCTATCCAAAACTGAAAAAAAAAGGTTCTGGCAATACATACACTTTATTGCTTTACATGATATTGTAATATCTTGCTACTTTATATTTTTGCGCCATTGTGTTGAATGTAGAGGTAATGGATTTAAATTCCTTTTTACTATTCTCCCTAATAGCAGGTGCACATAGTTAGCAATACTTGCATTTCCACAAATGTGTCACGTATGGTTTCTTGGGCATTCATGTAAAGTAATGGGCTGCCTTTAAGAAGAACTCCAGTATTTTTTTAAATGAACCCTTACAGTGGGGCTACCCTTGCACTGCAAGGATGAAGTGCTCATTTTGGTCTAGGACAGGGGTCACCAACCTTAAACACTCAAAGAGCCATTTGGACCCGTTTCCCACAGAAAAGAAAACACCGGGAGCCACAAAACCCTTTTGACATCTAAAATAAGGATAACACTGCATATATGTTTTTTTACCTTTATGCTATGTATAGCATGTATATAGGTATATGGGGGCTTCGTAATGCACTGGACTCTGGGCTTCGTAACGCACTGGACTCTGGGCTTCGTAATGCACTGGACTCTGGGCTTCGTAACGCACTGGACTCTGGGCTTCGTAACGCACTGGACTCTGGGCTTCGTAACGCACTGAACTCTGGGCTTACCTGAGACCCCGCAGAGCCCACCTGAGAATGACCCTGCAGAGCACACCATAGATCCTGCACAGCCCATCTGAGACTCTCTATGGTAGGCTCTGCAGGGCCCCAGGTGGGCTGGTCGCCGGGGTCCCTTTCCCTGTACCTCCTCCCAAATCCTCTTACCTGCTGCTGCTGGGGCCCGGCCTCCTCCACCCCCTCCCCTGTCACCTCTGCCATGCTGCACCTGGTAAAGCTGATACTCATGTAAGAGGCCCCCTAGGCTGCCCCTCACATGGGTACCTTCCATACCACCCTGATGGCGGTGTTCTATCAATGTTTTTGACTATGTTACAATGTGTGACCGGTGACGTGGTCACACATTTCAATGTAATCCCACCCAGTTTTTTGGCGGTGGAATGTGTGGCCGCCAATAGGCCAAGCATTCCAATGCTTTCTCAGCTGTTCCAGGGCAGATCGGCATCGCAAATCGTATGTGCAGGAGAACTGATCTGCCCTGGAACAGCTGTTCAGTCCTGTAATGTCAGTTCTATCCAACTCTGTGAGTGCGATCTCACATTCCACCCCACTCACAAAGTTGGACAGAAGTGACATTTCAGGACCAAACAGCTGTTCCAGGGCAGATCAGTTCTCCTGCACATACGATTTGTGATGCCGATCTGCCCTGGAACAGCTGAGAAAGCGAATGCTTGACCAATTGGTGGACACACATTCCCCTGCCAAAAAACTGGGCGGGATTACATTGAAATGTGTGACCATGTCAGCGGTCACACACTCCAACCTAGTCACAAACATTGATAGAACGCGGCCCTGTCTAATCATTTAATCAGATAAATAGATTATAATAGGCAACATTACAGTACAATGTTCCCCACTATAATCCACTTTTCTAATTAAATGAAATAACAGCACAGTGTGCAGTTACACTTGTACCACCCCCCAGATCCTCATTCGGACTCACCTGTCAAGCTTCATGGCCAGCATCCCAACCAGACGTGTGCACTGCAGGGGGTGGGGAATGTGACACACACTTCTCCTCTCCCGCCGCCTGTTACTAGGGACACGGCCGGGAGAGGAGCTGAGTCACAGGACCACCCCCTTGCTGAGAAGCCCGTCGGCTGTGCGGGGCCCCGGGAACTGCACTGCCGCATATTCCACCAGGGGGGGTGCCCAGGACCCACCTCCCTGGGCCCCCCCACAGCCTGAGGCCCCGGCAGTAGTTCCGCCCCTGGACAGGGAGCCGCAGCAGAGGGATGAAAGAGCCACATGCGGCTCCAGAGCCGCGGGTTGCTGACCCCTGGTCTAGGGGCTATAAAAAGGAAAATATACTTGCCTGATCCTTGGTCCTGTGGCAGTGAGTGCTCACCTCTCTCCCAGTCCACTCTGGTAGTGGTATGTAGCTCAATGTTGAGATGATGTCATGGGTCCTTAGACCGCCAGAACCCAGGGGGAGAAGAGGATGTGTGGACTGGTCTAGTAACCAAGTGTGATCAAGAAGCCGGTGAGTATATTTTCTTTATTTTAGCCCCCAAACAAGCAGTTAATGCCCAAGAAACCATACGTAACACATTTTTCCAAAAAAAGGAGATATACATTTACCTGATCCTCGGTCCTGCAGCAGTGACTGGTCACCTCTCTCTCCCTCAGTCTTCTCTTGCCTTCTAGACCTGCATTAGACGTGATGACATCATGGGTTCCTAGACTGCTGGAACCCAGGGAGAAGAGGTTGCAGGGGCCAGTCTAGCAGCGAGATGTGACTGAGAATCAGCTAAGTGTATCTTCTTTATTTTCATTCCTAGACCAAAACAAAAACAGAACCCTTGCAGTGCAGGGGTAGCCGCACTGCAAGGGTTCGTTTTAATAAATCCTGGAGTTCTTCTTTAATGCAATGCAGGTTGATGCCTGAAATGATTTGCATTAAAGTGTGTGCGTTACCATGCTGCACAAGTGTGAAGTCAGCACAAAGCCATCCTGTTAGCGAAAAAGGGGTAGGGGTCTCCAGTGACTTTCATCACACCTGTCAGCCACACTGATCCATGCGGCAGTCTCTGCAGAATTGCAGCAAAGTACTGAACATACACTAAAGGTCGCTACCAGCACAATGGTAGGCATGTCCTTTACCCCCAATGTGACAGTACTAGACCCTGGAGATTGGCTGCTCTGGTACTGAGCTCTGCACTATGGGAGAGCTGAGGGGGTATCATGGGATTTCATATACCCAGAAGAAACCAGATCTTCAAGATCTCAGAGGGTGCCTGATATACACTGTTGAAGGAGGGGAGGTTATTATTGTATTATTTTATTTTTTAGTACATTTTTATATCAACATTTCATTTAGATTCGATATTCTCCTAGTGGCAGATTAGCCTCTAGATACAAATCTTGAGAAATGGATGCATTTTTCTTTATTTCACAACCAAGAGTTCTTATTAAAGGAGAACTATGAGGTGAGTGCTTCTCACTCACCTCATAGTTTTAGCCGACCTGTGACAATGAGACTGTCACAGGTCGGCTAAGTAGATCGGTAGGTGAGCGAAAATATATCGGCGTTCGGTCACCTCTCGATCCTGTCACGGCTCTCTGCTGTGACAGGGGAGGGGCTGGATTCCCCCCTCCCCGCTCCGATCCGACAGCGCTGACTGGCGGAACGAACGGGGGAGGGGGCGGGCACAGCTGGCTCTGCCTCTAGATAGGCAGAGCCAGCTGTCACTCACACAGCTGGGCGGATCTCGACATCGATGTCGGGATCCACTCCGGCTGCGGCGTCTCAGTATGCCACGAGCTGTAGCTCGTGGTATACTGAGCTTAGGGTAACGGGAGGGAGCTAGTTTGTGTCCTCCCGTTACCCTAAGGAGAACTATGGGGGAAAGCCATGACCCCATAGTTCTCCTTTAAGTGTTACTTCATGATAGGAAATAAATGAAAATGACATTCACTTTATGTGGTCATGTTAGGATTTATCTCTCTGTATAACTGCTTTTTAATAATGTATGGGCTGCATGGGGCAAGGAAATTCTAATATTTCCCTTTTTTCAGTTTATCTGCAAAGAGTGGAGGAAGGTAAAGTAGAAACTGGTAAATCAGCCATACAGGAGTCCTAACAGGTAGAATCCTTTATTTTTTAAAGAAATATAATATTATTTCCCAGCAACATAATAATATCCACCTTTAGCCGATTCTTGAAAACTCATCTCTTCAGGGAAGCTTATCATACCTCAATATAACTGCTCTGTTACTGCTTCCACTAACTCAATCTAAACAATTATTACTTTTTGCATCGCTTGCCCCTCCTACTAGATTGTAAGCTCTCAGGAGCAGGGCCCTCCTACCTCCGGTACTGAAATTGTATTGTAACTGTACTGTCTCCCCCATTTTGTAAAGCGCTGTGCAAACTGTTGGCGCTATAGAAATCCTGTATAATAATAATAATAATATCCACATCACTGCAGCCAATCACCATAACAGTACTTCTCATCACTATAATAAAATCCCCTGCAAGGTGTTCAAAATAACATTATCTCCCAGCAACATAAATATATCCCCATGCTATAATTATACCCCCATAACAGCATCCCTCACAAACATAATAAAATCCCCAGTTATTGTTATCCTTTAGCATCCTAATGGTATACCCCATTACCAGCACTCTAATTAAGCCCCCAGCCCTATAATATAATCTCCAAGCACCATAATAATGTTAACCAGAACTATCATAACATCCTCCAGCATCAGCACCTTATACATAACTTATAGCACTATAATAATGTTCCTAGCATCAGTACCATAAAAAAACCCAACCTAACAATATAATCTCCTAGCACAATACAAATATGTTACAGTACTATAATAGCATCCCTCACTATGAGCACCATTATAAAAGCCCCAGTCTTATAATATAATCCCCCAGCACCGTATTAATATCCTTCAGCACTTTAATAACATCCCTCACTACCAGCACCATAGTGAAACTGCCGGCGATATAATATAATCTTGCAGCACTATAATAATATCCTGCACCATGAAAATAACATCCCTCACCACCAGCACCTTGATAATTTTCCTCATAATCATAATAATATTTCCCAATACAGTGGCATCATAAAAAAAGCCCAGCGCCTTACAAAATAGTCTACCAGCACAATAATAATGTCCCCCATCTCTATTATAGAATCCCTCTCTATCAGCACCTTAATAATATCCCCAAGCACTATACTAATATCTCATATTACCAGTACTACAACAATAAAACCACCAACACGAGTTAAATGAGGAAAGGGTCTAATACAAAAAACACCTGGCTCTCCAGTGTATAGATCCGGCGGTCTAAGGTAGGGTATGGCCAACAAATTCCTCCAAGTTTTATCACACTTTCTATGGTGGCATTTTCAGTTTCTGAACAGAGTCAATGCATAGGTAAAATAAAATAATGGAGAGAAAGGTATCTGCTAGCTATTCTCCATGGCAGCTGTCTTTAGTTTGACCCCTATTCCTCCAAGCAGCAAGAGCTGCCCTGGCCATAACAAAGCTATGACAATCTGACTACATTATAAAATGATACTCCAGAAAGTACAAACATTTTTGTGTTTGATACAGTAGCGAATGGTTAGAACTGTTAAGTTTTATCCTTGTCCAGGTCCTTGCTGTAAAGAACACCTCTCACAATCTATCGTGTCATCAAGACAGGAAATCAGGGAACAATCTCTCCTACTGTCAAAAAGGCAGAAATAAAAAAATCTGATATAGGTTCTTCCCCTTCCCTAGCCTATCCAAAAAATTCCTAGAGTTCCACTTTATATTATTTCCTGCAACATTGTGTTCATATATTTAGAATTGCCTAGTGCAGGCAAATTCATTTGAACTTTTTTATGTGACACTTTCTATTTTGCTTTTGACATCAGCAATTATATGTCATGATCAATAAGCTCTGATTTTAATTTGTTTGTGCCATCTTACTGAAGAATGGCAGGAAATTTGCTAATGCCTGGCATATTCAATCTTCACAGATATATAAATGTTCAAATGCATGTTAATTATTCATATTATCTGAGAATGTGCACAGTGCCAAGCTTACATAAGCAGCAAGTGGTGAGAAACAGTAATTGTACAAGAGTAAGCTGTTGCTATGAAGTGGAATTTCATCTTAATAAAAAGACAGATATGTTTTTGATAGACCAGAAAAATATACCCATGAGTGTGCCCATGACTTGCTCTGCTATTAAACTTGGACTCTTGCCAAATAGCTTAGTACACAGCTGCACAAAATATATATGGAAAATGTTTAGCCTGCAAAACGACTTGTAATTCTGTTCAGACAGTCTTATGATGCAGACAGTCCTATTAGACAGTACAGTCAGACCTCTTTGTAGATTACATTTCTGTTGAACAAATACAGCCTAATCTAGGACCCTCCCTGAACTTTGAGTGGATATATACAGTATTTATTTATTTGCATGATGTAGTTTGTGCCAGCATGACGTGTTGCGAAGTAATGTACTGCTTCTGCTATTTGTTTATATGGATGTGTTTTCAAAGTAGGTTATGGTGCGAATTTGGTGGTTAGGTGGAAGTGTGGTAGGGCGTTTGCAGTATTCTGTAAAAGGGCTTGGGTTTAAAGTAGGAATGCACCAATACCGTTTTTTCGGTATCGAGTACAGATATTTTTTTTATACCTTGTGCCCGGATTATCAGGAAGTCGGACAGCGGATCATGACCTGTCGGCCAGCTTCCTGATTGCCTTTGAAGCCGGTGTTATAGCAAAAGAACACCAGCTTCAGAGGCAGGGTGGCTTCCTGACCAATCAGGAAGCCAGGAGGTGGGTCATTATGTGCCGCCTGCCTTCCTGGTTGGTTAGAAAGCCAGGCTGCTTAGCAACCCCTGAAGCTGGCTTCCTAGCCAATCAGGAAGCCGGGAGGCAGGTCATAACCCACCGCCTACATGGCTACATGCTCCCTCACCATTGCCGATCAAAGGGAGATCTCTCTCTGACCGGAAGTTCCGGTATCGAAGCTTTTGGGCGAGTACGAGTGCTAATATCGGTATAGGTGCATCCCTAGTTTAAAGGTTCGCCCCCTTTGTAAAGGTATTGTTGTTTAGGCTGGGTTCACACCTGGGCATACGGAATATGCGCGTTTGCCCCGCGTTTCGTGCCCAGCATTTTTACAGCAATTTGCGGTATAAGAAACAAACACGCGTTTCCGAGGGCTCTCCGGCTGTATCCTAATGGATACACGCGGCAAATATGCCCCAAAGAAGCTCCTGTACTTCTTCGGGCGTAGGGCGTTTTACAGCGCGTTCCTACGAGAATATAAAAATCGCCAAAGAAACGTGAATGGGATTTTTTTGCTCAGTACCTCTTACAGTGGAAATTCTTTGAGGGACATGAATGGAAGGTATATAGTTTCTCAATTGTTTGGTGTGCGCCTTTTTGAAAATGTTAGAAATCATAGAGATCACTAGCACATCATATGCTCCAACATGACCAAGTTTTTTAATCATGTAACAAGCATTGCAATGTTTTGGAGCTCTAACCAATTCCTTGCACAACATATAGGGGTCTATTCACTAAGCTGCCGAAGGATCTAGCCAAAGCTTCGGCTGATCCTTCGGCTAGCTTCAGCCCCAGGACCCCTTCGGTTCAGTAGAACCGAAGGGCTGCTGTACGGGCTATTCACTATAGCCCGTACAGCTCCCGAAGCTGGCCAAGTGGCTCAGTCGAGCCGAAGGCATATGCCTCGGCTCGACTGAGTCGAGGTGAAAGCCAAACTGGCCGAACGGCCGGCCACTGGCATCTGACGTCTGGCTCCGGCCACTTGCAGAGACAGATTAGCGTCCCTGGTTACCAGGTAACCAGGGACGCTGATCTGTCATTACTCTCCCGGACACTCTTGGAGTCTCCGGACGCTCTGGGAGTCTCCCAACCTGAAGCCACCCGATGTATGGCTGATTTCAGCCGTACAAGCCTGAAGTGAATAGCCGAAGAGCGTTCGGCTCACTTCAATTCGGGTCGGTTATTCACTTGGCGGCCTACGGCAGTTTTGTGGGTAGACCCATTATGTTCTGGTGATCTCTACATGTTCTTGAACAAGAACAAGGCGAATCATTGTAGCACGCACGCTGAAGGTCAAGAAGCTGTTTGGAGTGCACCATACTCTCTTTCATACTGTATTTCGTTCATTCAGTATCAAAGAGAGTATGGTGCACTACAAACAGCTTCTTGACCTTCAGCGTGCGTGCTACAATGATTCACAACAGATAGTGCCTAGCTTTTGGGACATTCTGTTGTGGGAGATATGTATCAGTACTTTTTCAGGTCCATTTTATAGAAGACTAGAATTTTTCTAGTTTGGCATACCAGCCTTCAGGTTGTTTTTGTATTACCCAACACATTGGAATAAGTATACCTTCTACTTCTTAGTAAATCACGCCATAGACTGGGCCTCAAGACATAGTGTAACACCTCAGAATAGCCAGCCCCCTATTGTGGAGATGACGTACTACCAAAAGATATATCTATTATCTTCACTGACAAAAAAAAAGGTTACACAACATACTTTAGCTAAAGTTTGAAACTTCACACCAGCCCATTCAAATGTACACACCAGTCTTTCTTCATTCACAGACGTGCTGAGGCTCTGGCCTACACGTAGAAAGTATATCCAAGAAAGTTTTCAAGTAGAAGTGCAGCATGGTTCTCCAGTCTTTGGCGCCGTGTCCCATAGCTGATATAACTATTGTATATGTCAACAAGGTTTTGTGAGGAGGCACAAACAATGTAATACAGGTCAAGTAAAAGTAATGATTTCCTGTCAAACTGATGGGAAGATGTGGCTGGAAATAAATTGCCTGTATACATCTGTTGCTCACTCACTATTTTTCCATTCATTCCTCTGAGAAACTGTTGGTCTGCTATTTCCCAGGCTTAATTTCCCCTTAGAAACAGTCTACGCTGGCAGAGGTGGCTCTGAGAGAATCTGAGGTTCAGCATCCTTTCAGTCAGTATTTGCTCTAAGCAGAAAACAGTAAATTAAAGTACTGAGCGTTTTCCTCTGGTTATAACTGAAGAGGTAAACAAATCTAGATGCTACAACTTCTGCAATAAAAAGTAGAAGAAACATATAAAACTAGAAAAAACATTTATTTTAAGAGGAACTTGACCTACAAATTTAATGTTTTCCAAAACAGTTCCTTTTAAGGCCTTCTAACTATCAGTCAGTGTGCTTATTTCAGCTCTCAACTGTACGTTCAAGCCCTTAATTAACTGGTGTCATAGCTGATCACATTTCCAGCACCATGGCAACTACAATCCAAATAGAGGCTATGATGGCACCTTCCTTGGCTGTAAAGGATAGGAGGGCATAGTTCGCTTTAAATTAATAGTTTACAAGGCCTCTAGATCATGACTCTGAACATTGGGAGTCAGGGGCTGCAGTGGTAGCCTAAGTGTGTTATATATACTGTACTGGTATAGGAGAAGTATTTGGTAGGTAAAATATACTCTTCCGAATACTTAAATCTGGCATGGGACACTGCAGCTGTCACAAGCTGGCTCTATATAGTGAGAGCGGCTCTATATAGTGAGAGCTGAGTGACCGTTAACTCATGATTGCTCAGCTCAAACTCTTCTCCCTGCAGATAGCAGTGATTATCAGTCACCGCTCCCCGCAGAAGGGGACAGATGGAGAGGGGGCGGACACAGCTGGCTCTGGCTCTAGAGAGGCAGAGCCAGCTGTCAATCATACAGTGTTGTGGATCCCGACAATATTGGCGGGATCCCTCCCGGCTGCAGCGTCACTCTGTATTGTCAGCATATAGATGGAGTCTACATCTGCCTGGATGATCCTAACCCTTCTCCTCTCTCCCTAAAATTCTGCAATAAAAGTTCTAAGCATCATAACTACAGTCGGGAACTCACTTCAATTGATCACCAGAAGGGAGGTAAGTGCTGATGGGCAAAGCGAGTAACATTATCCCTAGACGAAGGATCGGAGCTGCCAAAAACCCATAGCAACCGACTCTAGTAAACTAGTTTTTTATAGAGGAAAGACAGGGAGACCCGTTATTTCATTTTACTGTAGATCACCCCTTCAGAGCCACCGGTAGCGTTATCCTGTGTTGGGATAGCGCTGACCGGGGTCTGATATATGTGTATTTATATATATATATATA
>NW_017306511.1:248829-324155 GCF_000935625.1 Nanorana parkeri
ATATATACAATATATATATATATATATATATATATATATATATATATATATATATATATATATATATGTATACACACATACATAATTTTTTTCTCAAGTATCTATACAGTTATTCACTAATAATATTCTGATATATTTTATCTCTTTATGGGATAGATGGCATTTTTCTCTTAAACTTTATTTCAACATGCAAGTATGCAGATTTTGCTTTTATGTTTAGAATATAGCTCAGAGTAACTGTATAACCACACTAATATCCACTTTGATCTTACTATACAAGACTGTGATCGAGTCTTATCTTATTTGTTTCATCACATATACTTGCAGCATAAACAACTTGCCTCTGAACATCATGCGTTCCGTGGGTGGAAAGGAGTAGGGGATATTAAGCAAAATCTGAAGTTAGATGTAGGGTAATATAGACATTAGAAAGAAAGTTAGATACTCTGATGGATTACAAAAACCTCTAGATGCCAAGCAGGTTTAAAGAAGCCCTGTCGCCACTACATTCATTTCAACAACAATCTTTCCATAAGGTTACTATTACTCGTGCATTTAACATATTTTCTGCATGTTATTTTATCTGCAAAAGCTTACCTCATGTAGACATTCAAAAGGCCTTAGATTGTCGCTGGGCAGCGCCTTCTTGTATGTGATTTAAGCAGCTTGAGCAGACAAAGAGCTGTTACAATGTGGTATTCCCTTTTGCTCTTCCTCTGGCTTCTATATAAAAAGTTATGAGGAGCAGTGAATGGAGCGGCAGAGGAGCTGGCCCAGCACATGAGGAAATTAAACACTTCCAGAAGAGAAGAGGTCTATGACTTGCAAAGAGGGAGAGGGTTGTGCTTGAGGAATTTACTCTTCCTGGATTAGTCAAATTTTTTAACAAGTTCAGAGGCACATTGCAAGTGATTAAATCACTTAAGAAGAAAACACTGCACATGTGCATTTAAAATACTTGATTTTTCTGTGCTTTATCCAGTTTTTAAGCTGATAACTGAGTCTCAATATATTGTTGCATTTTTAAAAATGCAGGAACACTGCAGCCCACAGCAACCAGTTATTTCATTCTCTAACCTAATCTTGCCTACCCGTTCATACTGTCCCGACCACTAAACCTGTTCCTAGTGTGTGTCAGAAGGGCCCGTTATTAGGTGACTGGAGAAAGCTTCTATTATCTTTGCAAGCTTCGCCAGGACAATAAAATTGGAGAATCAAAACTCATGTGACTTTATTGTAGTTATTTCCTTTATAGGTTTTTTAAAATCTCCAGGTAAAGAAAATACATACCCTTGCACTGAGACTACCCAGACACTGTAAGGGTTAAGTGCTTGTTTTGTCTAGGGGGCTCAAATAAAGCAGTTTTACTTACCGTATTTTTCGCTCCATAAGACACACTTTTCCCCCCCCCCAAAAGTCGAGGGAAAATGTGTGTCCGTCTTATGGAGCGAATACCTATTGCCTGACGCCCGGAACATGCAGTTTCGGGTGCCGCGCTAAATGTACAGTGGGAGCCGCTGCTCGTGTAATACAAGGGATCTATTCAGATCACTTGTATTAAAACCGAGAGGGGGAGGCGATCGAGTCTTCCCCCCCGCTGTGATTTTTGGGTCCCCCGCTCCTCTGGGGGACCCGTGACCACGGCATAGGAGTTCACCATAGAGCCCCTAGAGCAGACGAAGAACTAACGTTCTTCGTCTGCTCTGTGTGAAAACTGAGAGCGTGGCGCTGTAGTTACAGCGCCACCTGTCTCAGCAGTCACTAACTGCAGCTTCTGTAACAGTTTCTATCACAGAAACTGTCACAGAACCTGCCTGCGTCCTATGGTCCGGTGCGCCTTATGGAGCGCAGAATACGGTACCTGATCTCGGCTCCCACGGTGGTCACCACTTACCTCTCTCCTCCCTCCACTGCGGGTGTTGGAATGTCCCTCGGTGTCCTCACATCTAATGCAAATCAGTAAACCTGCATTAGACGCGATGACATCAGTGATCCTTAGACCACCAGAGCTAGGGGGAGAAGAGGCTGTGGGGACTGGGCTAGCAGCTTAGATGGAGATGGTGGGAGCAGGAATCAGGTAAGTAAATTGACAAAACGAGCATCTAACCCTGGCAGTGTGGGGGTAACCCCACTGCAATGGTAAGTTTTTAGCTTGCCTTGGCTTTAAAAATGGCCATATTATCTGAATATTAGAAAACTAAACATGTACAGTATAACACATGATAGGGACATATTTTTAAAGGAGTGATTCTGACATTTATCAAAGATTCACTGCAGCTGAATCTTCCTGGTGCATGTGGTTCGAATGACAGTGACTGATTCACAAGTGAGTGTTTGGTGAAAATCGCATTCAATTCTTTTAAAATATTGTTCATATTGATTTCTTTCTTCTTTTAATTAAACCAGTGAGCTGCACACAGATACAAAAGTGTAGCTATAAATGCATATTTGTGTTTGCAGTTGCTTAATTTAGGTGAAATGCTCTTGGAACAGCTTCTGGAAAGAGCACACAGTTCTGAGGATGAGGCAATGTGAAAGGTGATTGCTAAAGGCTGAGATCTCCCACTGCACAAAATGTTATATTCGTTTTAGAACAACCTTGTGGTAGGGTATAAATAAAGATCCTGTGGCAAGGTTTACTGATCAGTCAGTCATATTCAGTCTTTCAGATTAAATTAGATCATCACTCTGGCTACAAATAAAAGTTCAGCTAAACATACAGTATATGAATTATGTTTCTCCACCCTTGTTGATATATTATAATATTGATATATTAGTGCTGCGCAAACTGTTGGCGCTATATAAATCCTGTATAATAATAATAATAATATTGCTTCCATCGTCCACTATTCTAGTCCCAGAATTATATTTGGAACATGGAGGATATGGGTTCAATTGGACATGGACTTTTAGGCAGGAGCTTAAAGTAGAACTGAAGCCAAAACTTTTTTTTTTAGTTTTGGATAGAAGGAGGGTTGTAGCCCGTCAGCTACTTTTTGGCCATCTGTGTTCCATTGGGGAGATTTCCCTTCACATAGCCATAACAGGAAGTACATGGAAATCCTTCCAAAGAGAGGCAGATCCCTGCTGCTCAGCAGGGTCACCAGAACTAGTGTCCTGATTGGAAAATTTTCCCTCTATTCCTGTTCTAATGACAACCCACTTTCCCTTCACTTTCACTGATAACAGTAACCAGGGCAAAAAGAGAGGGTGAATCTCCCTAACGATGACACAAGAACCAGACACGTGTTCTAATCCCTCGCCACTCTATCCAAAGCTATAAAAAGGTTTTAGCTTCAAGTGCACTTTATCCATGCTACTAAAATAAACTCATATATAGCATATAGGATCACTCTAAAAATAGCCTAGTAGAAAGAAATCCCCAGCAAAGCACCTTTACAGTCAGATGTGTATTTATTCACATACTTATATGTGCAATTAAAGTGGTCGAACTTTAAAGGTACCTATGTTCAGTCTTATAGTCTTATTGTCTACAACATAGACAAAAGTGCCACAGATTTGAGAAAATTGCTTATATGTATAGTTCTGATGAACTGCTAAAGTGATTGGAAATATGACTGTCATTACCTCTGAAAAGGGGTCAGTTAATTATAGATCTCTGACTGCCATTGCTAATGCACTTGCTGCTTTTGTCAAATCCCTGAGAATCTGGATTTAACAAATAATTCATGCAGGAACCACTCTACTCCTTAAAATAAAGAGTGATATGAATTGCTAAATCACAACCAATAACTGCAATATAAGCCACTTAGCCATAATTGAGTCTTACACAATCATAAGAGATCAACAAGTATAATATGTTGGTAATTTTAATAAAATCAGCCTTCGCTGTTCTGAAGCTGTAAATACCATGGGTCAATTCTGTGAATGCCATGTGTATACTTAGGAGACCAGACCTGCCATGATGCCGATTCATTATAACATACAAGAGATTTTCTGCTTGTGCTCTGTCGAGTTTAGCTTAAGTACATGTGATTATTTAAAGTAGTGATTTCTTAATATAAAATGTTATCTAGCAGCACATTTATGTTACTGAAAAACAGTAAGGCTCGTTCTCAAGGCAACTTGCCAAGGACTTTGTAGTGTTTTCCAACACAGCCAAAGTGCATTGATATAAGAATACATTGGGAGGAATTTTTCAAAACTGTAGCAGTCAGAATCTGGAGTAGTTGTCTATGGCATTTAATCAGCTCTTCTCTTCTTTGTTCAGTTAAGCTTTAATAAGATAGAAGCTGATTGGTTGCCATGGGCATCTGCTCCAGATTTTGTCAACTCCAGGTTTGATCAATTCCCCCCATTGTTTTCAATTAGGCTCCTTCAGAAACAGTTGAGTTATACTGCCCCCGACATGAGGTTTAAAACAATTGTAAGCCAGCCCCTGTATAACCCCTCCTTTACCTAACCATGACTCAGTTATAGCAGGGACCTGTGTTCCTCAGTAGTCTGCTAGAAAAAAAAATGTTTGGGTAAGAACAAAAAATATGATTATTTATTGCCTATTGAGAAACACAGGGAGATAGTAATTTTTAGATAATTGGGATGTCCAAAACCAGGAGGGTGGGTAACAGTCAATGAGAAATCCAAAGGGTGTGAACATCTTATTAGAAGGATATCTGAAAAACTTCATTCCTGGACAAGGCTAGACAAAAAGAGGGGAAGAAAATATGGAAATTTCAACGAACAAGGAAAGGCACCATGAATGAAGCTAGTAATCCAGAGCAGGGCAGGTAGTACCAGTAAGGGAGACTGTTACTCTGAAAGAGTGATAGACCTCAACAATAATGTGGAGGACAAGAAAGCTACCATCATAAGGAAAAAAACAAGTAGGAGAAAACGTAAAGCAACAGAAAAGCAGTCAACCAACCAGGATTTTTTGTAAGGTAAAGGCCGAAGCCTAGGATACTTAAGATTTGACCTAGGGTAAAGGAGTATTGGAGAAACAAAGCATGTCCTGACCAAGGACCAACCAGTGGCACGGTTCTGACACGGTTTGACAGGTTAACCACTTGATGTGGCTGGCCATACATATACAGCCAGCCACAGAAGTGGTTATACCAAGAACAAAGCTGCCGGGACCGGCACGGTGGGTCTCCCCAAAATGATCTGAGAGCTATCATCAGGCTTCCAGGCTCTGATCTCTCCTCCGATCACTGGACCCGGAAGTTATGTGTATTACATCACTTCTTGTGTCACCGTTTACATTCTCCGGTTCCTAGAGCCAGGAGAAGAAGCTGGGGAAGCAGAACTCTGCTTCCTTAGCTTTTTGGGGTCCCTAGGTTACATTAGGGACCCCTGATGTCTCCATAAGGAGAACCTGTGACACCCTATTTGCTGTTACAAAGGGGGCTTGTTAGCAATAAAGTTAGTGTAAAAAAAAAAAAAAAGCTTAAAAAAAGAAAAAAACATTACAGTGCAAATGCAAACTTTTTTAAAGTCCCCCGCCCCTGATGTGCACGCACATACGCACGCGTCGGTGCGCGTACGTGCAAAAATGAAAATTGCGCTACACGTTACATATTTTCACGAACGTTGGAGTGAGAGCAATAATTCTAGGCCCATCAATCACTGTTAACGCTAAACTGATGAGCAGTAAAAGCTTATAAAGTGTCCACTATGGAAAATTTGGGGTATTGTAGTTTTTTGCGGCTTCACGGGCAAACGTAATTTTAGGCTGGACATGTTTGATATCTGTTTACCCAACGTGACCCACCTTTTATATTTGACCAAAAAATTGGGTATTATATTATGTTTCTGTGCACTAAATTTATTTTTAGTGTATTTTATCCTAAAAATACCGGTTTGATAAACATTTGCGCAAATACCGTGCAACATAAAAAATTGCAGCTAGTACTTTTTTTTATTCTACAGGGCCTCTGCTTTCAGAAAATATACAAATGTTTGTGGGTTTGAAGCGCTTTTCTAGCCAAAAATTCAGATTTTATCATGTGTGCAAATAGTAAGAAATTGCTCTGGTCAGCAAGTGGTTAAAACTACCGCTAACATGGGAGGAAGCAACAGACCAGTAAACTCAAAAAGCAGAGTCCTGTACCTGTAGGTCACATTCCAGGCTACCCTTACATGTCCAGCCTGGGGGGGTTAGACAGTGCAAGTAATGGTATCAGTCAAAGAATCTTAGTCAGTTAGTAATAGTCAGTTAGACTCTTCAGCTCCAGTGTCAAAACTCCTGGGACAATAGCAAAAAAAAAAAACCTCTTGTAGGCAGCAGTATAGCCCGACTGTTTCTGAATTTCTGTGTCACTCATGGGACTAGAAAGAAAATAATTTTTTTTTTTTTTCCTACTAAAATAAATATGCAACTGCCACCATTTTATTCTACATGGTAAATACATAGAAGGGAATTTATCAAAACTGGAGCAGACAAAATCTGGAGCAGCTGAGTATGGCAATTAATCAGCATCTCTCTTTCATTTTCAAATCTTAACTGAACAAACTGAAGAGAGAAGCTGTTTGGTTGCCATGCACACCTGCTCCAGATTTTGTCTGCTCCAGAATGGTTTTTTTCTTTTCTTACCTCGCCGAGCGGTGCGTCACTGCTGCTCCGGTGGGCGGTGCTCCAGGTGGGGTCCTAATTTAGGTGGCCAGCAACTGCCTAGAGGATCCCACTCGGAGCGCCGCCCGCTGGGGCAGCAGTGACGCAACGCTTCTCTTCAGCTCAGCGCCGTCCTTCAGTGGCGGAGAGCAGCGGCGAGTCAGCGCTGGTCCGGTGGGAGGAGCTCCGGATGGGATCTTAATTTAGCTGGCCAGCACCTCTGGGCCAGAAAAAGTAGGACCCTACCTGGAGCTCCTCCCACCAGGACAGCGCTCATTTGTCGCTGCTCTCCCGAGTCCCGCACAGTGAGTGAGGGCAAGGAGGAGGGACGGGGCGGCTATTATCGTAAATCTATGGTCTCCAATGTATTAGCAGTGTGTACTCTACAGGTGAAACTCGAATAATTAGAATATCGTGCAAAAATAATTGCAGTAAGTGCTGCAAAAGGGGCCCAAACCAAGTACTGAGTACATATGCATGCTTGTACTTTTCAGAGGTCCGATATTGTTCTATGTACAATCCTTGTTTTATTGATTGCATGTAATAATCTACTTTTTTGAGGTTGTGGATTTGGGGTTCTTGGGGTTTTCATGAGCTGTAAGCCATAATCATCACAATTATGACAAATCAGGGCTTGAATTATCTTGCTTTGCATGTAATGAGTCTATCTCATATATTAGTTTCACCTTTTAAGTTGCATTAGTGAAATAAATGAACTTTGCACGATATTCTAAATATATATAGTATAGTATATGAAGTACATATAGAGTACACACTGCTAATACACTGGACACAATAGATTTACAATTATACTCTGCTAACATGAATGGATTCAATGATCCATATGTAGCCCTGTACTATGGATCATTGAATCCATTCATGTTAGCAGAGGAGAATTGTAAATCTATTGTTGCAGTGCACTCTATATGTACATGTACTATATACTACATATAGAATGCACTGCAACAATAGATTTACAATTATCCCCTGCTAATATGAATGGGTTAAATGATCCACAGTACATAATATGTAGTTGTACTACGGATCATTTAACCCATTCATGTTAGCAGTGCAGAATTGCATATCTATTGCTGCAGTGCATTCTATATGTAGTACCTATACAGTACACATTCCCAATTCACTGCAGCAATAGATTTACAATGATCCCCTGCTAACATGAATAGATTAAAGGATCCGTAGTACAACTGCATGTTATGTACTATGGATCATGATTTAACCTATTCATGTAAGCAAGGGATAATTGTAACTCTATTTTTTTTACTCTTTTCTTAAAGGGACAGGTCAAATTTGTTCTAAAGCAATACAAAATCATGATTTTAGGTCAGTTTCTTAATATTATGAAGAACATGAACATGAAATGAATATTTATCATGATAATATATATATATATATATATTATGTCACCGCAAGTGAAAGGGCTAAAAGCATTAGGTTTGCTTATGCCAGTGAATTATACGAGGTATTTTCACAGTGCAAAGTAAAGTTGAATAGTGCCCATCAGAAGATGCATGTTTCCTTTGAAAGACTGGCTCTGATTGAAACCTTCAGTAAATGCACAGCGAGAGGAGGAGAGAGAAGCATGAGTCATTGTTCTGACATATTCACATACGAGTGTACATTTCAGGTTGAGCTATGTAATACGTGCAGAGGAACCTAAAGCTCAACCTGTTGGCTGGATATGTAAAAGCAAAATATTTAATGTAATGTTTTATACCTACTCTTCAAAAAAATGACAACTGTTTTTTTTCCAATGCAGACTATAATAAAAGAGAATATGTTTAAAACCAATATGCATTCTCTTCAAGTTGTTAAGAAATGTAATAAAGTATATGTGTGTTCCTAATGCTGGCCTGTCACGGTACTACTGATGTGAGCCCACAGGTGAGCAGGTGACACAGGATCCCCCAGGGCGTGGAATCTAAGTGCCAGCCGGTGTTCTGCCAGGGACCCCCTCGCGGGAGTTTGGACTTAGCTGCATGCTGACCCCAGGTCACGACCCACTGGTTCACCCTGCTCGTGTGAAGATTACCAGAAGACACAGTGCAGACACGGATGGATGGAGCAAAAGGAGAGACGGATAACGAGCCAAGGTCAGGGCGGGCAGCAGACAAATGTAGTCAGGAGAACTAGCCGAGTCGGTACACAAGAAGTCAGGTTAGGAATAATTGCACGGAAGGGGCTCGGGAACAAATGTTGCTCAAGCAACCAGAAACTGGTCTGGGAGGGATTTAAATAGGGAGACATATGGGAGGCTGTACAGGAAGTAGCAGAAAGGACGGTATATTAACGATCAGGTGAAGCGGGCGACACCCATAGCTGCTAAGTCAGTGCAGCAAGAGCAGAGCACAAGCTTGTGGAACCACAGGTGCCAGCAGACCTACAGCAGCAAAAGGCTAAAAAACATATGCAAACAGTAAGACACAGATCAGCTCCGCAGCTGATCTGTGACATGGCCATACTACTATTAATGATAAACAACTATACGAATGATTCGATTTATACTTCGCTCATCAAGGATCGACCATACAGAAGTGACTTTGACAGAACAAAGGAAAAGATAGAGTTTGTCACATTTTCTGCCATGACCAATTGTTCCTTTACTATGAAAAGAATATTTTATTGATGGACCACTTATTTATTGAAAATGATTTGTTAAAATCATTTCCATGCAGTTTCTTTGAAAAATAGTTTTTATCTTTCTACATGGATAAAGTACTTGTGAAATACATTTGTAATATTCATAAATCAGACGACATTTCAAGAAAAAAAAAATTTATGAAATTAAAAAAATACACAGGAAAAAATATATATGTCTCACGTGTTTTATTTTAATTTCAAATCTATGTAAAAAAGAAAACATTCCAGTTACCATTACATGTTTTCTGGCCAAAACAAAACAAAAAAAACCACGCACACAAACATGAACTTTTATATGAATATAAAATGATTTTATGAAATAAGGTCGAAAAAAAATACAGCAAATAAAAAGTTACAGTTCACAAGTTAGTGCATGTCCACAACACACAGAAAAAACTGTAGCCTGGTCATAGATGTGGTGTTCTATGTACACAGCTGTTGATTAATGTGTAATTCTTAAGGGACGGTTCACACCATGTGTTGTGGCTTACTGCATCAAGGCAGCTCATTAATTTGTAATGTGCTGATTGTGGGGACACTCCAAGGAGTGTTGAATGCTGAAGAGACTGCGGGAGATAGGGGGTGGGAGCTGCCAGAAAGTAGAGCATACTACCTTTTCTATTGCAAGGGAGTCCCGATTTGATGTTTTGTAGTAACCTGACTTGAATGTCCCTATCTTAACCACAGTTTTACATGAAAGCATTTAAATATTCTTAAGAAGCAGTAATTAAGCTAAAACATTTCCGACTGACCTATCTAGCTGAAGACACTGTGGAGCAACTCATCCTTAAAGTTCACAAGAGATCCAGTAAAGATTCAAGTTGGGCCACTGCCTCTTGCTCTCTCCCAACTTCCTGTGTACCTGCTATGTTATTACATTACAGATTGGTAGGTGGCCAGGCAGCCAACTCACTGCAGGGATGGTTAAAAAACCCAAAACAAATCTCTCTTAGAACTATAGGATGATTTACTCCATGGTGCCTGCAACTAGATAGGTCACTGAGGGCTTTTTTTCAATCTATTTAGCATTTTTAATGCTTGCAAAGATGTTATTAGTTTATTGTCCATAGCCTAGCCATGATTCTACTTTAAAGTTGTTCTTGCTCAATTACTTAGTGCATTATTGACATTGAATAGGTAATAGACTCTGTTGGTTGCATGCTTATCTAGCCATTCACAAAAGGATGAAAATGACAGCCCCGTAGCTTCCAATAGTAACAACAAGTCACAAAGTAATTTCTTTATTGCTACCTAAATATGCACAGCAATGGAAAGATTGCATTTCAAGGATGGTAAATATAAAGAGTAAAACTCAAATACACTGCCATAGCTTATTTAGCAAATATTTGTAGATCTTGGTCCATTTCATATTTAAAGCAAAAATGAAAAGACAAAAAGTCCAAAGTGGACATTTTACTGTATGACAACAAAACTTTCACACTCTTAAAAATGCCAGTAAATTGTAAGGTAATGGTTAAAATGTGCATCTTGGTAGGTAAAATGTAGTACCATAATATTTACAACACAGTTCCCATTTGTAATTTCTGGATCACACTTTAGATTGAACAGGTCGTAACTTATCAGGCTTTACCTGTGTATATCAGCTGCAATCAATGGAGGAATACGTGCAGTAGATAAACACAGATACAGCAAAGATTTCATTACGACACTGTGCATGGGTGATATCTGGATTTCAAAGAAGCGGGACTATGAAGAGAACGGCATTTCTGTGCATATACAATAACATTTTCTCATTCGTGCAGTACTGTCTACTTAAAGAAACATACTGCCGCCGCCATGTGAGAATTTTGTATTCAGCTCTTGGGATTTCCGTAACAAAGCTTTCTTCTGAGCATCATCAAAGCGATTCACTTGCAAATCTTGTTCTCTGTCAAACGGTTGTCTCTCCTTCGTTTTATCTTTATCGTCTTCAGCTTTTCTTTTCAGTTTTTTCCGGTGAAGATCTAAGAGAGATTCTGATCTTTTTGTATCCTGATGGGAAAAAATATCAGTGTTAATGCATAACCTGGAGGTGCTGCCACTGTCAACTAGATACTGGCTTTCATTGTTTGCCCTGCTCTTGCTATGGAGAAAATAGCCAATGTTAATTCTTACAGTTCTTAGAACAAAGGAAGATTATTGGTCTTGGGCAGATTTCTGTCATTTTTGGTGTAAGACAAATGGGGGTGATTTCAACTAATCATAATATGAATAATAATAATATGAATAATAATAAATAATATCCGTATTATTTATTAACATCCACTTCTTACTGTTCGAGAGGAGCAGGTCAGCTAAAAAACACACACTATAAACTGTAGGTTTAAAATAATATATTGTAACAGGAATTTAAACACGCATAGCTTGAGTATTGATAAAGCGAATGGAACAGTAATAACAAGAACAAATCATTTAGAAAAGATTACTGCCACAGGAACACTAGTACAGCAATAGAAAACCAACAATATTAAATAACACTACTAAACCAGTGAAAACACTAACCCAACACCTCTACAACACAAGCATTATATTGTAAACTGGTGGGCATAACTTGTCAATTGAATGTACGGCTATTACCCATCCTGGAAGATTTATACAGGTTTTGGACTGTGGTTCCCAAAATGGCTTCCTCTCAGCTGGGCCTCGCACCCAAAATGGCTTCCTTCCTCTCAGGGCCTCTGCCTCTTTATTCTAACTAAACCCATTCACTATCATTAGAAATCCCTGATTGGTCCACAAAACTTAATCAGAGCTATCTCACGATAGTGATTGGATGGCAGCTCAAGTCCCTTTGATCGAATAACACCTAAGTTGTCCATAACCTGGCTGGCTCCATTTTGTCTAAGAAGGGTATATATATATGCATATTATCTTGTGTTCATTTCCTAAGCCAATGGATACTCCCAGAATACCACTTGGTGTAAGCCCAGTTGTACATTTTAACAGATCAAGGTGCCCATTGATCTCAAAGAGAACAAAGGGTTGAGATCTGCAGGGCATTTTAGCATGCTAACAAACTAATTCCTTTTATTTACACTAGTCTCAGAGAAGCCCAATTACAATTCTATTCACGTCTGTGGCAACCATATATACTTTTGGGTAATCATATTTCTTCCAATCTACTCATCATATATTATTATTAAATAGAATCATTTATTTTTATTTGAGCCTTTCAATTTCTTACATTGGGACGAAGCTGTTGCTTATTAAAATGTTTACATATCAATATTTATTTGCTTAAAAGTTCAAACTAATATTCTAAAATTCAACTATGTACCTATTTAATAGAAAAAAGGTTTGTTTGGGAACCATATATATTGATATTTAGGGGGCTCTCTTGAAACAGTTGAACCAGTTTTAATTATTAAATCTAAAATATGTGACAATTACAGTGCAATTTTATTGTAAGATTGTGGTAATTTTCAAAAAAACAACAAAAAAAACAACCCATAACACTCTTCCCTATACACTGTATGTCATGTCATAAGTCTTAGGCTTGGTTGAAATGTTTAAATCTGACATTAAGGTGAACATTTTATGCGATAAGAGAGTATAGACTAACACTGCTGCCAATGTAAAGTACCAATTGTAAAATGTAACCCTGTTTCGATGCAATAATATATAAATAAATATGTGACTGTGTGAAAGGAGGGGGTGTGGGGGAAGTCTGCAAAGTGGATAAAGATGGCAATAGTCCACCTCTGTAATGTTCACTAAAAAACAAAAGACCACGTATGAGGTCTCTTTAGATAATGAAAATTTTTTTTAAAAAAAAGGAAAAATGTATCCGATTCGAACTAATCGACTAATTGACAATACTTCCTCTTACCATTCCTCTTACAGGACAAAACAGCCATGGCACACAATATCAACATTAACTTACATTATAGGTGGATACTTTATCTGCCAGTCTTCTGTCTCTTTCTGATACTTGTGGCTTTTCTTCACCTTTATTACTGGAAACTTTGCCCTCCTGCTTCTCCTTAAAAAGTCAGAAATGTAGGTTAAGAGAACAACTGTACAGTACAGTGGCTTATTTGCCTAAGGACTATGAAACAGTTATTATAATAATAATAATAATAATAATAATAATGTGCACACCGTCTGGCCTTCCTGAATGAACATAAATCCTGTAGGGCATCTTCTAACAATGTCTATAATGTGATAGATGCTACAATGCATTAACAAGTCATTAAGTTAACAGTGCCTCATAATAAAGTTTTAAAAAGAAAGCTTAAGGCTGAACTTCAGGCAGATATAAAAAACACAATTTAATCCAGCTACAGTATTATTAAAAAAAAATAAAAAAAATCAGATTAATAATGTGCAAAAGTTGTTAGACTGGAAGTAAAGTCCTCAAATACTCACCTCTGCTCCTGTGATGCAATGTCACTGAGCTTTTTTGCAGCATCATACACACTGACATTTTCAAGATGTGGGGTCATCGGCTGTCTTGATTGGCCAGTGTGCTAGGACTTAAATTCAGCACATGTCCATGGGAGCTAGTTTATCCTGGCACATGCCAGAATTGTACAGGATTGCAGCTCAGTGTAAAGAAGTTTGCGGCGAGGAAGGCAAGAGACAGACACACAAGATTTAATTTGGAAAAAAAAAATACCTTCCTGCTCATATTTTGTATTGTAAGACCACGGTTAAGTTTTTAATGCCTATTTAAAGTTATAGGTCAGCTTTGTGCCAAATTACCAATACAATACCAGATGCACGTAATAAAACTTCAGAGATCGAGAAATACTTTTTTGTTATGTTGAATATCATTAGAGTTTAGAGAAGTCATTTAAGGTGACACTAAACTCAGGAGTTAAACCTTAAAAATACATTCACGTACCCTATTAACAAAAAGGTATCTTATTTGTGTATCAATAAACCTATTCTATTTACCTGATGAAGGGAACTCTTTGGTTCCATAACATTGCAATGGAAACGCTGCACCCTTTAGTAAATAAATAGGTTGGAGTGGAAGCTACATTGGAGTGCGAGTGACTTCTTATTGGTTTATTGTTATCTGTGGAGGCGTCTGCTGTCACTGCCGCACCCGCCCATTGCTTGGGGATATTTTTTTCCGGTCAGGAGTGCAATGGGACATTTTGGATTTTATTTGTGTATCACTCGGCGGTAGATCATCCAATCATCTCTGAATTCTTGCAGGACACTGTCCTTCCTTCTGGAGGGTGGCTACTTTTCTTCCCCATGGTCCCTTTGTGTGTTGTAATGTAGCCACCACTCTATGCTCACTCCTGTGATGGACTACAATCTCACATTTAGTTTATAAATTTGTATTGTGATTGAAGTCCATCATGGGAGTGAGCTTGGAGCCGTGACTACTTTACTACACACACAGGGACCATGGGAAACAAAAAGTAGCCACCCTCCAGAAGGAAGGACAGTGTCAGCACCACTTCAGAGATGATTTAAGGATCTACAGCTGAGTGATACCCAAATAAGATACATTGTTGTTAATAGTTAAAAGGTACTTGAATGCATTTTTAAGGTTGAACGCCTGAGTTTAGTGCCACTTTAATTCCAGCAAAGGGAAAACCTTATTCAATAAAGCAGAGCAAATAGCTCAGACTAGATTAGTTCACTTTAGTTTTGCAATTCTAAACGTTCAGATTTCAGTTTACTGTAATTAGAGAAGTGAAAGATTCCCAAATGATTGTTATGCATCTCTTCACATCCTCTTTGCTCTTTTGTTTGACTACCGTAATTCAAATCTGACGGTCTGTCGAAGGATGCCATACTTTAAACATTGTCTTTGCTCTTAGCATTGCTTTATTGGATCAGTTTGAATGTACATTTTCATTGCTCTTTGCATTGCTTTATTGGGTAAGTCTGAATCAAGACTTATGCATACTGATTTCTCATATCAAACTTAATTTTCCAAAAACCACTGGCAACTCAAGCAGTATTTTATTTTCAGTCCATCTTAATCTGAAAAAGAGTTTATTGAACATTTGTTCTCAGAAGCACTAATCACAGCTCTTGATTCTAATGAGCACTTGTCAGTCGGCTTCGTCTAAGGTTATATTTTGATACAGAAAGTCAGTTTCTTTCATTGAATCCAATTACATCAAAATACATGTGGATTCCTTGACTTCAATATGATGAAAAGAAGAGCATAGAATTTTTGCTTTGTGTTCTGTTGGAAAATAACTGCTGCTATCCATGCACCACAGCACTGTTAAAAGAGGGAACATTATTTTGTACCATTACAAAATGTATATATGCACTTGTACGGAGCATGTAGGTATTCTATTCCTAGTCTTTTTGCTGCAGGAATCGGATGGCTGTTTGATAAAATGTAGCTTGTTAGCTATACAGAGCATAGAAATGTATTAATAAAAAGAGAACATTTTTTTGGGGGGGATTATCATTATTTCTGAAAGCTGTGAGGGTGATTTTGCAGCACCAACAGAATCTCTTTCAGGAGTTCAATAGCTCAGCAACTGACCTTCAAGAACATTGGGAACCAGCTACAGAAACTACATGTTAACCAATACAGCTACAAATGATTACGGCACACCAGAGATCAAACCTTTCCTTCCCACAATACCCATTTCAACGTTCCTTAGAATGATGCCCTGTGCAGAGGATAGGTTATTGCTCACATCTTTCCTTTAAGATGTACTAGCTGACTCTTTGCATGGATGATTGGATTGAAGGTCTCAAACATGGCTGTCACTGACATATCAGGCCCACACTAATGATCGGTAACCAATCAGTGTGATGAAACGCCTCCGGAAGCAATGACCATTGCACGGCATCCAGGTGCTGCCGACTGAGATAGCCTATCTGCCAAACACCTATGCCCAGAATATAAAGGGGAGACAAGCTAGAATGAGAAGTTCTGCCTAAACAGAAACAGCACCTCTCTGCCGCAGAGAGACATTTGGTTCCTCTCTAGTGAAAGATGTGTCCGTGGCAAGATTCCACCAGCATTGAAGTCTCCTGCACTGATGAGGTGTCCTGTAGACCTCCCCAGTCCAACAGACTGATATCCGTAATGCAGAGCTTACAGGTGACCAAAGAAAAGGACCTCCCTAGTTCCAGAGTGGGATTCCGGAGACTGTATCTAGGGACAACCTGGCCCAGGTGCCAATGAAAAGCAGTCTGAGCAGGGCCTGGACTAACACCTTTTTGGAGCTGTATATGGGACTTTGTCGTTTGTTTTGCTTGACCGATTTGGTGCAGCGACGCATGGGGTTTCTCAGCTGCCATTGGGATGTGAGGGATTCCTTGTGTGTTTCTGTGCTTTTAAAGGAGGCCGGGCTTCCTCCTGACAAACCTGCACCCAATTTGAAATCTTCTGCCTCCATGTGCTCCAAGATGGAGACTCTCATAGTTTAGAGTTAGGACCGCACTATAAGAGGTGCCTTGGCGCGGCAGTGCGGCTTTCACATCCTCTGCAGAAGACGTGTATCCAAACCTCTGTTATTATCCTTAGTGGTGAGACAAGTTGTTTTACATGCTGGTTTGTGAGTGTGCCATGATGCCTTTCTACTGTTTTACTGTATATGGGACTGCCTCGATGGAGGCTACCAGCAATCCCAAAACTCACACGCAGAAGCAAGTAGCTGTGTTAAATCCAGGCTAGAAGCACAAATACTTAAGAACACAGAGAGCAATTCGCTAAAAGCATAGAGGGACTAGCACAGAAACAAGCACCTTGATAAACACCCAGGGTGCAGAGAAAGACCGAATTGCAGGACCCAATATGCTGGAGACTAACAAAGAACAAAGTAAATTGCTGGAGTGGTGGAGAAAAAGGAAATACAAGCACTAGGCATTGTCCCCACAGCCCAAATGATTCCCTAATGAAATGAGGCAGAGACAACCTGTTGTTAGGAGTTGATGCAGAACTTCTGGTCCAAATAAGCAGGAAAGGACTTGAGGGCCAAAAGGGTTAGATGCTCTACTTTTGATGTTTGGAAGATTGCAAACAAGTTAGCCAATAGTCCCAGAAAACTAGCACCTCAGCCAATAGCTGTCCGAACGTCCACAGCGCGAGCAGACCCTCTGAAAATGAGGGTGCTTCCTAATGCTGAAGAAGACTTAATTGAAAGCATGGTAAACTTAGATGTCTAAAGCTTGCAGACAGACCGTTGTCAGGCTGCATCTGGCTTCAGAGGCTGAGCCCTGTGAGTAACTAAAGAAAACTCTTCTGGGCCAGGGAGGGGTAATAAGCCTGTCAGAATCTTAGGCTTCTACTGCTGGGGTAGATGAGTACACCCACGCTGGGGACCCCTTTTTCCAGGGCATCTCTGAGGAGATCCTGTCCCACAAGATTCATGATCTCTGCTGTGTTTTTCAATGAACGGAAGAGAATATAGGAATATCTTCTTTGCTCCAGATGATAAAAATACTATGGGAGGGAATTTATCAAAACTGAAGCAGACAAAATCTAGAGCAGTTGCCATGGCAACCAACCGATCAGCTTCTATCTTCAGTTTGTTTAGTTAAGATTTTAAAATGAAAGCAAGAAGCTGCCATGAACAACTGCTCCAGTCTTGATAAATTCCCCTCTATATGTATTGGAATAGAGCGGTACAGTAATTAGCCAATTCTGGGTTCAGTTAGGATTAACTTTCATGCACTGCACATTCTCCAGGTGGTTCTCCTCCATCAACCACGTAAAACTCCTACTAGTAGGTTATATGGGTCCTGATTTCACTGATCTGTATTCATTTTAGGAGGTGACTGTTGTAGTGACTTTGATTTACAAAACATGGTTGCCCACAGCAACCAGATTCTTTGCCTTGCCGAGTGATGAAACCTATGGTTATGTGCAAAATGTTTTTACATTACCCCCATAAGGTTCAGATATCCAATGGAGCAGAGAATGAAATTGACTGATATAGTGTACTAAATGAAATAATGAATACTATATATTGCTAATAAAACAATAATTTGTTATACAGAACTTACTCTTGCTTTCCTCTCTTTGTCACCAGGGGTGTCTGTCCACTCAGACCGATCCCCAGTCTTTTCATTAGTTCTCCGCTTGAATGTTCTTGGGCCAAGTCCAAAGTTAGTTAGCTCTGGAGGCAGCTCGGTCATCCATGTCTCCCTGCTTGGGTTTATAGGGCCATCCTTTAAAGAAACATACAGTAAAGTTGAACCTACAAATGTTTAGCTAGAAATCAGAGACAAGTATCTTGTTACATCAAACTGATGTCTATGTGAGCAAGCTAGGGCTGCAACAAATTATTATTTTCATAATCGATTAGTTGGCTGATTATTTTTCCGATCGGATAAAACAAAAATATATGTCAACCATCCAAAAATACTATCCTTAAATGTAAAATAAAATACACAAATGCACTGTTACAAAGTTTACTTCAGAATAAAACTGCATGCACAATTTTTTCAATCGCACTGCAATGGAACGCATGGCATCACGGTACTGTGCATTCCAGCGCGAGGGCGATCACACTGTGGGTGGGAGGCGTTTTTGGGGTGCCATTGAATAGCACTGCAACACCCCCCGCAGCAGAATTTGTCAGGCCGAAACTGAAAATTACTTTTTCCCCATCATTATTTTAATTTTTTTTAAATAATTGTATTGTAAGCACATGGCGCTTGAATAGCTTCGGCCAGGGAATGACAGATGCCAGTGTCAAGATTCCGCAGACGACAGCTGAATGTAAATACAGCAGGTAGTGGGCTGGTGCAATAGCCAGCCTGCTATTGGCCATTTCAAATTGCAGTAGCCAATAGCCTGCTGGCTATTGCACCAGCCCACTGCTTGCTGTTCCCTTCTAGAATGGAGGAGCGAGCTAGGGGATCCAACCAACTAAACGATAATGAGAATAGTTGACAACTATTCTCATTATCGATTAGTTGGTTGCACTCCTAGAGCAAGCCATCAAAAGATCTGCTTGCTCAGTACCACTGAACGGTTTTTGCACTAGGATCATAATTTCTTTATTCATTTGCATGCAGTAACCATATGAAAAGGTGCAAGAATGGAATTCATCCTTTAATTCGGATGACTTTAGTAAAAGTATGACTGGCTGCTATCAGTAACAACATTTTGGTTGCATTTTAAATTGCATGTTGAATATGCCCTTATATAGACATTTTGTCATTAGCCTTAATCTCCAAATGGCATGGTTTTATTATAGACAATTATGTAGCAAATTGACAATATGGGGATCTCAAAACAGACCAATACGCTGTTCAGGATCTGGAGACAAGAGGTGTGCATCTTTGTCCTGGGGCAAGAGCTATCAGCTTTACTGAAGTTGTGAGGCAAACAGAAATATAACAAGTGGTGGTTGATTATATTAATATAAATATGGCAAAAGCAAATACAAAGGCTACAAGTAATGCACATTTTAAAGAAATCATATTATTTAGCCAGATTTTATTTGGTTAATACCTAATGGGGTGAGCATTCAGATAGTCTAGTGTCGATCTACTGAAAGGCTATTTAATGGTGACTCACATGAGGACCATGAACAGTTTGGGGCTGTTCAGCGGTTACAAGATGTGCCATCACTCATAGGTACAGTATTCATTAAAATCATGCTGTAATATAACAAAACTGTATAGTGGTCACTAAGGGCTCATTCAGATCTGGTGTGTTGTGTTAAAGCATGTGTGTTAAGGCAGCAACATTCAAATGAAACAGAATGTCCATGCACCATTTTTTGCAAGACAGCCCACCGTAATGCACTTTAGTGTTACCATGTATTGTGCGTTGGAGCTGTCTGGCTTTATTACGTTGTGGTGCCATTCAAAATGACACACTGCACCAGAAAAGGTGTTAATCCTATTTAACCCCTTCGTGACTGACGACGTACAGTGTACGTCGCCAGCATCGGGGCTGTTTAATATTTATATATTTAAGAAACAGGAAATATTAATCTCATATTGAGACACAGAAATCACTGAACTTACATCGTTTGCTGCGAGTTTCTGCTTCATCTTCCAAGCTCTGTGCTCAATATCTTGAGCAACAGTCGACTGAATAGGGCCTTTGGCAGGAAGTGGGCCGACAATTTCTTCATCATCATCATCCTCCTCCTCTTCACTGTCCTCAGACTAAAATCAAAACAAAAACTTCAAAACAAACTTCAGTCTAATGTGCTGAATTTAAGTCCAGTTATCACCCGCACAAAAAGTACATTATACAGAAAGGTGTTATGCATGTCTGAATGCATAATAAAAGGTGAACAGATGGGACAATAATTTACAGCACTACTTAGCTATTTTCCCCATGTAGGATTTTGCCATTATTGCTGCTACTTTGTGTATATCTACAGAGTTCTTGTTCATACAGAAGATTATTCAAAATGCTTGTTGTTCAGCAAGAACACTACTAAAGGAAAACTGTCATGAGAGAAATAGGTGGACCTCTACTTCAGAAAATGCTATTATTCCGATCATTATTTTCTAAGTCACAGACCAAGAACAAAGTATAAAGAAAGAATCTTGAATTTCAGCGACTTTCCATTTGCTGAGCATATGTTTTGGGTCAATGATTCCGAAATAGTGAAGTCAAATACAGTGTGACAGCTTCGGAAGAAAGCTACCAATAGCAGCCTGCCTAATTATATCATGATGGGTCTACTTTAAAGAGTCAGTCTACCTTAAAGTGATTGTTTAGTTATTGCTCACACCTGGATTTATATAAGTCTTGGATATTTCCATTAGTGAGAGCTCCCTGCCATAATTCTCAACTGTTCCCCTGACTACCAAGACGTGAGACTTTATAGACTGCAAGTGTCTTGCCCATATCTCTATAATGTACCAAAATGGTAATATATATATAGCCACTCATTTAGCTGTAAGAAAAATAATCTAGAAGTGGCATAGATTTCAAACAACTGCTAACTCAAAATGCAGGGTAAGCAGGTAACTCTTGCAGCAGTTGGGGTAAAAGTGCATGCATGTATAGTCAGAAAGTGATTGCACCAATTCAACCTGCATAAGTGTGTTAAAAAAAAAATTAGAAACATGTTTCTGTCCAAAAAAACAGCAAAAATAACGTTTGCCATTGAATATACAGGTAAAGTCCAAATGAGAGGAAGAACGTGGATGACACTTAGAAATAGAATACTGGTCCCAAATGTGGCCAAAAATAAAAAAGCTCACCCAATGTCAATGCCTTAGAAACTACTAGAAACTCTACTCCAAAATGCTTTTGGGGCTGGGACTAAATTGGCACCATTTGGTTGACTTGCTTGGTGGCACATACTCTTTAGCCACATACTTCTAGTATATTATTTACACTTTTCTGACAAAAGTTTAATGATGAACCAAAGAGGCGCTGCTTTCAAAGCAACCAGAAGGAACAACACGCTCCCAGTTTAAACTAATGTCGTTTATCTTCATGGCAACTAAAACAGACTACAGCAAAAGTGTGGATTTCCAATAGGGTGGACCTACTTGAGGTTAGATCCAGAGTATCCTGGATGATATCTAATGATTGAATCTTCTTCTCTTGAAAGGCAGGTTCCTACTGGATCCACATCATCTTCCCACAAACTTTAACTGCCACCTCTTGAATTTTTAAAATCTTAAGCAATTATTTTCCATTGGCCTTCATAGCCTAGTTAACTATCAGCCCCCCTAAAACACCTGGCTCATTGATACTATGTACACCCATGTTCCATTTACTGCAACGTGCACCAAAATCATGTGAATGCAGTATACATATTTAGCGATTTTCTGTATTCAACATTGTTAAAACTAGGGCTGTGAAAATTAAAGATTAATTTCTCGATTAATCGTTAAACTTTTTGATTGATTAAAATTATTTTGATGCTAATGAAAACACTCACCTCTCCGCCGGCTTCCGGGAGTCCCGTCGGCGATTTGGCGACGTCACTGCACTCCTCCCCCTTCCCCAAGTGGCTCCGTTGGCTAACGAAGGGAAGGCGGGAGGAGTCTGGTGACGTCAATGTCCGTTACGGCTAACGGAGGGAAGGGGGAGGAGTCCGGTGACGTCGATGTCCGTGACGTCGCCGGACTCCTCCCCCCTTCGTTAGCCGACGGAGCCACTTGGGCCGGTGAGTTTGCCCAAGAAACTTTCTGCACGAGCGCCAGCCAAGGCATTGGCCTATACACATACAGCACAGCAATGAAGTAATAACATGAACTAGGATCACACTAATCCAGCACGTTATTATTCTGAGTTGCCCCACTCAAGCGGCGGCCATATTGAGTGGGGCACGTGAGATTAATAACGTGCTGGATTACTGTGATCCTAGTTCATTTTATTACTTCATTGCTGTGCTGTATGTGTATAGGCCAATGTAGTTGGATCTGTATATGTGCATTATAATTAATCGAAATTAATCGATTTTAAAAAATTTTGATTAATCGAACACAAACATTTTAAACATTACCAGCCCTAGTTAAAACCTCAATAAACAATTATGGAATAGGACATATAGGTAAAGACCCAGAAGTAATGTTCTGAAGACTTACCATTCAAAAAGTCACAGCAACAGTAGACATGTTTACTATAAACCTAAGAAATTATTTTTAGGAGAAGAACCTTATAACGACTGTGATGAATGCTGGTGGAAATACTGTGTGGGGTTGCTCTGGTCCAGGGTCTGGGCAGTAAGCAGTGATGAAGACATATATACATTCTCATCAAGCACACTTTGATATAATGCATAATGTGAATCCATCTGTCCAAAAGCTGAAGTTGAACCAAAAATGAGTCTTGCAACGCAGTAATGATCTGAGGCACACTAAGAATGGCTCAAATCAAAGGAATAGAGGGTGATGGACTGCCCAAGTCAAAGCCCCAATTTGATTCCCTGTAAGAACTTGCCTGCTGCGGGCACAGCCAGCATGCCACGTCCACGAGCCTGCCTCTGCTTCGGGTCCCACGCTGTCGGGCATTGACCAGGGATGATAGCAGGGATCTTCCTGTTGCGAGCTCAGCTGTTGTGGAAGCTCAGCAGAGCTCAGTAGATCCTGTAATGCCCCTGGCACCCCCTGCTGCTGACAACAGTATATTGTTAGGGAAAGGTGCACAAACTGTGTATGCTGTGTGCAACACAGTGCATAATAATGAAGCCAATGCCTCCTCCTGTGACATCACAGAAGCACCTGTGCCTATAAATACCAACTTCCTCCACAAAATGGCGCTTGGTTATTGCAGAGCTTTGCTTCTAGTAGTCCCTAGCCTTCGTTACCTACCTCTCGTATGACTTCCTGGTATTTTGACCCTTGGCTTTGTTACTCAGCCTCGATTGTATTGCTGCCTGCCCTGATCTGCTATTACGTCCAGACTACGGACTTGCCTGCCGTTTTGGATACTCTGCCTATCTGTCCTGGTTGCCACTACTCTGAGGTGAGCGTATAACATTCCTGCTACTTGGATAGGAACACCTTAGGGTAGTGTGGCTACCTCGCATACAGACTCCTGCCTCTAACCCGCGGACATTCCCATTGAAATTTTGTAGGGGGCTCTTTAAACCAATAGCTCATGCAACGAAACACACAAACATCTTGCAGCTGAAGGAATTTTGCATGGCGAGATGGTCAGAAATTTCACTGAGTATGTCAGAGATTGGTGGACAGTTATACCAAATGCTTGCAAAGTAATTTCTGCTATATGGAGCCAATACCAGCTTTTGATGGCGGGGAAGTACTTACTTTTTCCACAGTACACCATTACAGCTATTGATATTTTTGTTGAATAAATGATTAAAAAGGCAAATGTATCTTGTGTTCTTATTTAAGTATATCACATTTATCTGTAGCCACTGTCTGAATAAAGATCTAATGTTTGAGTGTTTGAAATATTGGGTGTACCTAATTTCTCATACACATTTGCAATTTCTGATTTGGTGACAACAGTGATCAGGACACAAAGTGAAAAAAAATCTCACAGCAACAGTCTAACCAAAAAAAGAACAAATAAATCTATTTGATTGCTATGCAATACCTTCATTTACTACAGCGGTTTCCATACAAGCCATTTATGGCACCCCTACCTGCATTATCTATTACTTCCATTAGCATTGTTTAATTGTAAATTTATAGAATATGCAGCTGTCAACTATAACAAACCAACCAGTGAAAAATGTCCCCAAGAGGTACCATTGAGAAGATCGGTGAATATCTTTGTTTCATAAACGCAATTCAAAACCATAGTCTAAAGATAACTATATGAGCTGCATGAATTCTTTAAGAGACACATTTTAAATAAAATGACACACACAGGGCAGTCTACGGTCACTATTTTATATAACAGTAAAGAAATAAAGTTGCATGTCAAAGTATCTTTTGCAAAGTCTCTGGCACAATGGCTTCAGTTCCCTGTTGTTTTTGGAGCTGACGTATAGTTAATGAAGCATAACAGAGCTCCAAAATGTCTTGACAGCAGAATTAATTCCTTTTCTAAACCTGTACTGGGAATAGAGTTGACATATTTTGTCAGCTGGGATTTACCTTAAAATGGCTATGTGAAAGTTACTCAATAATAAGGTCTCTAAAAAAACTTTCAAGCTATTAAGTTATAGGGCATGTTTTCTCTTTACGGACCGCTATAATAAAGCTTTCCAATAAAGCAGTTATTACCTGTGCTGCTTCCAAAGTATTACACAATCCCAAAAACAACGAAACACACATTACAGATGTCAATGCACATTTATGCCCCTAAATCAGCTGTTTCAATCTACCAAAAAGCCCTGCGACACTAACTAAAGTTACCTCTCTCTCTCTCTCTGCCTGAGATATCTTACAATCGGTCAAGTGGAGCAGAAATGCAGCAGAAGTGGGTATACAGGGACTGTGACAGTAACAGATTGAAAAGAAAATAGCTGAGAAGGTCTGTGTACTTTTACCATTATTCTTACAGCAAAACATTGTATTCTGTTTACCTAGTTTTCTACTCTTTCTAGGTTTCTAGGGTGGAGCTTCCTCCCGCAGATCTCTCACCTCTATCATTGGCAATTATCTGCTGCCAACATTCAGCATAGAGGAAGCACCATACCAGTGCTGCTTCTGAAGCACCATGTAGATCTCTGGTTCCATTCCAATGCTTCCCTACAGTGACTCAGCCTCTTAAAACCCTTTGTAGCACCAGCTGCCTGGGTTTGTTGGTCCTTGATGCCTTGCCTCACTTTAGGCCTAGTTGCTTACCACAATGCGGGGCAACAGGTCTTCTCAAAAACACAGAGAACAGTGCTGCTGCTAAGGGTAACTTCAGACCATACTCTCCTAATGGATCTAGTATGTACTCCCTATCCCTAGATGGAACAGACACCCGATATCTGAAAACTTCCTCCCCAGCTGTTTGTGCTCAGCTACTGGATCATTCTGTTTATAGGGGTTCTAGGAATGCTCCAACTCCATTCCTGGCAAAGTGTATTTTTGACCCTCCTGAGACCATGAGTCAAACAAGGTCTACTGCCCCTATTGAGAATCCTGATTCATAATTCCCACAGACAGGAGAGGTTGTTTTTGGGTCACAACAGTCTCCTGAAGTTGACTTTGTTATACAAGGGGTTGGGTCAAACCTTATGTATCATCATGCATTTGGAAGATCAGCCTGCTGTTATAGACCTTGGATATTTTAGTGTTCCTATTGCTGTTAATATCTTGCCACTGCACCTGCTGTTTGAGGACTTCCTCTATTCAGACTGAAAACACCCTAAAGGGTCCTGGGCCCCACCCAATTGTTGGTCTGTTCCTAGAGACCAACCATAACAGGAAGACCATTACGCAGGTTAAGGGGGGTGTGCTCACCTTTCAGAATTCCGCGGACAGGCAGCTACAGTCCATCCTAAATTCTGTTTGCGTTAACATGCCCTGACGTCCCACGTTAGCAGTAACTTTAGTTTGTCAAACTGTGCCAGAATGGGTAGATTCCCTCAATAGTGATTCCACCACAGCTGGGATAGGCCTCCGTTTCTAAAAGCAGCTCGAGCAGGTGCCAGAGCATTTCCGCTTTGAGAAGGGATTCACTTATAGGTGGCCCATTCCCAATGTGGACGCTTCAGTGATCCACGGTAACACCATAAGGGTTGAAGGTATACTTACCTTTCAGAACTTCACTGAATTTGAATTCCCTCCATACATCCAAGTTTTAGCTGATTGATTTGGCCGTCTGTTCTGTGTTGGCAGTAACTCTGATCTGTCAAAGCATGTCAAAATGAATTAAACTCATTAGAGGATCTTTCCACTGCTGTGGTGTCTGTAGCCTTGTGCTTTAGTTGTAATGGTTTATAACAAGCCTCTGTCGATTCAACTTCAGTTGATACTACTTCCCTTCGAGGGACATCGTCTCTTTGGACTGGCTCTTGAGGAGCTTAGGAATGCGACAGGTGGCAACAGTATGCTCCTACCGAAGCGCAGGAGATCTGTAGAAGGGTTTAGAGGAGCCCTGTCCCTCTACCACATCTGCAATGGCACTGCGTTTCCACAAATCCTCTGGGTCTAACTCCTGCTTGGACCATAGGTCCAGAATATGGAGATGTACTTATGCCACTGGAAAACCTTCAGCATGAAGGTTCACCCCTACTTTATCTTTTTGAATCTTTTTTTCACAGTGGGATCCTGGGAAACAGATGGCCCCAAAATCAAGCATACATGCACCTTGCATAATATTGTAGCATGTCCTCTCCAGGACTGGGATCCTCAGCTTTTCCTGGATCCTGCAGTGAGGCCAAGTGACGCCACATGTACCTAGAAGAAGCAGCCAGAAGCCTGGGTGCAAGGTAAGGATTTTAACATTTTTCTTACAATGTTTTATCCTCAACTTACTTTCAGCTGACATTTTTATTTAGGGGGTAGGGCTTGCAAAGCTCAATTTACTAGAGCTGCATGAACTGGACACTTCGTTTTTGGTACACAAAGGCTAGCCAATTTTGTAGATTCCTTTAATTGTGAAACGATTATAATATATTCTGCTCCGTTGGTTGCGCTATAATTCTCCAGAAGTCACTTTAATGCCTCATTCACTCCAAAAGCCCAGAAGCTGCCACCATCATAATTTAGTGATGCCACTCCAACCTGCCCCTGGCTGGGTCTAGAGAGGATGCTTTTGCCAACAAACTCTTGCCAAATGACTTTTCATGCTTATAGACAGCTGCAATCTACTAGAGCTGGAGACAGTAGTAGACTGCTGATGCAACAACTTTTCTCCAAAGTCTCACTAAAATGTAAGTTTTTCTTCAAAAACTGACATGCAAATGTACTTTAGAGGAAATAAACACTTTTTTAACATAGATGTAAGAGGTCTGCTTAATGTAAGCATAATCCCCTAACAAAAACCACTTCCTGCAGGAGTTTTGCATAACTGCCCAGCAGTGTCTGGAATCCAGGCACAAATGCTTCAGTTGCAAAACTTTTCCGGGCTTCGCTGCATGAACTGGCTGTTTTAAATTCCACTACAAAATTTCAATAGGTTTCAAATCAAAGCTTTGCATAGGGCAGTCTATAACCCTCCATTATTTTTGAGCAAGTCCTTAGTAGATTTTTCTAGTGCGCTTCTGAACATATTGTGTTTCTGGTTCAACTTCAAGAAAATGGCCTCACGTTCTCAACAAGCACACCTTTATATGATGCAGAATGTATAGTTGCCTTGATGGCTATAAGCTGTCCAGGCCCTAAAGCAAGGCAACCTGAAACCAAGTGATATTTCTTTGCAACTGGGTACGTTTTGTACATTAATTCAGGAGTCCATTTGTCAGTTTCAAGAGCGACAGGAAAAAAATCTGAAATTATGTTTTTGAAACAATACATATAACTGGCTTAGTTACAAGTCTCGAAAAAAGTGGAGTCACACTTTAGTTTTACAAGGAATTGGAATACTCCATGTAACTTCTGTTTTCTTTGCATCAGTCCAAAAGAAAGGCTTATATAACATTAGACAATAAAAGGTAGAACACAAAAAAGATCACGTTAAAAAAAACCCTTGCAGTTGAGATGTTCTGTGTTCATCGACTAAGAATTAACCCCCCCTTCCCCAACACCTCCTTCCAACCATATAACAGCTGTGTGAGAAATAAATACTAAATCATACTTTAATTAAAAGGGCATTTTATCCATTTCATTAGTCACTATACCAAAATGGATACATTTAACAAAATACTTTTAGCTGCAACTAGAAAACTGTTAATTGCAGGAGGTTATATCCCCCATACACAGTCACGAAACATTATACAGTGAACTCCCCATTTTTAAGCAACCGGCACTCTTAAGCAACCTGCAAAAAAAATAAGAGGACTTATTTTTTTGCCAGTGGCTTGATGTGCATTAAAAAGCTGTTTGTTGCTTGGTGCACACTAAAACAAAAAAAAAACAAAAAATGTAGTTGCTAACAAAATTAGTTGTTTACATTTTGCTGCGGGCCGGTGACTAGATTCTGTGGTCGGCAGAAGAATGTAAACGATAGGGGAGAAATAGCCAACCTGCTATTGGCTATTTCAAATTGCAATAGCAGGCTGGCTATTGTGCCTGCCCACTGAGCAGAGGAGAATTTTGTCTCTCAGCTGCGCTCCTCTGCTCAGTAGGTGGGGTTTCAATAGCCAGCCTGCTACTTGAAATAGCCAATGGCTGGCTGGCTATTGAAACCCCGCCCACCAAGCCGAGGATCAGATCATGGAAAATAACTCTCTCTCTCTCTCTGGCCACTGCTCTGCTTGGTGGGCAGGGTTTCAATAGCCAGCCTGCTATTGGCTATTTCAAATTGCAATAGCAGGCTGGCTATTGTTCAAGCCCACTGAGCAGAGGACCTGAGAGAGAACTTTCTCTCTCAGGGCCGCTCCTCTGCTCAGTGGGCGGGGCTTCAATAGCCAGCCTGCTATTGCAATTAGAATTAGGCAATAGCAGGCTGGATATTGCTCCTGTCTGCTTTGTATGCTAGCCGGCAGGTGAATGGGGCTGCGGGGGAGGTTGGTTGCATGAGAGTTACTATTAACTCTTAAGCCCCGTTCACATATAGCGACATACCTTTTGCAGCGGATCCGCACGGCCGGGATAGCGCGACTTTCGGGGCGACGTTCCAGCGACGATCCAGCGACGGTAGCGCGACCTTCCCCGTCGGGCTCCATAGAAAAAAAGTAAAATCGCGCAAAATCCGCCGAAAAAAGGGTCCGGTAGAAGCGACTTGCGACCGCGACGAGCGACATGGAGTTAAGACAGCTCCATTGAATAACATTGGCCGGCGACTTCTCGCGATATCGCGCGGCAAAAATGCGCGATATCGCGGCGGAAATCGCGCGACAATTCGCTATATGTGAACGGGGCCTTAGGCAACCAGAAACGGCAGTTATCTGGCACCTACCAATCCCCATCGGTGCTGGATAACTGGGAGTTTACTTGTAATAAGTTTATTATGACACTGAATTCTCACCTTATACTTGGTGTCTGCAGATCCGTTAGAATGTGAATCGTCCTCAGTATCTGAATCTGGTTTTTTGAAGCCAGGTGGTAGGGCAGGACCTATAACAGGCCTAAAGCAAACAAATTCTATTAGTCATGCCAGAAAACTAAACATACTGTAAAAGAAAATAGCTAAAATGTTTCTGGGTAGTTCAGGCAGCACAGAAATGTCCCACTGAAACATCAACAAAACTATTAAAACATCAATTCAGGCAATAATTATATGTAAACCGCCTTTTGCAGGAATTCTGTCAGCAAAACAAGGCAGGTGGAAAAGCAAGGCACAAAGAATAAAAGAAGCAACTACTTATGGTCCCTGTTGTAAAGCAAATCCGTTACTTTGGCCAATATGGGCAAACCCGTACCCCTACTTTCTTGTGCTGGTGTCACAGGGACAGATTGTGAGGCAGACTCTGCCCACCTGGGACAAAGACCACAAAAAGGACCTCATTCTAACTCTTCCTGACCCAAACCTAAAAATCAAGGAGTCGAGCTTTAAATGAGACCTACACTCAGACAACCATTGCCTTCAAACAGTGCGGGACATGCAAGTTGTGAATGATATAGCACTTATGGCGGGAATTCTGCCTAGGCACCACAGCAGAACAAAGCTTACTGTTCAAAAACCCTGCTTTCTGATGACACTATCGATGTAACCTAGTAATCAAACAGTAGTGTGTGGAACATATCAAATCAGCCTCCTAACAGGCCTCTGCAAGCCTGCAATAAAATAATGTGCCCAGGTAAGATCACAAGTGCAAAAGTGGTCTGCTGCATCTACAGGAATTATAATCACAAAGGGTACATTTTTGGGCTGATTTGAGTAACCACAATAAACGGTGCTAATAAATCCTACATAGAAAGCCAGACTTTATACTGCAAATATATCTTCATTTTAAAATGACTCATGCCATCATTTTTCTATCCGAATGGGCAGTCTCTGTGCATTGAGGATGTTGTACATTTTTTATTGCACCCTCTCTCCTATTACATGTCTCTATCAATCTCTAGATTTCAGCTATAAAAGTTCTGCAAAAACCACAATTACCTTCAAAAGTCTGATTAGAAGCCTCTGTGTTCTGCCTGCCAAACACTCACGAATCCAGAAAACAAATGAATGCTGATCAGGTCAGCACAAACAAATCAAGAGAAATACCAAGAACAAATGCAGGTTTGCAGGACGTTTTGTGGGTTACAAATTAATATATTTTGTAATATGGTTAAAACAATTTTTCTCCCTGATTTTCTAAGGCCTGGTTCACACCTGGGCGTTTTACAGCGCGTTCCTACACGTTCCCACACGCTGCAAAACGCTCAACATGTGAAAACCAATGATTGCCTATGGGCATGGTTCCCACCTGGGCGTTTTACAGCGCGTAGGAACGCGCTGCAAATTGCCCTACGCCCAAAGAAGTACAGGAGCCCCTTTGGGGCGTTTTGCCGCGCGTTGCCATTGGTATTCCCGAGTGTGGATCGGGGTTAACAAAGCGGTAACCCCGGGCCACACTCGGAAATACAGCGTACCTTGTCCGCAATCCCCGCGGCTGCCGACTTCCGTCCCTTGCGAGCGGCCGCGTCGCAAGGGGGAGGAGCCGGCGGGAAGTTTAAAATAAAGGAAAAAAATAAATTAAAAAAATCATACTGCCAGTGAAATGCGCGTTTCACTGAACGAAAAAAAAAACCTCAAAAGCGAGCATAAAAAACCCGCTCAGGTGTGAACCCAGCCTTAAGGGATGTAAGCTACTGTATGTAAACAGGCAACACCTATTAGAAAATGATGTTACAGGGACACCATGTAGAAGCACAGAAATGTCACCACAACTGGCTCGCCATTATAACCAACACCTACAGCTTCATTCTTTTGTGGAACAGTCTCAAGAGATAACCCTACTCTAGTACACAAAAAAAGTGAATCCCTAAGTTGATAGAGCACATTTATGAAACTTGGATTTGGACTGACAAGACAGCAATAATTACTACACAGCCTTACAACAGATGGATGCATAGGAAAAGCTCGACCATCTGTCTAACACATCAATAATTTGCAGGTTCAGCGGACATTACTTTTCATTATTAGGACAGCACAAAATTCTGCATTAAATTAACTCTTTTTTGGAAAAGGCAGTATACCTGTCAGGGGAGTCTGACTGTTTCTTATAACCTGGAGGGAGAGCGGGGCCAAAAAAATCATCCTCATCCTCCTCTGAAGTCTTTCCAATTTTTCTGGAATAGAAGAGAAAACAAACCACAATAAAACATCATACAAGCCCTATTAAAAAAGACTGCTAACACCATGGGTCTGTGGACAGCGTGGCATATCTGCGAGAAGAATTTTGTATTATATGTACTGACACTTGTTTTCCCGATAATACGCATATGTGATTTTATTTTTTGCCCATATACACTTAGATCTAAGAGTTAGTTAATGTGAGATTAAATAACTCTGGGGAAAATTATTAACCATTGCAATAGGGCTACCCCCGCACTGCAAGGGTTAAGTGCTCATTATGGTCTAGGAAGGAAAAATAACAAAGCTATACTCACCTGATCCTATGAGCCAGCTTTCTCTTAGACCGGTCCCTGGAGCCTCTTTCCCCCTCCGTTGCAGTGGTCTAAGGAGCGTAAATCATCACATACAATACACTATGTACGTGACGTGGGGACACCGAGGGACATTAAGTACCATCGCTGGAGGGGAGAAGGAGACAGCATGGAGGGAGCGCTGTCACAGCCGGTCGGCTCGTAGGACAGTATCACTTTGTTATTTTCCTCCCTTGACCAAAATAAGCAGTTAGGGCAGGTTTACACCATTCTCTGCAAAATTGTGTGAACCTGCCCTCAGTTCTAGTGCATTCCAGACCAGACCAGACAAAATGAGACGTGCAGTATTTTTCTGGTCTGGAACGGACTGTGCTGGTGTGGACAGAGGCCAGAACTATCATAGGGATACATTAGGATACATTTTGGGTCTGGAAACAATCGGGTCTGAAGATTATCTGGAGGTAATGTGAATGGGCCCTTAACCTTTTCAGTGCAGGAGTTACCCCACTGATGGGGTAATAATTATCACAGTATGAGTAAAACAAATCAAACTGGGAGTTCCTTAGTAATTCAAATCTTCCCTCTATACTGCTACTTGAGAGTCCAAAACATAATAAACAGCCTAGAGAAAAAAGGAGCAGCTCATTAAAAATAAAGATCTGTGGGCTTTGTCAAGTGTAGGTGAGGTGTTGTAAATAATTGCCAAATTTCCTCTTAATAAAGTTGTATCATGTAGACGGATTTGTATTACATACTGTTTAGTCCTGATTAACCACTTTGGTGCTGCCTATCGTTAATGAGCTGCTCCTTTTTTCACTAGGTTAATAATTGTCCCCGGATTTCTGCTTTAACTGTTCTTGCACATTGCCCGCAGCCTGCCATACACGCTTCTTCAATTGCAAGCTGTCTATAGGATCTGCCCTGATCCTGCAGACCTGATAAGCAGCTCAACAGCCAACTGAAGGGACATGCACAACAGGCTGACAACACTGCTGCTTATTGTGAGGCACTGGCTTATCGTTGTCAGCCTGCAACAGAAAGTATACTGGCAAGACCTCCAAGTAAAAAGCTTTGCAACAGATTCACACAAAAAAATTCACCTTAAGGGTTAAGAGTCAGGGTTAGGTTAAGTGCTGACATGCTACTGTCATGGAAGAGGGCTAAGCAGCTATGGTCGGCTATATCAGCAAATACTTTGTCATTACCCTCCAGCGGCAGACTTAAGAAATGTGCCATGAATATATGACATTAGAGCTTTCCATAATTCAGAGGTTGTTTGCTCTTCAAGCTGACCTGTTTTTGGAATCATTTCTGTCCTTTCCAGTAGATTGTCTCTTGTTATGCCTGTGGCTGGAAGAAGTCTCCTTTTCCCCGTCTTCTGATGAATCCGAGCTGTGGCTGTACTTGTAGCCGGGGGGCAATACGGGACCTGCAACTATACACAATAATTCACTTTAGAATGTAAGCAGGCACATACAGTCTTATTCAAGTCTGAAAGATTATTCCCAAATGCCATGGCTGTCAGGAAACTTGACCTAGCAAAATGGAAGTTTTCCCATGCTTACTGTGGTTTTGGCTGTATCTTGGCATTCTCCAAAAGGGAACACAACACTGGTGCTGTGCCAATGCTATAATAACACCAGGAAGCTTATGCAGGAGTGCGGCACTCCACGAGCATACTGAGCAAAACATGACATTAATCAGTGAAGAGACGCATAAAATAGGCCACACAGAAGACATGATAAATAACATTTAAATGGCACAATGAAAAGGAGTGGGGAGATGATGTGCTATAAATAATAAATATGTCACGCAGTTTAAGTAATTTGGTAATTGTATACATAAAAATTCACAGGCACAGCTTAAAATTTTTTTTTATAAACTCACTGGGTACCATGTATGAGCCCTGGGTCCTAAACCTTTTAAAATATTTGTCCAGACACGGCCTTTGGACTATCATTTTAACACAAGACCCATAAATGTGAAATGTTCTTTATTATTTTAGTACAAGAAACAAATCAGCACATGTATCATACTCATAATAGGCTTCTAAGCTGTCCAGTCGGGAGTTTATTCTAGGTTGGCATTAACTAAAGAAGCTAAAGACTGGTGCGTTATTTCACAAATCAAATCCAGGTCAAGGAGATCCCCGCTGAGAGTGTCTGCGAGATGCCTGAAGATGAATAACCAATAAAAAGGAATAGCTTTTGGGTAGAGACTTCACTCTGTCATACACTCCTGAGTCCTTGTTCTCATTGACAGCTTGTCTACACCACAGGGACACTTCACAGTCTGCCACCGGTAGTGCAGTTACAAATATTCATTACGTGCATGGCACAAAGCCTGGAAACATCTGTTCTATACGTCCATAAGATGCCAAAATATCCGATATCCAGCTAGACTGCGGAAGTCATTTACTCCCCCTGACAGATACAATAAGTACAGTGTTCTCATAAGTCAGCAATTATCAATCTGTTGATCCATTAAAAAAAACGTTGTGTTCCACAGTGACCAGAATCCTAGTGTTATTTATGTAGTGCTGGATAGAGAACGCAGGAGATTTGGATTGATAGTTTTCTATGGGCAACGACATCATTTCTCCTACATTCATCAATGTCACAGCCCTCGGACTGCTAAAGTCACAAATAACGTAAAATCCATACAGTAATTTTCATATTGTTAGATTGGTTAAAAACTACTGATCACAAGATCTGCACTGGACATGGGCAATCTGCACGGATTAGGTGAAGGAACCGGGTCTAGCCTTCCAGCTCTAACTTAAAGTGATATTACAGTCAAAATGTTTTAAAGCTATTTTAAATGCTGATTAAATCCCTTACAATGGATGCTGTTCCTTGATGTTTAAAAAACTCAGTTGACTGCAGAATCAGCTCATCTCCTGAGCACTGGCCCTGATGTCCTGTTTTACGGTGGCTCCTTTCCCTTGTAGGGTCCTATGGAGACACCCTTGTGAGTGCTAATAAGCTGTGTGCCCGCACAAACACAGCAAGGTAGGACACAAACACCCCCCGTTACCCATGTTCTCCACTCCACCTTCCTCTAAGCTACTATACAGATGGCTGCTGGGGACTGCTCTGTCCCTTGTGATTTTTTAACGGACAGGAAATGCAGGGAAGCAGAAGTTGTTGCCAACTGTTCAAAAACATAAACTAAGTGTTGAGACGAAAATGTAAAAACAAAAAAACTGTGCAGAACAATGTATATTTGTTTGATCTGGATTCATTATTGAAAAGGATCAGAGATATCAGGGAATTCAATCTGTGTATAGTTCTGTATTAGGCACATGTAGGCAATGAGAAGTTGGAAGGTTCTCTTAGCATTTTTTAAAACTACATAGACAACCATTATAAAAGGCTAGGTGCCTGGCCAGAAAAAGCATGCAGCTAGCGAAGCGGGAGAAACATCAGAACTAGGGATGTTCAGATACCAGTGCAGATACTTGGCATTTTCACGAGCACTACCAGGGTTGCAGCTGGGACCTGGCTCCCCACCACTCTCCTGAAATCATTGGTCTGTATTGTTTTAGAAAAACTGTCACATGAAATAAACAAAAATGTATCAGTACTTGTACCTGTGAGGCAAGTATCAGTACTTGGAAAAATGATTTCGGTGCATCCCGAATAAATAGTTATAAAAAAGAAATATATAATGCATTTAAATGGGGATATACAAATCCCAGGAGCTCTGTGTGCTCCTTACAAATGACAGCTGCCTCCTAACTTTTGAATTTGTCTCTAGTCTAGTCCTGGAGCTGGAAAAGTATCTGTACTTGTATTTGTACTTGTACCAAGTACGGTACTTGGTATCTGAAAATCCCTAATCAGAATCAGTGTGCTCTCTGGGCAGCTTAACAACACCTGCTAGCTCCAATCGTGCAAATTCAATCAACATCTTACCTCTGCGAGGTCTTTGACTCCATGCTAGTTATGATAAACAGATTATGTTGATTGGATCAACATTCACCATATTAATCCCATGCAAAATTTGGGACAACTCGTTCTGAATTGGGAAGGCTAGTTGGATGACCAGCAAACCCTCTTCAAGAAGAATACAGCAAGTCCAGTTGCTTCAGTATATATTTTTTACAGATATTGTTTTTGGATTATTTAAGACTGACTTTTGAATAGTAGTGATGAACCCTGGATTTCATGCAGGTGCACAAATAAACTGAGTGTGGATTTTCTAACTAGCTATCAGATAATTCTAATTTCAGGACAAAAAAAAAAAAGGATCAATGTAATTACAAATAACGGATATACCCTATACATTACAATTTCTACATTTCATATCATTTACATGACTTTCCATTTTAATCAGTGGTCAGATATATTTCAAAGTTGGTAAAGAAATGTAAATGCCACTTGCAGCTCGGGCTACCTGGAACACAATCTGCCAAAAAGAAGCTTACAGACATCCACTGGTTAAATAATTCCAGAAGGTATTGCAGATTATTCAAGGCCCTCATATCAATTCAGCAGTCTCTAAAACCCCGCTATTGTGGCCAAAACCAAAGTTACATAGTTAGGTCAGGTTGAAGAAAAAAAAAAAGAAAGGAGAATAGAAAACTTGATCTACACAGTTGATCCAGGGGAAGAAAACAAAAAACAAAACACGCTATAAAGTATGGTTCAATTTGCTCCAACAGGGAAGAAAAAAAAAAAATCACATAGAAAACGAGCCCAAAATAACAAACATTACGATGTCCCTGTGTAGCCGGAGGAAACACAAAAAAATTGAATTGGGATGGAAGAAGGGGTCTATTTATTTAAATGTGGTTGATGTGTTTCCTGTTGCAGGCAGGCGGAGCCTTGTCTCATTGGCTGTCCTGGAAGATGACTGGGGAAAAATCCTTTCTGATCCCCTAAGGCAGGGGTAGACATCCGTGGCTCTCCAGCTGTGCTGAAACTACAAATCCCATCATGCTTCTGCCTCTGGGAGTCATGCCTGTGCCTTTCAATGCCTGATGGGATTTGTAGTTTCAGCACAGCTGGAGAGCCAAGGTTGACTGCCCCTGCACTAAGGCAATCTGATGTTCCCTGGATCAACAATTTCTGGTGTTATTGCTTATAAATGCTAATATCCAGTTATATTCTGTAAATTGAAATAATCATCTTGCAGTTCAACTTTCCTTCCGAAGCCTTTCCATACGAGATTGAGCCTCTTTTCCTCAAAACGCATAAAGTGCCATCTTGTTCTTTGCAATGGCTTCAACCCTTTCCCTGCCACCGACGTAAGGCTTACAGAGGAAAACAACCGCTTCCAGCTGGCAAGCTCAATAAGCCTTATGTCGGTGGCTTTTACTGTTCTGCTATAAGCTCATGAACTTATACCAGAACAGTTCCCCCCGTCAGCATCTGCAGCCTCTCATACCACCTGTAGTTGCTCCAGGCTGGGATCTATTTCTTCTCGGATACCTGCTGCTCTCCCCCGCCTGTAGGCAGCGGGGATCGGAGGAGAAATGGCTGGGGGGCAGAGAATGGAGCGCTGCACAAGCGCTGATGAAGCAGAGCCAATGGCTCTGTGACCGTGCGTAGCCAAACAGGTCAGGATGGCTTAGCAGAGGATTGGTAAATACCTGTAATAGTTACCGATCCTCTATGTGCAGGACAGCTGATCACTCCAGTGTTTGTAAATAACTTGGGACACACAGTACTATGAATGAACAGAAAGTGATTTACATTGCTTCCTGTTCATTCATGAGTTTCTTAATGGGTGGAAGCCTCACGATAGAGGCTTCTGCCCATTCATAACTGGATGATAGTAAATGTTTTACTATAACCAGTTATGAATGGGAAGCCTCTGTACTGAGTGCTTTACATTCATTGAGTGTTGAGGCTGCAGAAAAAAAGATTGAGGACTCTGCATCCTCAATTTCTTTTTCTATTTCAAAACGGAAATGTCAAGGTTTCCCCCTCCCCCCCTCCCATGTTATACACGTGCAACAGTGTGCACCATATTGCACATGCGCTGCATTGTTAGAACACATTGCAGTGCTTGATTTTTTTTCTTTTTGTCAAAATAACATTAATTTAACTGTGACAGTGCATGGTAAAGTGTTGTGACGCATTGCCGTGCGTTGTGATATGCTGTGTTGAAATTAAATGTACGCCTGTATCATTTTATAACAACACACACCAACACAAACGATTTTTAACATAAGTTGTTTATTTACAGCTTTGCGTTACTTAATTTTACGGTTTCATTGAGGCGCAATTTAAAATTTACAAATATTTGTTATTTATTAACTCAATACAGTTTTCTTTTTAGACTTAAGGTGCGATATTCGTAAATCGCAGGAAATCCCGCGATCATACAATTATCGCAAGGTGTGTGGAAGGCGTGCGACCTCTGCTACTGTACGGTCGCACGACTTTATCTTAGGAACATGTTCGAAAACCAGCCAAACATCGTACGATTGTCGGCTGCTTTGTGGCATGTTCGCAAGATAAAAGCCGCACGGGCCGGTGTGCGCAAGCGCACACTGCCCATTTAGCATTGCGGTCATCGGAAGCCCGCCCCTCAGTGGGGCGGGCTTGCGATCATCGCAAGTACGATCTGCCTGTCCAAGATAGGCAGATCGTACGTTTTTTAAATTACCGTACAACCATCGCAAGGCAAAAGTCTTGCGATGGTTGTAAGGTGTGTGCCCAGCATTAGTAGAAAAAATATTTTCTTTGTGCCCCGATACAGATCTAAGTGTGCTTTGATCAATTGAATTGTGTTGAATTGGTGTGGCCAGCTGAGGTTAAAAGCGTTCTGGAGGGCCTGGCAGCGAAATGGTTAAAGAACTCCAGGCAGACGAAACAACCCTTGCAGTGAGGCTACCCCCACACTGCAAGGGTTAAAGTGACCGTAAACTCAAGTTAAATCTTAAAAATGCATTCAAGTACCTTAACTATTACCAAAAATGTCCCTTATTTGTCTATCACTCAGCTGTAGATCCTCAAATCATCTCTGAATTGGTGCCGACACTGTCCTTCCTTCTGGAGGGAGACTACTTTTGTTCCCCTTGGTCCCTGTGTGTGTTGTAAAGTAGTCACTGCACCAAGCTCACTCTGTGATGGACTACAGTGCTGGCCAAAAGTTTTGAAAATGACACAAATATTAATATTTCACAAAGTCTGCTGCTTCAGTGTTTTAGGATCTTCTTATCAGATGTTACTATGGTGTACTGAAGTATAATTACAAGCATTTCATAAGTGTCAAAGGCTTTTATTGACAATTACATTTATGCAAAAAGTCAATATTTGCAGTGTTGACCCTTCTTATTCAAGAACTCTGCACTTCACCCTGGTGTCAATCAACTTATTGGCCACATCCTGACTGATGGCAGCCCATTCTTGCATAATCAATGCTTGGAGTTTGTCAGAATTTGTGTGTGTGCGCGGATTGACCACAAGCTCTCAATGGGATTAAGTTCTGGGGAGTTTCCTGGCCATGGACCCAAAATTTCGATGTTTTGATCCCCAAACTACTTACTAATCACTTTTGCCTTATGGCAAGGTGCTCCATCATGCTGGAAAAGGCATTGTTCGTCACCAAACTGTTCTTGAATGGTTGGAGAAGTTGCTCTTGCAGGATGTTTTTGTACCATTCTTTGTGTTCTTAGGCAAAATTGTGAGTGAACCCACTCCCTTGGCTGAGAAGCAACCCCAGACATGAATGGTCACAGGATGCTTTACTGTTGGCATGACACAGGACTGATGGTAGCGCTCACCTTTTCTTCTCCGGACAAGGTATTTTCTGGATGCCCCAATCGGAAAGGGGATTCATCAGAGAAAATTACTTTACCCCAGTCCTCAGCCTGTACCTTTTGGGGAATATCAGTCTGTCCCTGATGTTTTTCCTGGAGATAAGTGGCTTCTTTGCTGTCCTTCTTGACACCAAGCCATCCTCCAAAAGTCTTCACCTCACTATGCCTACAGATGCACTCACACCTGCCTGCTGCCATTCCTGAGCAAGCTCTGCACTGGTGGTGCCTCGATCCCGCAGCTGAATCAACTTTAGGATACGGTCCTGGCTCTTGCAGGACTTTCTTGGGCGCCATGAAGCCTTCTTCACAATTGAACCTCTCTCCGTGAAGTTCTTGATGATGCGATAAATGGTTGATTTAGGTGCAATCTTAGTAGCAGCAATAGCATTGCCTGCAAATCCCTTTTTGTGCAACGCAATGATGACTGCACGTGTTTCCTTGCAGGTAACCATGACAATGTCGATTTCAAGCACCACCCGCCTTTTAAAGCTTCCAGTGGTCTCCAGCCTTGTCCTCGTCAACACTGACACCTGTGTTAACGAGACAATCACTGACATTATATCAGCTGGTCCTCTTGTGGCCGGGCTGAAATGCAGTGGAAATGTTTTTTAGGGGACTAAGTTCATTTTCATGGCAGAGGGACTTTGCAATTAATAGCAATTGATCTGATCACTCTTCATAGCATTCTGGAGTATATGCAAATTGCCATCATACAAACTGAAGCAGCAGAGTTTGTGAAAATTAAAATGTGTGTCATTCTCAAAACTTTGACCACAACTGTACAATCTCAATACATATTAGGAAACTAAACCTGAGATTGTAGTCCATCACATGAGCGGGCTTGGAGCGGTGACTACTTTACAACACACATAAGGACCATGGGGAACACAAGTAGCCACCCTCCAGAAGGAAGCACAGTGTCAGCGCCAATTCAGAGATGATTTGAGGATCTACAGCTGAGTGATGTACAAATAAGATACATTTTTGTTATTAGTTAGGGTACTTTAATGCATTTTTAGGATTTAATGCCTGTGTTTCCTGTCACTTTAAGTACTCATTTTCATCTAGGGCCTAAAATTACAAAGAAATACTCACTTGAACATTGGCCCCGCCTTGATGCTAGACCAGTCCCAGCAGCCTCTCTCCTCCCCTTCACTCACAGGAAGTGGGTTGGATGATGCTGGTGGTCATTCAAACTGGAGGAGCAGCAGCACTGGAGCATGGAGTAGCAAGTCTGCAGGAGACAGCACTTGAGAAGAGGTGAAGATTGCAGTCAGAGGTGCTTTTTTTTTTTCTTCAAAATGCTGCTGGGGTCATTTTTTAATCTCCAAAAAATGGAGTTGGGCTTTAAAGTGGAAGATAAGTGTCTTTAAACAGGCAAGTTTTTATAATAGAAAAGACTGTGCAAGTCCCAAAATAAGCTTTTACCTACCAGCCAGCAAGTTTTTTTTACTGGACACAGAGCCGCCAAAATGAACTTAGTCCAATGCGCAGAGGTTACATCATGCAGGCCGGGCCAATCAGAATGGAAAAGATGCAGAACCCGAAAGAAGACCGGGAGAAGATGACAGAGTTAGCCATACACCTGCGGATTTTCTATGGTCAGATGGAGAAAATGCAACAGATTCCTCTATCTACGCTAAACTGTGTGGCTGGAGGAATCTCCCGCTGGGCCAAGCTTCAGTATCTTGCTAGTCGGCCCCGCTGGCTCTCAAAACACTGAACAATGCCTGCATCCAATCAGATTGTTCAGGTATTGCGCCAGCCAGCTGTGTCGACTAGCAAGTTTCCGTCATCCACACAGTTTAGCGTAAATAGAGGAATCTGTTGCACTTTTTCCATCTGACCATAGAAAATCTGCAGAAGATCTATAGGTGTATGGCCAGTATAATGCTGTAGGGAACCATTTGCAAGGTAAGTCAACCATAATGTACTAATATGCTGTGTATACTAGCACATTATGGCTAATACATATGGAATGCTTTATTTTTAATAACCATTTTACTTATGACCATAAGCTTACAGCTTCAAAACTAAGTCAGCAGACCTAATCCTCACATATCTTCTATACAGCCAGCAAAGGTAAGTGAAGCTTTACGCTTCACAACCAATCAGCCTATAGTGCCAAATGAAAGCTGCAATCCGATTGGTCGCTTAAGTGAACCACCTGTTGACCAATTTATATCTCCACCTAGGGTTTACTGCTGTAATGTTCCCCGTCTCACCCTCCTCCTCCCGGTCATCCTCTTCGTTAGCAGAACGAAATCCTGGTGGCAGAGCCGGACCGATTATGTCCCGGGACATCTTGAACTAAACTAGCGCCGCAATGTGACGTCACTAAAATGCGACATTTATGTCCCAGTTCCGATGGTGCAAATCAAAGCATGGCAAGAATACAATTCTGTAATGAAACGACTGGGTGACAAATGTGAGCGATCGCAACCAGCCGCGTCTGTATTCAATGAATGCAAAACACCGAGCGCCCTCTGACAATAAGGAAGTGACGTGTGCGTTTCAAGGCTGCCACGTGACCACAGATGTGATGTGCCCAGAGTTGGGCATTCAATTTTTAAAACGTATTTCAATGATCGGTTTAAATAAAGCAGATGGAGCATGTCAGTTAGGTCCAATAATACGCGAGTGATAGGTGTTTGTCAATGGAGACTAGAAGCTAAGGGCTGTGTAGTTTGTCGTGTTATGGACACCCGGAAGTGAAGCGCACGTTGTCATTCTGCATGCTTCAAGCATGGAGCACAGTGCTCCCTATCCCGCTCCTGTTCTTCGTCCTCCGATGTTCACAGCTCCCCCAGACTCCGGGCAACATGTATCGTGGCCCCCAACACCGCCGCCCGTCCAGGCCTATGGACACTGGCCGCCTGCTTGTCCCCAGAGCCCCTGGCATGGAGGATGGAATCTGTGGGGTCCCCAGCCGGGTTATACCCCCAATGTGTCTCAAGGTGGGTGATGAGAGCTGTACACACTCAGGAATACCTGATAGCAGTCCATAGATCAGCCTTAATTTCCAGTGTTCAATGCCTGCTCATTTATCTCTTCGTAGGAGCAAAAAATGCTAAACCCTTAGAAGTGATGTGGTAAACAGATTTCAGAGACACGAGGGCTCATTGCAGCCACATAAAGGGAAGGATGAAGGTGAGGGCAGTAAATGGGGGCTCTATACAAGCAGCCACCATAGTTGACCGCAAAAATGCACTGGCAGCCACCATAGTTGACCGCACAAATGCCCTGGCAGCCACCATAGGTAATCGCATGACATCGTAGCACACTGCTGCTGTGCAGGGACCTGAATGGAGTGTACACATTGAGGGGAATTTGTCAAAACTGAAGCAGAGAAAATCTGGAGCAGCTTTGCACTGCAACCAATCAGCTTCTCTGTCTCATTTTCAAACCTTACCTGAGCAAATTGAGAGAGAGATGCTGATTGGTTGCCGTGGGCAACTGCTTCAGTTTTGATAAATCCCCCCCATTGTATACTACTAATGTAAAAAATAAATAAATATGAACAGCGATAGCTCCACAACTGCGCAATACACCACACACTGCGGAAGTTGTCACAGTGCGCTAGCCCATCTGCTAAAATGCAGCATTTTTGCAGCTGGGCTAGTATAAACGCGCCCTTAGGGGTAACAACACAGCTTATTTCTGCCAGGTATCTAAAAAGTTAACCCTAGGGGTGGGGCTACTCCCACATTGTAAGGGTTAACTGATTGTTTTTCTCTAGGGGCAAAAATAAAGCAAACATACTCACCTGATCCTAGATCCTGCGGCGGTGAGTGCCCACCTCTCTTTTTGACCTTTTGTGGGGGCACGCAGTTTTGAGGCTTGACATATTTGGTACCTATTTACTCAACACAACCTTATTCGGGAATTATATTGTGTTTGTGCGCACTAACATTCATTAAAAAAAAAATTTCTGAGAAATTAGTTTTGATAAACAGTTTTACTAATATCGTGCAACATAAAAGATGACAACTACCTTGTTTTTATTCTACAGGCTGTTTGCTTCCAAAAAAATATAATGTTTTAGGGTTTTAAGTAATTTTCTATCCTAAAATGCAGATTTTAACACGTGTGCAAAGAATCTAAAAAAAAAAAAATATGGGGAAGTGAAATGGATAAGCAGAGGAAGAGAGAGGTAATCTTCTAGCACATAGGCGAGAATACCTGAGGGGCTGTAGTTACCGGTCAGTGTTTAAAAAGCAGTGTCAAAACAGTGGGCGGGGTCTCAAGGGTACAAGGCTCTAGGTACCCAGGAACAGTGTTCGAAGGGGGGTGCACTTACCTCTGCTTGATCTCTGTCCTAGTAATCTGCTAGAGCAGTGGTCCCCAACCCCCGGTCCGCGGATCAAATGGTACCGGGCCGCACAGTCTCAGAGTATCCTTTCCCTCCCTTGCCTGTTAATTGACTGGTGAGAAAAATGCAAAAGCTGAGCTCTATGCACATAGAAATTCTAACACTAAGGCAGTTTTGAATTTCTTTTAAAATATTAAAATTGATTTATAGCCTGTTTCTAGACAAAAATATGATTTAAAAAAGGCAAGCCTGTTAAGACCGTTAATGGAGAAGTATTGGGAGAGTAAAATACATCAGCCATAACATTATGACCGCTGAGAGGTAAAGCGAATAACATTGATTTTCTCTTTACAATGGTGGCTGGAAGTGGGGATGATATATTTGCAGCAAGTTAACATTTTGTCCCTGAAGTTGGTGTGTCGGAGGCAGAAAAAAAATGGCAAGCGTAAAGATTTGAATCACTTTCAAAAGGGCCACATTGTGACGGCTAGACGACTGGATCAGGGCAACTCCGGAACTGCAGCTCTTGTAGGATCTCCCTGGTCTGCAGTGGTCAGGACCTACCAAAAGTGGTCCAAAGAAGGAAAACCGGTGAGGTGGCGGTAGGGTCAAGGGTGGTCAAGGCTCATTGTTGCATGTGGGGAAAAAAGGCTGGTCCATGTAATCCAATTCAACAAATGAGCTACCTTAGCTCAAATTGCTGAAAATGTTAATACTGGTTCTGATAGAAAGGTGTATGAAGGCACAGGGGAATTTATCAGAATCTGGAGCAGTTGCCAATGCTAACCAATCATCTTCTACCTTTTCATTTTCAAGGCTTAACTGAACAAACTGAAGAGAGAAGCTGATTGGTTGCCATAGACAGCTGCTCCAGATTCTGTCTCTTCCAGTATTAATAAATTACTCCTACAGTGTGTCACAGTTTGTTGCATATGGGGGCTGCGTAGCCACAGACCAATCGGGGTGCCCATTCTGACCCGTGTCCACTGCCAAAAGTACCTACAATGAGAACGTGAGCATCAGAACTAGACCACAGAGCAATGTAAGAAGGTGGCCTGGTCTGATGAATCACGTTTTCTTTTACATCATGTGGATGGCTGGGTGCTTGTGTGTCACTTACCTGTGGAAGAGCTTCAACCAGAATGCACTATAGCAGGGGTGTCCATTAGGTCGATCTTGATCTACCAGTTGATCGCAAAGCGAACACTGGTAGATCGCAATATCGCATGAGAGGAGACCTGGGAAGCTGCTGAAGTGAAGGTAAGAGGAGAAAGTGAGAAAAGAGACAGAATATAGAAACGGGAGAGAGCGTGTTACACCACAAAGTCTGCTTTCCAGAGTTTTCGACCTCTGGAACGCAAGTCGGCCGGCTCCCTGCGCTCAGGGGTGGGGGGGGGGCGTGGGGTTGTATTGAAGTCAATGGCACCGGAGGCATGCCCCCCGCCCGCAGTGTGATCGCCCGCATGGGCAGGGGTCGTGGCTGCGGTGCCATTGACTTCAATGCACCGTCACACCCCCTCCCGCCCCTGAATTCAAGTGTTTTTCCGTTGGTAGATCTCATTGAGCTCGTCATTTGAAAAGTAGATCTTCAAACGAAAAATTGTGGGCGCCCCTGCTCTATTTTAATTTATAGTAGGTGTTTCCTTTTTTTTACCCCACTGCTTGTATGTCCAGGGTCTGGGTAACAGATTTCACATATAAAATACAATATACAGTATGTCAATATAGCTGCCAAAGCCATGTTATACTGTATATGAAGATTATTGCGGTAACAAGTTCCTGTAGCAGTCCCTTTTTACTCTAAAGAGACCACTATACGTTTCACAGATCTATTTAAGTACTCATATCTATAAAGAAGCTGAGATGTTTTGACATTGCTTACTGGATTGCTGGAAAGTTATCATTCTGTCATGTTGTTTTGGAAGCAACTTTTATTTTTCCAGGTGTTGTGCAACAAGAAAACCTTGCAGTAAAAATGTTATCAGGATGGGTATATGAGGGTATATCTGAAATCAATATATTTACCAGAAATAAGCTTATCCAGCTTGAAGTATCACTCAGAAAATGCATAGCTTAATTGTTCAGCCTGGCAGCAAAACACTTGATTGATTAAGCCTGGTGGAGCCTGCTATGTTTATGAATTTGGTATCCAAGTTCCGCAAGCTCTTTTTAATTTGACTTCAACAGCATATGCATGTTGTATGTCAAGCGCTTGCTGTTCTACTGATGACATAACTAGTAGTATCCAAGAGATCTGTGGATGAAAATGTCATCCAAATTATCATAGTAAGTCTAATGAGAAATGTCATGTGGATCACAAGACTTCTATAGCCACAGTACTTTTTGTGATTCGAAAATGATTGGTTACTATGGAAACAAAAGACTGGGGGATTGTGAAGTATATAAGAAAGACATTGTTACTATTAGATAACTAATGTAATTTATCAATCTTACATAGATCCAATTTCTCTCTTACAGGTGGGTCTAAGCAGTATGGTCATGGAAACCACATGCAATTAGGAAATGGTTGTTATGGAAACAAAGGACATAAGGTATTAAACTTCAGTACTAAATAAGCAGTGTATACACATTTTGCAGCTCTTATTGCTTGCATGTTTCATGGTTGCCAAATTGTTTGGTCTTCTATTGAGACCGGTCTCCTGCACACAAGGAAAGGAAAACACTGATGCAAAGACCTTACATGAATATTAGCTAAAGGAAAGTAGTGGACTTGCATATAGTCAACGTGATTCCACAACTTTTTTTTTTTCTTTCTTGTGTAAGTTGGATATGGAAACTATACTTAAAGTGACATTAAAGGCTAAAGTCCTCCCCCCTCTCCCCGTGCTATAGTAAGGACTTACCTTAAATTATGCCTCTTAATCCGGTCATCTTCTGCTTTCCTGTAGTTTCTAGCTGTCCCTCCAGCGCTGGTGCGGGTCTCCGATCAAGCGCTGACTCCTCTGTCCTCTTCGCTCACGTCCCACGGGTTCTGTGCGGGTGCACGCTGGTCCATATAACTTGCCTTGTGTCTCTCCTCGTCTCCCGGCCAAGTTGGATATGGAAACTATACTTAAAGTGACATTAAGGGCTAAAGTCCCCGCCCCCAGTGCTAAAGTAAGGACTTACCTTAAATGATGCCTCTTAATCCGATCATCATCTTCTTTCCTGTAGTTTTTAGCTGTCCCTCCAGCGCTGACTCCTCTGTCCTCCTCTTCGCTCATGTCCCACGGAGTCTGTGCGGGTGCATGCTGGTCCATACACTTACCCTGTGTCTCTCCTCGTCTCCCGGCCAAACATCTGAATTGTGCATGCGCCCGCCCCAAGATGCTTTGCAGCCGCCCGAGAAATTCTCAGATGTTCGGACATCTTAACTAAAATCATTTTAACTAAAACCGTATTTAACCGTGCTAAGAAACGCTTCATATTGGTGCTCTCAATGAGTGCTTGCAGTTTGCAAGCGAACGCAAAATCCAGGGCTGCGCTGGACAGCAGTACAGGATATGGGTGGTAGGCCCATTGCCAAAAGATAAGTATAGGGGAGAGGGAACCAGATTTAAGTGGGTAATTCCATTTTCCCAAATTACTTGGTGAAAGTGACCTTGCCTTTTAATGCACATTGTGTGTTCAGGTTCCCATAAGCCTATCGATTTATCATTGGGAAATCGTCCACGAATGGTCTTTCGTACAATAATCGATCAGTTGATGGGAACCTAACAACAATTTATTTTACTGTACTCCTGGCTGAATTTCCTCGATCGGTCAGGCTGGAAAACTTTTTCCGTATAGAAAGATTAGTGGTGTTTTCGTACAAAACATATCTCAACATGAACACCACACCTGCGCAAACGAAAATTCGCTCTGTTAAGCGACGAAGGGGGTGGATTCTATAGCCACTAGCCCTGGAAAAGGCTGCACCTTCTGCTGCTGACATTTCATTATAAAATGAATTCAGTGTATTAATTGTATTCACATCTGTGCTTTCGTTCCTGAAATTGGCAATCGAAATGAACCATGCTGAGCATTCTCAACCAGTTCTTCTGGTGACTACCGTGGAGAATCTTTCCATAGTTGCCAATATTCCAAAACATTGTGGAGGGACTTGTTGTGCATTATTTAGTTTTTTGAGGTGGTCATCCAGTGACAACATTCAGATCTCTCCAGCACGTTCTCTATAGGTTGAACTCGATGGACTTGTGTCTTTTTTCAACCTGACTAACTATGTAACTATGTTGCCTGTAAGCTAATAGAATTTTTTGTTAAATGTATACGTTTTGTGATTGGCTCAAAAGAATCTTTGAATTTCTGAGTACAGTGGTACCTCGTTGCACAAACCTTAATTCGTTCCACGACTCTGGTCACGAACCGATTTTTGGTCGTGAACCGAATCAAACTGTGATCAGACCGCGATCTCAACTACAGGAAGCCATGACCATGTGTCAGAGCAGGGAAGATGGCTGCGGTTGTGTTAATCACCCGAAGCAGAGTTCGCAAACGGAAGCAAAATTATGCCGAACTTCCTGTTCGCGAACCGAATTGTTCACGGACAGAAGCGTTTGTGAACTGAGGTACCACTGTATATACATACATACATACTAGACTATACGTTCTCATGTGCAGGGCTCTCCTAACCCTATTGTATTGAAATTGTATTGTAGCTGTACCGTCTCCCCTATTTTGTAAAGCGCTGCGCAAACTGTTGGCGCTATATAAATCCTCAATAATAATAATAATGATCATAATGTTGGGCCATTTGCGAGTGCTTTTGTATGAGAAAATGACACAAATATATTTTTTGTTTGTGTTTATGCTTTTAGAGAAAACAGAAAAAAGAACCAGTTTACACACATTTCTGTGATACATGTGACCGGGGCTTTCATAACCAGGAAAAGTATGATGAGCATATCTTGCAGCATGTGAAGGTAAGATCAAGTGTGGTGTATATGAATGTTGTATTCCATGTACATACACTATAGCAGTCTATAGCATTTCCAGTGTCCTGCTCATTACATGGCTGTAAAGCTGAACTCCAGGCAGACTTAAATAAAACATTTTTTTTCTAATTATGTATTTAATGTATCATTACAAATAATATTAAATATATGTATGTACTTAATACAGTTAAGGGCCTTTTTTTTCTTATATAAATGCTTTTACCCAAGATTCACACAAATTTATCCCAGGATTCATCCATTTCCCAAATGAATCCAATTAAACAAATGCGTGAAAACATTTATAAATAGACCTCCTAGTCTAAATACCTGAATTTAGTCTTTTTAGCTTTCTGTAATTCTATGTACAGACAGGACTAGGCAAAAGTGGGTCAGCAGGGCTCTACTGCTTGGTGTTGTCAGCTATAACACGGTAAACATGTTTACAGGGGGAACACAGGGTTGACCTCATTCTGTACTGCTGCTCTCTGACTGTTCAGTAAAAGTCTTGGGATGGTGTCCCTAAGGAAGATGTATGAAGCACAGGATGTCGAGGATCTGGCTTTGTTGCCTTTCTGGGGTGCCTAAATCAGAAGACTGGCTTAACAGAATTACAAATATATTATGAAAAATGAATGTGTTTTTAGTTCTGTTTATTAATTTAACCTGATCATTATGTTTGCCATATTATGTAATAATATTTTGCAGCACTCCTTACCGCATATCCCACAAGCAGCGGGTTCTGGTAATGACTGCGGAAGGCGCCACTCACATCAAAACTTGAATACAGATCACACGAGCACGAAAATTCCATATCAGTGCAAATCCATTTTATTGATGGAGGTCACTCAAACGACAAGCGTTTTCGGAGCCACGTAGGGTCCCCTTCATCATGCTCATCTCTGAACCTCGTGAAGGGGACCCTGCGCAGCCCTGTAAGAGATTGTCGTTTGAGTGACATCTATCAATAACATGGATTTGCACTGATATGGAATTTTCGTGCTGGTGACCTCTATATTTGAGTTTTGCCATATTATGTACACCACCTTGGTTATCAAATGTATTTATTTAGTCTTTCTAATAACCCTTTCATTGCTACCGTATGTACATTAGGACATTGTGGACCTGATTAATTGAGCTGATTTAATTCTGTGTGCGAACAAGTTTTGCATCGCTCTATGGCCACTGGATGGAGCAGAGGAGCCTAGTGGCCATATAGCACTTTGAATCTTGTTCGCACAGTGACGAACTGTGAGAACAGTTTATAAATCAACCCCAATGTGTTTTTAAATTAGAAATAAAATAGTAAACTTTGCACTTTTATTCTCATGTTAAAAGTGAAGTCGGTCAGAATTTCTGATCTGCATAATTGTTTCAGGAGCTGACACCACAGGGTTAGTATGGCAGTCGGGTAACTAGCATTTGTAACAGAGGTCAGCAGTGGCAGGCTACTTGTTGGTTGTAATACATGTTCTGTGGTTTTTAAAATGGTCTGCTGAATCTAGGAGTATGTACAGAAATAAAACGGAATATACAGGTTTGCCGTCTCTTCTTGAAGTAACTGTTTTCTTTATGCACTTTTCTATATGTGTTCCTAGTGTCGGGAAGCAGGCTGCAGTTTCAGTGCACATGAGAAGCTAGTACAATTACACTGGAAAAATGTAAGTCACAGTTATTAATGTCTTTGTATGGATGCAGTTCTAACATTCAGTATCTCTGCAAGCAGAAATATGTTATCAGTGTCTGGGGTAGTGACTGGTCTGCATGTACAAAGTATATATGCTGATGAGTTCTTTAGGCAGACCGGCTAGGAATGAAAATCTGTCTCACAGAAGGGTATACAATGTTTTTCATTTTCACACATATAGCTTTAAAGTAGACATAGAGAATTATGGCTTTGTTGCATATAAAGAAACACACTTTTTAACGATGGCAGCTGCAAATAATTACTGCGTAGATGTAGCACAAATAAGTTGTTATTTTTAGTCTATAATTTTTAGTGCAAAGTAAATTTACATTGTATTTAACATCATATATTTTTAGTTTTGCAACCTACATTACCTATTTCCAGATCCAGCTGTTCCATGTATTGTAAATGAATGCAGATATTTGGGGCATCACATATTTTGTATTTTTCCAGCTATTGTAGCAGATGCAGCAGTAATGGGCTCACCACAAGCTTTACTGGTCATGGGGAGGCTCACCTGCCATACACTGACGTGCCCTATAATAGATCTAAAGTAATTTGTACCACCAACAGGAAAAAAAAACGCACATGAATAAATGTTGCTATTTTCCTCTCGCAACACAAAAAGCATACAGCCATTAACGTATCAAATATAATGTTAAAATGTCCATAGCTCTTGGCGGGTGGACTGGAGTACATGCTTCATTGCACTGGCATCAAGCAGCAGGATTGGATGATGTGGTTATAAATATGAAGCTCTGCAGATATTTGTTGCTGCCAGTCTTCCTGCTCGATATTGAATGATCTGAGATGGATCAAGCAATAGTAGTGTCATGTCTGTGGCCTTTTCAAGGCATGCCTTGCTACATTCTAGTGTTCTTTCTTACTTATTGACCAGTGTTTATTGAAAGACACGCATGCTTTTGAATTGTTATGCAAACATCCTTTCTTTCTCGTCTATTGAGGGACACAGGAAGTACTATGGCCTGCAGGAGGATTGTACACTGGTAGAGTTGCAGCTAACGATTATTTTCAAAATCGATTAGTTAGCCGATTATTAAGTTCGATTAATCGGATAAAAAAATATGTCTATATAGCTGCGTGAGCTTTGTCATTCTGATTGCAGCTGTCTCGCTTATTTGTTGGCTTTACGTTTGGAGTACTGCATCTGGACCCTGCTGGACTGGTGGTTGGGAGCATAACCTGGAAGGGACCTTTTGAGCAAAGTTCCGCTTGAGGCACATTCTAGACTGTCTGTCAAAAGTTAGCTGGGGAGGGTTTTCCAGATCCAGAGCTGCAGGCATTGGTGCTTGCCCTGTTTCTGAAGACTCGCTTAGTGATTAAGACCATCAAGCCTAGCACCGCAGGAGTCTTTATTCCCACTAGGATAGGCCTTTATTTCCTGTTTAAAAAAAGCTGTCATTTTGTCCCTTCCTAAATTAAGCTAAACTGCTACATCTCTGCAAATAATAAATCTAATAATAATCATAATGACACAACACAAGTGCTGAATGATGCAATGGTCTTTTTGTATACAGAAGGGAAAAACAATTAGTAAAAATTATATAATTGGAGCTAAATGAATAATACAAATAAGTACAATAAAAGAGCACAAATAATACATTATGTAGCAAGTTCATCCTCTAGTTGTATCAGTGTCTACTCAGATGATATCACACCCCCTTTATGGGTCTTTCATCCAATCCGCATCTTCCCTAGGATTCTGCAGTGCTCACGGAAATCCTCCACCATATGGCGCCATCATACTGTGGGCAAATTCCTTGATGTAGGTCAAAATCAGGTCACAGCCTTGAGTGTTTTTTGATGCAAATATGACCCCCCCCCCCTCAAAACTATGTGTATATGTATGCGTGTCCAATACATTTCCTACTGCTTTTGCCACAGAAGGGGTTAAGGTGGTGAGTGCTGTCACTATCTGCGGGTTGAAGTGTCGCACGTGATCTTTGTCCCGCCATTGAGCATTTGTAAACCGGAGACCATCTCCCCACTGTTGCTCCTACTTGCAAAAAGCTTCCTAGAACTTTGATCTTTGATCCATTCCTACTGCCGCTTACAGTAACTTTGGCCACCTCCGGCGATCTGACCTTCACCTGTTACCAGCTGTCCTGGTAACGGGAGTACCTAAGGCCTTGCCTCTTACTTTGAGCCTATAGGTTTCCTTACCTCCAGGCTGTCACAACATGTCGGATTCTAGACATGGGGGCACATTCCCACTCTAACTTTCCATTAATGGCTGTGGATTAGTTTGCAGGGCACCTACTGATGGTGCTGATATCTGTAACCTAGAACAATACCCTCTGCTCCTAGAGTCTGTTCCGTTCTTAGAATCCTCTTTAGCTCCATTGGGTGTTGCTGGGTCTTTGGCCCTTTTGGCAGAGGTCTTTTCCAGTTGTTTGGTAACTCTAGTCGCAAAAGCCTGCATCCTTTCCTACAGATTATATTCCTGATTTGTCCACAAAGTTGGCATTAGGGCTTTTTGAGATGAGAAAACAGGCCACAATAAAGTTGAGCCAGTTTTAAAAGAATTTAGAAAACTTTTATTAACATAGAAAACATTAAAATATCCACGAACACTCGTAAAAGCAAGTCACAAATATTGGCAGGGGATTATCAAAGTCTTGAGGAGCAAGACTGGTTAGTTGCATCTATTTATACAAGACCCATATGGTATCAACCACTAGATGTTAGTGTGATTTCACCAATATTCAATATTTCCGCCTTCAATGCGTTTCATGTCATCGCTTCATCAGGAAGGTGAGTGAAGTAATTTGTAGGTATTGTATTACAATCCAAGTGTTTAGGAAATAATCCTCTATTAAAATCCAGTAGGAGATACTGCCACCCCAACAAAGAATCTTCAGGCACAGGGGAAAGGGTTAATAACCAGAGAAGTACACCTCCAATATCTTAACGAGACAGGAAACTAATGTTCACAGAAGGCCAGCTAATTCCCCGTATAACTTGGTTTAATTGTACTGACATAGATGTGTTTCCTTATCCACAGCGCATGTGGGATTCCGCCCAAAACAGCTGACTGTAGCATTAAACTATTGTTGGGGCAGTTTGCTGGAACCTTCTCTTCTCACTTTTCATGTGTTTTTATGTGTGTACATATGTGTAGGGTACATTGGCTAAAGAGCTGGACTGTGGAACCTTTTGTGTAAGCATTTCATCCGCATAGCCATCCCATGATTTAATGCAGAGATAATTTTATTTCAATGAGCTTGTAAATTGATGTTTTCTAGATGCATGGACCTGGAGCCAAGCGAATTAAGCTGGACACACCAGATGAGATTGCCAAGTGGAGGGAAGAGAGAAGAAAGTAGGTTAACATATATGGAAAAATAAAATTTAGTAATAAATTAAATTAATTAAATTAAAAAACCAATACAAATGATGGGATGGACAATCGACTCGGAAAGGAAAGAAACAATAAGGCTGAATTATGAAATAAATAATATTTATTTCATAATTTCACATACACCTTATTTGTACTTAAGTCTCAATAGTCACTTTATTATTGACTTATTTATTTAAACATATACACTGCTTTTGTGTCCTAGGGACTGATCTCTGAATGGTTTGAGGACTGCAAGTTCAAGCTGTTGAACCAAATTCTCCAGATTTCAATCCAATGGAGCATCTGTGGCATGTGCTGGAAATACAAGTCTGATCCATGGAGGCTCTACCTTCAGAGGTCTAGTGGAGTCAATGCCTTGATGGGTCAGGACTTTTTTGGCGGCAAAAGGGGGGCATACTCAATTTTAGGAAGGTGGTCATAATATTATAGGGTCTTATCCTCCTCCTGTTTAAAGAAGATGTACATATTCTAATGGTAAAGTAGAACTGAAGCCAAGGCCTCCTTCTTTTTTTTTTTTCTATTTCAAAGAAGGGGTCGGTTTTAACCCCTTTCACCTTTTTTTTTTTTTTTTCCCTCTGTGTCCCATTGGGGAGAGTTCCTTTCACAACTTCACAAGTGTAAAAAAATTAAATAGCCAGGAGGCGCAAAGATCACGGTTAAATAGACCGATGTATTCATGAACTTCAATTCCCCAGTCAGAATCCTTGCCTGTTCTACAAGCGCTTTGGTATAGCAACTACATTGGATGCCGGTCAAGAACAAATATGTAAAGCTGCTACGTAGTTAAAGAGGAACTCCAGCAATTTACAAAATGAACTCCTTTTGATCAAGGGGCTGGATTAAAGAAGATATACTCGCCTGATCCTCAATCCCGCCTGGCAGCTATACCAGCCCCCACAGTCTCTTCTCTGTGCTCCAGCGGTTTAAAGCCCCACTAACGTCATCACTTCTAATGCAGGTCCGTTTACCTGCATTAGAGCGGAGGACGCCAAGGCATATACTACAGCCGGAGTGGAGGGAGAGAGATGAGCACTGACTGCTGCAGGACCAAGGATCAGGTGAGTATATCTTGTGTTTTCTGGCCCCTAGACCAAAACGAGCAGTTAACCCTGGCAGTGTGGGGGTAACCCCACTGCCAGGGTTAATTTTAATAGCTGCAAAAGGCCTACGACTTTTGTCCGCTGTTTGAAACTTTGGTCAGCTTGAGAGCAGTCGCTTGTCAGAAAGGTACTGCAAACAGTTGTCTCACTCCAAATGGTTTAAGTTCTTTGTTGCCCTCTCCGGCTATCCTAAAAGACTATTTGGGAAAATCCAAGTTAGACATCTGGTAACTTTGTTTCCAGGAGTCTTTCAAGACAGCAGTTACTGCCCACCTTATTAATGTTATGTGTTTTTCAGTATGGCTAGTGGTGCTCTAGTAAAGGTAAAACTGAGGATCTGTGGACAGTATCGTCAGTTTAAAGATTTGTACTAGACTTAGTTACCGATAAGTCTAGCGTGGAGTTTCTTTTATAATGTTAAATGGTTGTGTCATTGAAATGTGCATTGGTCTGATTTCAGTTTCTTTTAGGTTCACAGCATTGATGTTGAATAGCAATATGCTGTGTTTCACTAATAACTTTCTATTGCATCTGTTGCATTCTCTGCCAAATCATCCAGTCATTAGCATAACTCTATATGCTTTATCTGCCTGCAGAAACTTCCCAACATTACAGAACATTGCACGGAAACATCAGCTCCAGAAGGAAAAAGAAGAGCGAGGAGATGTGCTGACGACAACTCAGTTTGGGTATGTATAAAATATTATTGCAGCTGCTGTGATTGCTACAATTCTCTAATCTGATTGGAGTGAAGGCTTGAAGCCTTGTGATAAGAAAACTACTCGTTGTATATGCCTCTTCCTTTCTCCCATAACGATAACATATCTTTTGCGGATACTGGCAGGAAATGTTTTATTCTACTGTATACTGTATTTCCTTTAAATGTAAATAATTTAAATGTTGCTTCAGTGTCTATTCTCTAAAGCTGATTTGGGCTGGCACAGACCATACACAGCCTCACTGCTTTGGAGTACTTAGTACTTATTCATATTTTATACACAATTCTGGTACCCTAACACACGATCATATTAGTGGGCAGATGTCATACATTGTGATGCACTGCTTTGCTCTGCATAAAGGTGTGTTTCCAAAATGAATGGGCTGCCTTGATCCATTTTGTTAAAGAGACATTGCCACTTTACCCTTGCAGTGTATGTGCAAAGGGAAACTCCCTACCTCACTATACTAACCTTACTTGCACTCTCTCTCAGCTCTTAGTCTTGCATGCTGTATAGAGTCAATCTGAGATTTCCAGGTATAGGGAGCATGTGACCTTGCCTGGCAGTGAATTGCTTGGCCTAAATACAGACCTGGGGAGTGATGTCACCCCTTCCCCAGATCTCTGATGCAGGCAATTTTAGTAAGCGAACAAAGAAAACAAGGCTTTTAAATGGATAGGATGCAGCCAGGTATTTACCAAATTGCATACACCCCTGGGACGGTATACAAGACTAAAATATATATACAGTGTATACATAGTGACCCAAAATTTCTTCATTCAGGAAAATGAAGGGGATGAGGACTGAACAAGCAGGCAGTGCTAAAAATAAGCGATTTTGGAAACACAAAAAGCAAAAAAACTTTCAAAACATGTGTAGAGGCAATGAGAAACCAAAGGAAGAGTTGATGGAGCCTAAAAATGAAGATGCCCCTGAGAAGAAAGTTACCAGTCATAGTAGTGAGAACACTGTGAACCCTTTGGATATCCTGGTAGGCAGTGGCCCAGGTAAGGTGTCCTTTTTTAGTTTTTTGTTTTTTTAAATAAAATACAAACGTATTACCACTTGCATACAGTTTATCTACGTTAAATGGTGAAGTTGATAACCAGTATTGTATTGGGTGTGAGGGGTGCTGATGTTTCATCTGCTCTTCTTTTTCAATTAAAATAGCATATTCACTTTTATTATGAGTAAAGAGAGATTTAGTGGTTTCTTTGTAGCAAGTGTGTAGCTCTTTACCTGCTGGCATGCACCATGTAAATGTTGTTCTTGGTACGACTCTTTGGACATATGCACCAGCACATAGCTTCTTGTACACTTTAGGGCTTCAACTAATGATTATTTTCATAATCGGTTAGTTGGCCTTCTTTTTTTTTTTTATTTTTTATTTATTTGAATAAAAAAATTAATAAATCTTCAATTTGAAAAAAAAAAATACACAAATGGGGTGTTACAACAAACATATAAAGTTTACTTCAGAATAAAACTGCATGCACAATTTTTTTGCACTGGAATACAGTACCACGTGTACCAATGCAGGCAATCGCACCCTGGGCGAGAGGCGTGTTTTGGGTGCTATTGAAATGAATGGCAACGCACCTCCCCCGATTTTATTGATTAGTGCTCAAACTTCTTAGCTAATGCAGTATAGTACTCCTCTGTGTATGTTCACTGAGGTGTTTTTTACATATTAATGTTTATACTCTTCTGCCTGGCACTTTTAAAATAGACTATACTTCACTAAAATGCAGTTCCATGGCGATTGTTGAGTGAGAACTCACGTCAGCTTCAGAAAATCTTCCTCATCCTGCACTTCTTGCATGTGTGGCCCACATTCCATTTACAAGTTTAAAGGAGAACTATGGGGTCAGTGTTTTTCCCCATAGTTCTCAGGGTAACGGGAGGACACAAACTACCGTCCTCCCGTTACCCTAAGCTCAGTATTGAGCTTAGGGTACTGAGACGCCGCAGACGGAGCGGATCTCGACGTAGATGACGGGATCCGCCCAGCTGCGTGAGTGACAGCTGGCTCTGCCTATCTAAAGGCAGAGCCAGCTGTACCCGCCCCCTCCCCAGTCCGTTCCGCCAGTCAGCGCTGGCAGATCGGAGCGGGGAGAGGGGAATACAGCCCCTCCCCCTGTCACGGCAGAGAGCCATGACAGGATCGAGAGGTGAGCGAACCTGATATGTGTTCGCTCACCTCCCGATCTACTGAGCCGACCTGTGACAGTCTCATTGTCACAGGTCGGCTAGAACTATGAGGTGAGTGGAAATCACTCATCTCATAGTTCTCCTTTTAAATCTGCACAAAAACGTTTATCCACACTTTGTGTGCACCAATTGCCTTTGCAAACTTGGGTATTACTTTGTAAAGTAGCAGTGGCATAATCAATGGGCTACACAAGCTGTACAGAGAGTACAGATTTTTTATGCACAACGGAGAGTAGATCTGTGGGAAGGACCCACCAGGCCACACCTTCTACGGGCTGCCTGCCGAATGGGTGGGAACAAGACCAGTCATCCTGCACAAGGTGAGAGAGCAGCAGTGACTATTCTTTATTATATGAAGCAATGTTTCATGTTGGATTGTTGCACAGATCTGAAAGAAATATACAAAGCACAACGAGATTTGAGTAAGAATACATGTCTCTTGTATTTAGGAGTTCAGATTTTAGTGCCTAATAGTAAAGATGGCGAATATATATATATATATATAACCCAATACTATACCCCCCCCAAAAAAAACCCCAATACTAGCATTCAAGCAACCACTGAACCTGAGAAGAAAATTGGTACGCAGTAAGCTGACCCCCCAGAACAGGCGCTTACACACACAGTACAATGCAATAAACCCCGCTGCAAACTTTACCAACATATATGTGATAGAAATACAGCGAGTCACAATAACAAAGCGTACACCATTAAGGGGTCATACTCATGCACATCTGCTAACGTGGTGTACATGATACAGTGTTCAGCATGTGACAAAGGTTGTTAGATTGGGGGAACTGGCCTTAAGCTGCAGCTCAGGATGAACCTACACAGGAGCTCGATCAAGAACCACAAAGAGAATGAATATTGCACCCCAGTAGGACATCACTTCTCCCAGAAGGATCACTCCGTCCAAAACCTCAATATTAAAGTACTAAAAGGGAATTTTTAAAAACTCATGAAAGGAAAATATTTGAGATGAAAATGATTTTACATTTCAATGTCATAAAGGAGGGACTTAATGTGGATTCTGGTTTTCTGACACACTACCAGAACTTTTTATGAATCTTCAGAACATCCCAATATTCATGTATGTGGTATATCTCTGATCTGTTTAGGGTTTATTTGTCATACTACATTTTATTTTTTCTGTCTTTTTGATTATCAGGAGGCATTTTTTACGCACAGGTCCAACATTTATGACACCCCACTCACCCCCACCCCCTCCTCTAACAGCTTTCTCCTGTCTTAACTGACAAACTGTCATGTTGCTTACTATTGCTTCTGACCTGATGAAGAGAGGTATCATTGCACACTGCAATACTACGTTTTTGTTTTTTTGACGAATATATATATATATAATCAAAATGTGTTTTTGTTTTTTTTTGCATTTACATCTTTGTCTATTCTCATCCTTAGAATCTGACAGCGGTGAAGAACAGAGCAATAATGGTTTAACTGTCATTCCTAGGCAGGTGACATCCGGTCTGAGTAATCTGATGTCTAGTTATGGGAGTGCATCAGACAGTGAGCCTGATGGTATGTATGTTACCGAGTTTCCACTGATGAAGAAAATGAAAGAGAAAATTAATCTTATTGTGGATGCTCCGATTACCATTTTTTCAAGTACAAGTACTGATACTTTTCCTCAAGTACGAGTAGCGATACCAATTTCTTTTTGGTCATGTGACAGTTTTTCTAAAACAATACAAACTAATGATTTTAGGGCAGCAGTAGAGCGCCGGGGCCTGGTCACAGCTGCTAGTCCCAGCAATACATTATACAACAATGCAGATTAATATGAACCTACATACTCTGTGTTGCTCTGGGGTGGCGGCCTGATCTGTGTGGGGTCTCGGGTTGGCTGTGCAGTCCGGAGGGTCTCGCGGGTGGGTGCAGTCGGCGGAAGCACTGTAATCCGTGCTGCATGGTTCCCCAGTAAGGAGGAGGAGATGTGCGGCCGGCACTGTAAACTGGCTCTGCGGTTCATAGGAAGGCTTCCGAGGTCCTCAGCAAGCGCGGAACCTCAGACAACCACTTCAGTTTGAAAATGTAAAGGGCTGGTATCGGCATTTTGTATCAGGGCAGTATCACGATAAGAATACTCATGAAATGCCCAGTATCTGCACTGATACCTGTATTGGTGCCTCCCTAAATTTTATGGTTTGTGTAAAGGGGTGTTTCATGTAGCCAGGGCTTTTTCACCTGAGATTTTTAATTTGGTAACGTAGCCTTACTAAAATGTGTGCACAAAACAAGGCGGTCAGGTAATGGGCTATTAGTGGTAGTTCACCATGTGCGCAGCGATTTCAGCCACTGAATAGCTAAAGCAGAACTCCAGGCAACATCATTATTAACCCATGCAGTGGGGTCTACCCTCGCACTGCAAGGGTTAATTGCTCGTTTGTGTCTAAGGACTAACATAAAAAAAGTTGTACTCTTCTGAACCTCTGAGCTGAACGACTGTGACGGTGCTCCCTCCAGCCTGACTCCTCAGCTGCAGAGATATCTCCCTTGGTGATGACTCGAGGATCCTTGGACTGGTGCAGCAGATGGGGAGAGAGGCGGAAGGCATCGGTCTAAGAGCAAGCTGGCCTGAGGATCAGGCGAATATATCTTTTGTTTTTTTAATTTTTTTTAATTTCAGTCTCTAGACCTAAACGAGCAGCTAACTTGCAGTGCAGGGGTAGCCCCACTGCAAGAGTTAATACAAATGTTGCCCAGAGTTCTGCTTTAAATAACAGTCCAAAATTACCAGGGAGTATACAGTATCATAGCCATTCCAGGATTATTCCATTTTTTTTCTCATAACACATTTTATAAACAGACATTTTGCTGTTTTAATAAAATGACCGAATAAATGGGAGAAGCTTGGTAGGGCTGTGATGTACTCAGGTTTTTTTTGGACTGATAAAATGTGTGTACAGACTGTAGAAGGTTGGAAATGTAAGCTTAATTCATGCATTTCTCTGGGTTATACAATATACTACAGGCTGGGTATATTAGCTACGTGTAATGAGCACGCTCAATCCTTAATTTGTCCATCATGCACTGGCTCCCTCTGCTGGACATTTACAAACGTGACTAGATGGTTTATTTTGCTGGATATTTAATGACATCATACAGTAACTTGCATTAAAGGATACAGACAATCCTCGAGTTACAATAGGGTTACGTTATGGAAAATCCATCGTAAAGCGAAAACATCGCAAACCGAGGAGTTGTGTACTGTACTGCCGCAGTTGGCAACAGACAGACTGCTATTGGCAATTGCAATAGCAGGTTAGCTATCGAATCCCTGCCCACTAAGAGGAGGAGGAGTGGACCTGAGAGAGAAAGTACTCTCTCAGGTCTGCTCAGTGGGCGGGTGCAATAGCCAACATGCTTTTTGCAATTTGAAATAGCCAATAGCAGTCTTGCTATTTCTCCCGGCTGTTTACATCCACCTGCCGGCTGTGGAAGCTACCCGGCAGGTGAATGGGGACAGCTGAGAGCTTCGGGGCTGGTTGCTTGAGAGTTACTATTACCTCACAAGTATCCAGATACTACAGTTATCTGGCACCTACTGATCCGTGGGTGCTGAATAATTGTGAGTTTACTGTACAGTAAACTCCATCGTAATTGCGAGAGAAACAGACTGCAAAGCAAAAAAAAAAGGCTGCTTTTTTAGTGCTAGTAACACACTGCATTATGTATGTCATGTTTTTATTTTGGCCTATCATAAATTGTTTTCTGCTCTGTCTAAACCAGTACAAGTTACCGTAATTTAGTATTGGTTACTGCATATAATTACTATTTACCATAGAAAGGGAGGTTTTCTAGTTTGTTTTGATTGTAAATGCATTTAGTTGATGATTTTATTTTCCTCCAAGTCAGTGAGTGGGTACCTCAGTTGGAGCAGCATCTTTTTTTAATTATATTTATTTTGGCCAGGTAGACATTATCCCACAAACAAGCAATTTGTGTTAATGATCTGTATGTAATGAGGTAGTCTTAAACTGTGTGGGCAGACTCATTCTGGGCAGGCAGGTATCAGTAACAAATAGGTTCCTGCTGTTGAAGTTTTACATTTGCTTACAAAGTTCTACTTGGGGCTATTTTAGTGTTTTTTTTAAAATGACATGATATAGTCTTAAGTTCCTTCATGATGTCTAAGCCTACATTTAATTTTGAACCTGCTCCTGAATTAGCACTTTTATAATACTGAATGATTTTATTGAACTTGCTTTTTGTTCTGTTCTAGAACTTCCTCTTAAGACGGTGGCTAAAGCTTTAGAAGACAACAAGAAAATCCTTGCAAAAGTCACCCAAAATGTGTATTCTAAAGCGGCAAGCACGAAGCCTGAACAGACCCTAAAGACATCAAACATGGGCTCCCAAAGCAGGCCACCACATAATAAAGTTCAGACTAATTATAGGCAAAACCTAGCAGAGAAATCATCCAGACCCAGAAAACGACCTACTCTTCTAGAAATGGTAACTACAATTGTTCTGCCTTGCTTGTGATTGTGTATTGTTGATGTCTTAGAACAGTGATGGCGAACCTTTTTGAACCCGAGTGCCCAAACTGCGACGCAAAATCAATTTATTTACCTCAGTGCCAGCGCTGAAAATAAGTTTTGTATTGTATTGCAGTTCGGGCGCTCAGGCTTAAGAAACGTTCAACATCACTGCCTTAGGCAAAATAGGGAAACGCGCATATTCAAACATTTATACACTCAATAAAACACATACACACATAATGAAACGCACACATCACGCACTTATTAAAACACACACACAGAACTACTAATAAAAATCAATAATTAAAACATTGCCCCCAAGATTACACTCCTATGCTCTTTTACATTTTACTACTTTCATCACTTATGTCCAACATTTTTCCTTTATATGTTCAAGCACTGGGCAAGGATACACTTTAATGAATCCTCCCATTTGAAGTAAGGTTTGCCATCTGCAAACACTTCTGTTTTAACATTGATTTGTTGTATATTTGTACTGCAGAATTATAATGGGCTTTTTATTTTAAAAAAAAAACCTGTCCTGAGAAATATGAAAGCTGTAATTGCTGCCCTTCTGAAAATGCAAGTTGTCTGGCTGTCTCTGGCAGCTGTATTGAATCACGGACCAAGAACAAGCATGCAGCAAGTTAAGTCAAACACCCTATCTGCATACACATTTCTGGTCATTGACTAAGAAACAAAGTCATAGGATCAGCATGACGAGCAACTAGCGTTTTCAGAAGTGGAGATTAACAATTGCAGCCTATGAGTATCTCTCAATAAGTTTTCTTTAACTTTTGAGCCTTGTCATTAATTCTGGGTACAGGAATAGATGAGTTTGCCAAATAGTATGTGCTCGGGTTATTTATTTTATTTATTACAGGTATTTATATAGCGCCGACAATTTACGCAGCACTTTACCTAGTTGCACATTCACATCAGGTTTGACTTGGTCTAATGCAGGGGTGCCCATTAGGTCGATTGCGATCTACCAGTCGATCGCAAAGCGATCCCTGGTAGATCGCGATGTCCTGTCCTCCTGCCGTGGGGCTTCTCTGGATCCCCACTGCTCTCCCCCATCTGTATGCAGCGGGGATCTGAGGAGAAGTGAACAAAGCACTGCAGCTGGCGGCGGGTAGGCGGAGGATAGAGCCGCTATCACAGCAGCACACTGAGCGGTGAGTAGAGAGCCGCTCGGCCTGGATCTGACAGCCGGCGACTCTCTCTCTCTCCTCATCGCACATGCTGCTGTGACAGCGGCTCCCTCCCCCCTGAATGCAGGTGTTTTTTCGTTGGTAGATCTCATTAAGCTTGTCATTTGAAAAGTAGATCTCCGAACGAAAAATTGTGGGCGCCCCTGGTCGAATGTGTGTAAATTTTAGAGCCTGCAGAATCTTTCCTTTTCTCAGATATATAGAGCTATATATATCTAATAATAATATATAATATATGTATAGAGCAGCAGAGACGAAATACAACCAAGGAGCCAGTGGACACTGATGAAGTAAACCTGTCATGAACATGTTGCTTGTAATGAGTCACAAACGCAGAACAAGAAGACAGGAAATGAAAGTCAAAGAAAAGCCAGAATCCCTTATCTCTATACTTGCTCTGCACCAGGACCCAGTGTTGATGCCAAACAATAGGCATGATAACCAGGCAATTGCTATTTTTACAGGGGATGTCAAACAAAGGCAACCTCTGTATTATTCTCATAACAGATTTCTCTCATAACAGGAGCCAGACAATACTGACAACAAATGAGAAGAGTTTAAAAGGTTAGGCATTGGTAGAACTTGTTCTAAGTGCCCCAAAGTGCATTCACATTCAGACATCTATATGTATGCTGATATGGGTGGCTAAGGTGCAGCATTTGAGAAAACAGCGATGGAGAAGATACAGTAGCAAAATCCAGAAGAAAATAAGCAGTTGGGTAGAGAAAGCAGCTAGGACCTTAGTAAGTAGGGGCACCTGTGCAAGAACAAGACAGCCATGTGGATTGTAGACTGCAAAAGAATAGAGAGACACCATAGCAACAGGATGACAGGAATGAGGAATCTGCAAGAGTCAGGCATGCCTTGAAAGCTAAGACAACATCAGAATCCAAGTACTGTATCACTAATTTAACACAATTTTTAGAGTTAAGAATTTGACATTGGCAGAAGTGGTTTATTGCTCGCACTTGGACGCAGACAGTGTGCGTAGAAGTGCAGGCCCCTGGACCCACACAGATGTGCAGGTTCATGTATGCGTGTTACCGTGCATAATTGTGTGCAGCTGCATTCTCCCATAGGGAAGAACAGACTGCTGTGCGCAATTGCACGCAGCACCTGTCCCTTCCAGGATTGGGTCTTTTTACAGGCATGCATGCTCATCTGAATGAGCCCTAAGGGCTTGTTAACAGCATGTCTGTATCATGTCCAGACCAAAACAGTTTGTTCCCGGACCAAAAAAGCATCCCAATGTATCATTGTATTGATACATTGTATGGTATTTCTGGGCTCTGTTTACACCAGCGCAGTCTGTTCCGGTCCAGACAGAAAAAAATATTTCTTCCCTCATTTTCTCTGGTCTGGAATGCACCTAATCGCATGGAAACACACAAAAAAAAGTGTAAAACTGCAGTGCCTTTGCAGATCTGGTCCAGACATGGTGTGAACAATAGGCCTTAAAGTGGCCTATGGGCCAAGGAGTTTTTTGATCTATATAAATACACAGTACAAGAGTATACAGTATATGCAATACAGTACATGGGGTTCTTAAAGTGCAAATAAGTCAAATTAGCAGCAATCCAGAAGAATAAAGAAGCAACAATTCAAGTGAAGCAGATCTGATCGGACCGGAACACAGGCATTGATGTGTCGCGCGTTCCGGTGCAGGCGATCGCACTCCAGGTGGGGGACAGTGGTGCCATTGACTTCAATGCACCACCACGCCCCCCTTCCGCCCCAGAATGCAGTGAGCCGGCCTTGGATGTGACCCAATGCGTTCTGGCTCCGAATCATGCCGGATTGTGCCGTGGCTAGTGTGAACTAGTCCTCAGCGATCCAGCCCCATTTGCAATTGTGAATGGGGCCTTAGGGGTCTATTTGTTTTCACACAACATTTACCAAGGATTCATGCAGCACAGTTTGGATCTCTGTGATCAACACATGCGAGTCTTAGGATAATTGAATTTGATTGTAAAATGTGTGAATCCCGGGGTAAAGTTGTGTGAAACCCTTTCTAAATAAACCCTTTCCTTTTTTAGTATAAGGAGCTGCCCCTTCCTCCTTCACTGCCGAAGGATATGGCCACCCCTGTGTCATAGCGGTCATCTGTGTCTGCACTGACTTCTGTCACAGCTATAGTATGTACATACCTTCACCAGTTCTCACCCCTTTCCACCCCAATCTCTTTAGGCAAAACTGTCTGGTACATTCAGCATACACACTCTACATGTAGTTAGGTGAACCACTGAGGATAGGGGACCTGTTTGTGCTTAGTTCTGCCTCTTCCTGATGAATCAAACCCGGTGCTGTGCCAAAAGCCATTCAGAGTAAATGACCCAATTTTTCGCAATTGCTGTTAAATGACCTATAATCTCTTAGAAAAATGTTTCATATTTTTTTTTTCCCCTCTTGTCCCTCATATTTAGTGCTACAAGTTGCTTTAATTTGATTAACTTTTAATTTGATGAGCAAGTATTTATTTTTATATTTGCAGCTGCTGGCACGGGACATACGCCATGAGAGGAATGTGGTTTTACAATGTGTGAGGCACATCTGCCAAAACAACTTTTTTGACCAATCGCTGGCTGGCACTAAACATGTGATAAATGACCATTCTCCAAACACAGAGGATTTGGGAATTACAGAGACTAAAGATGATGACCTGAGAAATGGGCGAGGTGAACATACGGCTAAGGGGAAGCCGAGCCCAGGCCCATTCATGAGGCAATTACAACCTTTGGATGATGAAATCTGGGAGACAAATGTTAGCTGTATCGAGACATTTGCTGTTTAATTTATAGGATGCAACTTTTTTTTTTTTTTTCTGTGTTCTGTTTTTTTCTGTGTTCTGTTTTTATTTTTCCCAATTTCAAAAAAGGGCTCATGTTTATTTTGGCATGGTATGATGGCCTAGGGGGCGTATGAAAAAGTATTTTTAGCTTTGGTAAGTAAGCTCCTCTCACTGCTCTCAAAGTTCCAGTGTATCTTAAAGTAGAAAAGAACTCCAGCTTTGATTTATGATAAAATAAATCTATAATATATTTAATTTTTTATTTTCTGGCAGGGCCATGGGGATCCTGTAATACACTGTAGTAGCTACAGCTACTACAGTTTATTCTAGCGTTTTCTGGGTCCTGATACAGCCGCTATGCTGTGCAATTTCTCTGTGCTGTAGAATGGAATATATCAAAACTGCATCAGACAAAATCTGGAGCAGTTGCTTATAGCAACCAATCAGCTTCTCTCTTTCATTTAAAAAGCTTAACTGAAGAGAGAAGCTGATTGTTTACTATGGGCAACTGCTCCAGATTCTGTCTGCTCCAGTTTTGATAAATTCCCCCCAGAATCACTCAGCTGATAACCTCCATTCAGAGGACACCTGATATTTTTGTCACTGAATACTAGGCATTCTGTGATTGGACGAGGAACCCTGACATCACTTTCCCTCGTCCACTCGGCACAGTGGCACTAATGCATCGTAGTATCTGTATTACAGGATCCCTGTGGCCCTGCCAGGGATCATACATTATATTTGAATTGTACAAAGCTGTGTGTCTATATGCATGTGTATAACATACAGTGCATTCAGAAAGTATTCAGACTCCCCTTCACTTTTTTCAATTTTGTCATGTTGCAGCCTGATATTATAGTTTACATTTTTTTTTCAATCTACACTCATTCCCTCATAATGACAGAGTGAAAGCAGAATTTTAGAAATGTCTGGGAATTTATTAAAAATAAAAAAAACTGAAATATCCATGTCCTTAAGTATACTCCGTACTTTTGTTGAAGCACCTTTTGATGCGACATGCTTTGCATACTTGGATTGGGGGATTTTCTGCCATTTTTATTTGCAATTCCCCTCAAGCTCAGTCAAGTTGGATGGGGACTGTCGGAAAGCCATTTTCAGGTCTCTCCAGAGATGTTCAAGTCAGGGCTCTGGCTGGGCCACTCTAGGACATTCACAGATTTGTCATTTGGAAGGTGAACCTTTGGCCCAGTCTGAACTCCTGAGTGCTGTGGAACAGGTTTTGATGGAGGATATCTCTGTACATTGCTCCATTCAGCTTTCCCTCAACTCTGACCAGTCTCCCAGTCCCTGCTGCTGGAAAACACACCCACTGCATGATTCTGATAGCACCATGCTTCACTGTTGGCATGGTATTGGGCAGGTGATGAGCTGTGCCTGATTTCCTCCAGATATAACGTTTAGAATTGAGGCCAAGCAGTTCAATCTTGGTTTCATCAGACCAGAGAATCTTGTTCCTCACAGTCGGAGAATACTTAAGGTGCTGTTTTTTTTTTGCAAACTTCAACAGGAGAGGCTTCTGTCTAGCCACTCTGCCATAAAGGCCAGATCGGTGGTGGGCGGCAGTGATGGTTGTCCTTCTGTAACTTTGCCCCATCTCCACACAGGATCTCTGGAGCTCGGTCTGAGTGACCCATCGGGTTCTTGGTCACCTCTTGCTAAGGCCCTTTCACCCCCCGATTTGCTTCTTCCATTTTGGAATTATGCAGGCCACTGTGCTCTTGGGAACCTTCAGTGCCGCAGAACTGTTTTTGTAGCCTTCCCCAGATCTGTGCCTTGCAATAATCCTGTGTCTGAGCTCTGCAGGCAGTTCCTGTGACCTCATGACATTTGCTCTGATACAGTATGCATGGTTATCTGTGGGGCCTTCTATAGAGAGGTGTGTGACTTTCAAAATCATGTCCAATCAATTTAATTTACCACAGGTGGACTCCAAACAAGGTGTAGAAACATCTCAGCAACGATCAAGTGAAATGGGAGGCACCTAAGCTAAATTTCAAGTGTTGTTGCAAAGGGTCTGAATACTTATGCCGATTTGATATTTCAGTATTTTTGTTTTTCATACATTTGCCAAAAAAATCTAAAATTCTGTTTTCACGCTGTCATTATGGGGTACAGAGTGTAAATTAATGAGGGGAAAAAAATAATTTAAACTGCAGTATCAGGCTGCAACATAACAAAACTGAAAAAAGAGAAGGGGGTCTGAATACTTTCTGAATTTTTTGTGTACATTTTTTTTTTTTTTTTTTAAAGCTGGAGTTCTAACTTTTAGCTCCACTGATGGAGATGATCTTAAGAGCAACTTTGCTAGTGGATCTAAATGGAAGGATCAGACAGTGTTATTTTTATTCATAACACCGTGTCATCCACCAAAACATTTATTATTATAATAATAATAAATGTATAAACTGCTGTGATAAGAATCTATGGTGCAAGTGTTGGCATATCCAATATCTGTCTACTAGAATTACCCCATAAATATGTAAGAGAGTGAAGTGGCTCACCCTTTTCAAGTAAGACCAGCATTGTAGTTTAGAAGCTGAACTCCTAAAAAGGTGCACAGTATTAGAACTAATAAACAAGTGATTTTATAGTTTTTGTCTGTGTACTTTAGAATGTAATGCTCCAGAGTGGAGCACAAAATATGAAAAAAAATATAAGCAGCATCTTTTGCATGCTGTCATTTTCACTGCCAGGGTTTGCAGCAATCGGTGAAGCACATTGTCCGGTATAATAAACCTTTTTGTTTTGTTTATTAAAATGAAGAAAAAACTTCACTTGATGTGTGTTGCCTTTCTCTGTTTTAATATGGATTTAAATAGGGATGAGCTCAGGTTTGGACCCAACCAGGAAAGCGCTCCTCCCAAACATGGAAGGACGTTCCTTCTGTGCCACTCGGTCAGCTGCTGATGGGGAAACCCTCCCATGGGGGGGGGGCAGGAAATGCCTGGCCTGCAGCTGATGGGTGGAATTGCTCATGGCACTTCTTTTTTCAGAGGAGCTCGGGTTTGGACCAGGTTCAGTATGAGTATGAGCTCATCCTAGTTTTTAAAAAAAATTTGATTTTTAATTTTACCTTCAGCTTAAAACAAGCTCAAGATGAAAAGCAAAAAATGGTTTTAAAGTAGTGACGTGACATAGTAAGCTTTTGCTGAATGGAGAATGCTGGTTACCTTTTGACTTTTGTCTTCTGAAAAATACCACTTGCCTGACTGGCATGCAAGTCCATTTGCTTTGGGTGACCACCTAGAACAAATATATAAAGAGCTCAATCTTGTTGGTCACCTAAAGTACTGGAGTCGGAACTTTTTCACAGTTGGGGTGTCCTTTTAAAATCACCAGGTTCTTAACCTGCTTCCCTTACATTTGGAGTATAGCTATTGTGCAGTAAACAGTGTTACACCCTAATGTACTATGCGTACTCTATATCCTTGGTTCTCAACTGGTGGGTCGTGACCCAAAAGTGGGTCACAACCACATGTTCAGTGGGTCACCACATGCCTTTCACTTTTCTAGGTGAGAGCCTCCCCCTAGCACAGAACCGTCAGTTCTTGCGCAGAGCAGCCATTCAAAATGTGCTGCCCAGCCATGCTTGTCAGCTTGAGGTGGAGTGGGTTAGAAGTATGGCCAAAAGGGAGCTCCATCCATATGTGCATTGCTTACAGCTCACACATGTGCCCTGTAGAGGTGCCTGGAATGGACTGACATCACATTCTGGTTCCTGGTACCTCTACAGGGCGCACAAAGGAGCTGTACAAACAATGCACATATATATGGAGCTGAGGATGCACTCCAGTTCTCATGAGGTAGGGAGACTGGGTGGATCGTAAAAAAAAAAAAAAAGCGCGTATGTGTGTGAGAACGTCTGTGAGATTGTGTCCGTCTGTCAGTGTTTTTGAGGGTCTGTTCACACTAGTACAGTGTGGTAATCGCACAGTCCCGTGCAAATAATGCACTGCACCATGCAATCGCACCTACTGCATGTTGTGGTGTGGAAGTTGTGTTGCGTTTCCTTTCATTTGAATGACACCCTAAACGCACCTCCCTCACAGTCCGATAGCTTGCACCCGAACGCCCGGTACTGCAACGCCGTGCATTCCATTGCAGAGGTTACACAGGTGGAGAACCTCCTGCTCTATATCATGCTAAATGATGGCATAGCCTACGCTGCTCATAAACTATACAGTCTGATAGTACCATCACCTTTTAGATCTTCCATCAGCTATTTAGTTCTAGGGCCTGCTGGATTGATACAGATTTACTGGATAGTTTAGGTGTGTCCCCATAGTACAATTTTGTTTTTGTACTTCTAATAAAAAAAGTGACCTATTGAAAGTTGCATTGATTGTACAACCAGATTGTATAGCCAGAGGTGTTCCTAGCTTTTATGCTACCTGAGGCGAAGTGGGAAATAGCACCCCTGCCCCATGGCTGCTTGCCACTGTTATGCTACATGAATAGTGACTGCAGCTGATTAGCAAGAAGTATTTGGAAAAATTGGCTTTTGGTGAATGGAGGCTTGCTGGCAGGGCCATCCCTATAATGAGGAAACGTGATACTTTCGTCACAGGCACCACATCATACAGTCATGTGGGGAAGAGGGGGAGGGAGGAATCAGCAGAGTGGCATGTTGGCATTGCGCTATACCTGCCTCCTGCATTAGGCCTCATTCAGATTGGCATGCACATTCATCCAAGTGTGGGCACCCAGACCTGCCCGGATAAGCAGGTTAGGTACGTCCCATAGGGATGTACAGATGACTGCATTAGCCCGATTACTTGGATTCACTGCTTGGAGTCACAGATGACTTTAATATCTCCATTATTTATATATACAGCAGGGGTGTGGAATTTATCACCCAGTAGAAAGGCATCATGGCACACTCACAAAACCAGCATGTAAAACAACATGTCTCACCACTAAGGATAATGACAGAGGTTTGAAGACGTGTATCCAAACCTCTGTCATTATCCTTAGTGGTGAGACAAGTTGTTTTACATGCTGGTTTTGTGAGTGTGCCATGATGCCTTTCTACTGTTTTACTGTTCAAAGCCCATTTCGTGTGCACCTTACTGTATAACTGGTGACAAATTGTTGAGTGCGTTTGTCGTTTGTTTTGTTTGTAATTTATCACCTGACGCCCGGTACAGGCAGTTTTGGGCGTCGGCGAGGTAGGTTTTTTTTTTCTACATTTAGCCCAGCCAAGCAGCACGGCTAAATGTAGTGTGGGAGCCGTTGCGTACAAGTTATTTTGAACGGCTGTACAGCCGTCCAAAATCACTTGTAACGAGCCTGAATCTCACTCCCCTCACCTCGCTCCCCCCTCCCCTCTCTCTCTCTATCTATCTCTGGCGGCCTACCTGCGGGCTGGCCATGTACCTCTCCCGGCTGCCTCTGGCTGCATGCTGGCTTCTTTTCTGCCATGGTCTCCGGGGTCCCCCCCTCTTGTGGGGACCCGGGATCAGGCAAATTAGATTAGGTTGGAGCACGGAGCTCCGTGTGTGCAGTGATACAGGAATGCAGCCTTCCTGTCACAGGAGAGCGAGCAAAGTGCTGTGCTAGAACTCCTGTGTTGGAGGTGACAGGGTCAATAAAGAGAACCTGTCACCTCCAAATGCTTTCACACAGAGACTTGTTAGCCCTTGTGTAATAGCAATAAAGTCAAGTGAAAAAAAGTAAAAAATAAAATAAATCACAATTAAAGGAGAAGTATGAGGCGAGTGATTTTCACTTAGCCTCATAATCTGAGCCGACCTGTGACAATGAAACTGATCGGGAATTGAACGAACACATACCGTCGCTTGCTCACTTCTCGATCTATCCCTGCAGAAAGCCGTGACTGTCACTCACGGCTCCCTGCAGGGATTCCCCCCCCTCCCCAGTTCGATCCTCCAGCGCTGACTGGCGAAATGGACGGGGGAGGGGGCGGCACAGCTGGGTGGATCCAGACAGTATTGAAGCTCGCGGTATACTGAGCTTTGGGTTACGGGGTGACGCTAGTTTGTGTCCTCCCGTGACCCTTAGGAGAACTGTGGGGAAAAGCTTTGACCCCATAGTTCTCCTTTTAAAAATGGAAGGAAAAAAAAAAAAAGGCGATTTAAAAGTAAAAAAAAATAAAAATAAATGAGAATGAAAAATAACCAATATTACAAAGTTAAAAAAAAGTAAAATTAAATTTAAAAAAATAATGCTGCACCCACCCTCTGCATGCATGGGGTAGTGTGTGGGTGTGTGGAGTGGGCGATCCGTTACCGCACGGCAATCGTGCACAAAATCGTGTGGATGGCCTAGCGGTCACAGAATCAGACACCATCGCCGATCGCGCTGGTGGTGCCATTATTGTCTAATGGCATCCCAGTCACGCCTGGCAGATTGCGCGGTTTCCCACCACAATACCGCCTGTGCAATCGGACAATCACAGTTGAAAACACTACATGGTGCGTCTTGCAAAAAAAGGTACATGTACCTTTTTTCAGTGATTGCCACACGGATGTAACTCCACTGAAATCAATGGGGCCGCGCGGCAACTGCAGCATGCAACCGCACACGATCGCCCAAGTCTGCACCAGCTCTAAAGGGTAAATTCACTTTCCCAATAATTTGGAAAAATGGAATTACCTGCTCAAATCTGGCCCCCTCCCCCTCCTGCTATACTTATCTTTCAGGGAACGGTCCTTCCCATCCGCCAATATGGGTGTACTATCTGTAACTGTGCCATGTGTTCTGAATTTCGCTCGCAAATTGCAAGCACTCGTTGGTCAGCGCGGTCACCTGATGCCACTGACCAATGAGAAGCTCTTCTTAGCACTGCTAAATACCATTTTGGGTAAAATTTTAATTTTTTGGGATCAGGACAAGTAGATTGTCATGAGGGACAAGTAGATCGGGCCCCTGCTTTAGTCCTTGGACAAGTAGTTGTTTTTTTTTTAATTTCCACACCCCTGTACAGTATATGTGTATGTGGAAGTAAATTAGTTTATCTCTACTTGGAACTAGTGATCAGATGAATGTACCCGGGTTCAGTTTGGGGCAGGTTTGGCAAACTTTACCGAAGTTCAGATGCTGAATTGAACCCCATTGAAGTCAATGGGAGCTGATCTTCGAAATCATTAATGGCCAATTTTCTACGCTTGGGCCCCATTTACACCTATATCTTTAGGTTCAATTAGGGATTTCTGTGTCAGGAACTTGTGATTTCTTACAGCAAGAATCCCTAACGTGCCGTTTACAACTGTCACCCATTCAAGTTACTGATCGGGTGACAGACACTGTTTTGGAATGCTAGCACACCGCATGTAATTTTATGTGACACGATTACAGTTAGGAGTCGACCACTCTCCCCGGACACTTTGTGCGGTAGATGAGTGATTCCTGCTGCTGGAATTTGCAAGCAGTAGTGAAGCTCAGGGTCATATTTTGCTGTAAAATAACAGGTTTGAAGAAAGAAGCTATTCAGCATCCAGAGAAGAAGCCATCAAGCTTCTTGAGCAACGTGGAGGACTCGAAGAAGCCAGAAACCAATCCAAGGATGGAAGATATGCAGCCTGTGCAGCCAGCCCTAACATCTGGCAATGAGAAGGTACGTATTGGGCCCAAGACAACATCTGGCCATGATGTGGTAATGGGCTGAAGACGACATCTGGTCGTGAAGAGGAACATGATGGGCCCAAGACACCATCTGGCAATGGAGACGGAAGACCCCACACAACTCCAAGCACATCAAGAGTTGCAGCGAAAAGAGTCTGAACGTCATTCCTCTTACAAGCCTGAGAGCAAGAAGAGGCGACTCTAGAAAAAAAAGGGAATCCTCTGCAGATGACTAATAATAATAATGTATATTATAGAGACTGATATTTCAGATTATAGGTAGATGGGTAATTTGACTGCTAATACAAGGTGAAAGCCCAGTGCTCCCCCTTTTTCCTCACCAACTCTCCATCCCATTAGTATTTTTTTAATGTTACTTTTGATGCTGCAGGGTCCTCTCCCTCTTTTACTCTTGTCTGGGCTGGGAGGTATTCAGTAATTATGTTTTGTGATAATGTTGCTTTTTTTTTTACATGGCACCATGATGACACCTTTTCAGGGGGTGGTCTGTGATGCCCTACACTCAGTATATGTTTTTTGGGTTGAATGACGCTGGCCATCATTTACCTTAATAGACTGAGGACATCTAATGGTAAAAAGAGGTTACTGCAGAGACGGTGCTAGACATGATACAGCCAGAGCAGCTTTTGTTCTGAAGTTTTTCGTAACCTGCCAAAGAACATGTAAAAAATGTAGCCTGAAGTTGAGCCTTTAAAGACCTCTATGCATAAATTGTAATAAACTGCCTATGTACTTAATTAGACACACTAATGTAAATTATAAAAATGTTTGTGATTATTATATTGTATAATCTTAATTAACTAAGTTTTGTCCATTTTAAATAAAGTAATTGAAAACTTTTTCCAGGAATGATTTGACTTTTTGCCTTTTTGATAGATATATAGTTAATACATCACACATCAAATTGCAATAGCTGTTTTTAAAGTGGACCTGA